>NC_068938.1:38944983-39275544 GCF_016801865.2 Culex pipiens pallens
ACTTAAGCAATCATGCGCACTCCCTTGATTTTACTACCACTTACATTAACGTTGCTTAAGATATTTCTTTACCATTTTTATTTGAAATTTAACTTTATTTATCGGCAGAGAATTCACTAAAATTCTCAAATTCTCACAAATCAATCATATTTTTACGAAACTGGAGCGTTTACTGACACCAACTTCAAAAATGTCGATTCTTTTTGTTAAAACCAAATTTTGATAAATTTTTATCTTTGGAAAAAGGAAGCAATCAACCCATTACTCCGGTTGGAAATTTGTAATTTAATCGTTCCCAAATTTTCTCATAAGTTTAACAGCTTTCCGTGTTCTTTTTCTACCATCGAATGACACAAGTTCAAGTTTATAGCAAATCCGTAAAATTCGGCAATTCCCGACTAAACCCCTCCGTAGAGCCAGCAGTTCAGTGACAACTGGAGCCAAACGGGTTGTACGGCGCGGGATTTGTTTGCCTCGTTAGAGCAACGCTTTGCTGCGTAGACCTTTCGGATCAACGGTTACAAACGTAACCGTGCCTGGTTGAATCCGAGAGTGGGGGAAGTGGTTTATGTGACCTTCCCCATAGCTCGATGAAGGTGATAAAGGATAAATCCAAGTCCCCGCCACCTCCGAAAACCGGCAATCAACGCAGTGCGACTGAAACATTGAGGGGGGTGTGTTTTGTGTACGGTTTCTAGTAGAGTACTCAACCCTTAACTTTTAGAGTTTGGAAATTTATGGAAGTGAGATAAAACATGCTTCGAAGTGAAATATATGTAAAGGTCCAAATAACATCAGAATACGACGTATTTTTTAGTGAAGCATGTTTCTTTAATTAAAAAAATTTTTTGAAAATAAAAATCTCAATAAATTGAAAATAAAAGGAATTTTCTACGTCTATGCAGTAAACTGAGCCGAACCATTTATCTGATTCTGCCAATAAACAACACAACCTCATCAAACAAAGAAGCAAAATCCCGCCAAACATCCACGCCCAACGGGCAATTCCAAACCAAATAAATCCCTCCTACCGCGGGTAAGTGTGAAAAAATAAAAGCAATTTTATTTCCATTTCTCGGGCTCGTACTCGTCTATCTCAGCGTTTGTAAAACTTTGCCAATAAAACCAAACGGTTTAGCGTGTTTTTAGATCCTTACCAAAACACAACACTGCCTGCCCCAAACGGCGGAAAAAGCAATAAAAACCCCTTTTCAACTCCTCTCCTCCCTGGGCAAGTCTGTGCAGCTGATGATGGCTGCAAAGATTTCCGACTTCCGTAGAAAAACAAGTGAACCCACCCCGGAAAAAAAATCCCGGAAGCAACTCGATTACCGATCGGATCTGCAATTCCATTAGAGTAATTGAAATCCAGCAGCAAACAGCAAAAAGTTGACTCATTTCACTGCGAGCTAGCTACTTTGCTTTTGGAGTGTATGTTGTGTACGGAATGTGTGCGTGTGGTGGTTCCTTATTTTCCGGGAAAATGACACCACCGACGTTCAGGACTAATTTCGCTTGTAATCACTATTTTCCCAATAATTAATTTGTCAAACCAAGCATAACAGCGTAATTTACGGGACATTGGAGATAGAAAGTCGGCTGAGTGCACAGTGGGTTGCTTAAGGAAAAAAACAAGCTGCTTCTACATGGAGAAAAATGAGTTCTGAAAATCGTGAACAAACGTTCATGAAATTGGAAACCACGAACAAAGTATTCAAATCAACCATGGGATTTGAACGCACCATGGGATTTGAACACTTTTTTCGTGATTCCGATTTTCATGAACGCTTGTTTACGATTTTCGGAACTATTTTTTCTCTGTGTAAAAACATTTAAACTACTTAATTATAATTAAAGAATAATCCTTTGAAAAATGAGGTTAAAAACTCATGAATGATGCAGCTTCATTTAATTTTTAAAATTTAAAAAAATATTTGTGCAAAGTATTCTAAATAATCTGGTGATCTTTATGTTTTGCCCTCATCGCATCCCACTGTTCACCGCCTTCGCTAACCGTCTGTTCTAATCATAGCCTGCTCGGATAGCCACCTCGAAATCTGGCGTCCTCTAACCAGCCCATCGAATCACTCCAGGCTTGGCGACCAGCCAGACCGCACACTACGCCACGCTGTGGTTCCCGGCCCGATCCGTCATCGTTTGCACAAGACAGGCAATCAATCTAATCCCCAATAGAAGATGACATCTCTTTAACGGAACGGTTGAGATTGGCGGCGGTGTGGGGGCCACTCCAGGCTCTCAGCTATCCAAATCAATTTGCAGGTTGAAGGTTAACATCAAAACACGACCCGATCGACCTGATGACGAGAACCATCGGCCTTTGGCCACCAAGGTTGGTTGAGGTGAAGTCAGGTTCTCCATATTACCGGGCACTGTGCAATGACTTTTAATTTAATGATATCGGACCTGGTCAACCGGAGTTATTCATCCAGTTTGATGGATTTCTGCCCCCAACCCCGTGGTCAGCCGGTGCAATAAGCTCGGCAAACTAGCGTCATATTCCGGATGAGTCCGGGTGGTTGTGGCCGCCGCTTCTGGCTAATAACGCACGTCACCACACAGGACACACGGTAATTGAAAGGGGTCGGTTTGGCCCGGTGGACAGAACCTTGTCAAGCAAGCCGTCATCAATCCATGGTCACCATGATGTCCAAACCCCCCGTTCGGACGGGCCACTCAGTTCTCCGAGCTAAATAACGCGTACTCGGTGCATTTTGCGTGCAGCGTAATTAAATTAATTAGTAATCCATTAATTAAACATATCCTGGCCGGGCTCCAAGCTTGTCGGCTGTGTGTGGATGAAGTTATGTTTCGACATTTTTGCACACATGTCTCTCGCGATGACAGACACGCAGTAAATCACTCAGTTTTTGGGTGGGTGGAACACCAGCCAACTCGGATGCGGTGGGTGGAGCCGAGATCAAACGGGGCGTAATTGATTTAAATTGAGCGAAAAATGCTGCAAATTTAGAGTTCATGACTTTTGATTACATTATAATGTATAGTATAGTAAAGAGTAGCGGTACTAGCGGACATTGTCGAACTGATCGGGCGGAAGTAGATCGTTTTGACATTGTCAATTAACGACAAGCATTTCCACTTATATTCCGATTTTTTTGGTTTTTCTTCAAAAAGGACTATATAGTAAAAAAATTCAATGTTGAACAATAAACAATCATTATGTTAAGGTGAAAACAAAAACAAAATTTACCCTTTTTATGTTAATTTGAAGAGAGTTTTTGGATATGTTTATATCAATCACTTTTAATCAAAAATAATTTGTGAGGCGGTATTCTTTTATTTTAAACAAATATGGGAAAAAGTATAGTAAATCCTAAAAGTCTAAAATTCAAGATGGATTTTTTTCATTAAATTTAAAAATCAACTTTAAATAATTATAAATAAGTACGGATAAAAAAGAACTTAGGCCGATGAAAATTTTTTCCAAGTTTTTGTCCCTCAGCTCTAGTCAGGGTCAAGGGTGGGGAAAATAATTTAAACAAATATAAAAAATATAAATAACAAGCCATAGTCTTAACATATCAATGCAAAAATTATTGTGGAATGCATTTTACACTAGTTTAGTTGATTTGAAATCATCAATTTTCAAAAATATACGATTCTAAACCCAGGGGAATGCATATTTCCATTGAAATTTTTAAGTTTTTTAATTTTTTTTTGCCTCCTGATTTTTTGGGTCAATTTAGAAGGGGCTCCCCAAAAAACTTTCTATAAAATTTGTACCAGCCTAATAGAATTACCATCTTATTCAATTAAAAATTTGATTTTTTATCCGTCTTTCACAGAAACATATTAAATTAAAAATTTTAATCCTAAATTATTGTTTGAAAAGAATAGCAAAACCTCAAACTGATTTATTTTTTATCAAATCTTTTGTTATTTCTTGATCTCATCATATTGGATTTTAAATATACAATAGGGTGCCCAGAATATGAACTTTTTTTTTGTTCCACAAGCTGATTATTGTTCTTTGAGCTATTTAGGACTCTGGGCCAAATATGAACAGAATCGGTCAACATTTACCCATTGATACTCGAGGGTGAAGTTTGTATGTCAAAAATCGGGAAAATGTATGAAAAACCCAATTTTCTTACGGTTTTGTCTGCAGGGCGCGCTACTTTCATCCAAATTTTCTCAAAGGTGAGTTTCTTATTGGAAATTTAATGTTCTACAACCTTGTAGAAAATGTCAAAGCTGTAAAACTCGATCCTGAAAAGTTATTAGCGATTTAAAAAAGTCATTTTTGTATGAAAAACATTTTTTTCACCAACTTTAGACTCGAGTATCAATGGGTTAATCTTAACCAATATCGCTCAAAATTTACACAGATGCTTAGAATAACAAAAAAAACCGTTTTACGCTTGTGGAGCAGGGGGTCATTTTTTCTGGGCACCCTAATATACAAGGATATAAAAAATACTGCATTTAATTCGAATTAAATTATTTTTTGAAGTATTCACCGATTGTAAAAATGTTTATATTATATCCTTTTTGTTAAAAATAAGTTGTTTTTGAAACCTTTCAACATCACCTTTGAAACCATGTTTTTAAAAAGAAAACAGCTTATTCGTGTTTTTTTCTTTCTTTTAAAATAACTTAAGCACAATTATTTCATCAAACAATCATTAATTCTAAACTTATGCTTTGAATTCCAAAAATGTCTTGCAATTTATTATAAGTTTTATTATGATTTTCATCGATTTTAGAAAAGAAAGTGTTAAAATAAAAAAAATACTGGTTAAAAAAAAGTTTTTAAAGCAAAAACTCAATTTTCAGACTGTTGTTATTGGATTTTCCCAAAACGAATGAAATAAATAAATATAAATAGAAACTTTTGAAAATTATTTAACTTTTGAAAGTACGTGTTTTTGCTCATTTGATATTATTTTTACTGTCGGTAGATTTTAATTCAAGTTTTTTTTTTATTTTGCTGTACTTCCATTATAGTAATTCAATAACTTTTAGTGAATAAAATTTTAGAAGATTATCGTCACAATAAAATCCAAAATCAACGATCTGAAATTCTATAGTTCAGTTATCATTCTGTATCAGTTATTAGCATGTTTAATTTTTGCTTCGAAAAGTTTTTCTAACCAGTTTAATTTGATTTTTTTTAATGTTTCCTGTCTTCAGAAAAGCTCAGGTCCAAAAATTAATGAGCTTGTAAAAAATATTTCAAAGCTGAAAACATTTAAATCATCTTTCAAAAAGTGGTTTATTAAAAAAAGAAATCATTTCCAGTTGAATATATTTATAATTTATTGAAATTTATATAATGAATCTGTATGTTATCAAATTGACCCAAGTTGATTTTGTTGGTATTGTTACACAGTAGTTCCTTCAATTGACTGGCCGACTGAAAATTAAAGTTAAATTATTGTATATTTTTAATAATGGCTTTTCAACCAGTTTTCTATTAGAGTTTGACTGACTTGAAATATAGTAAAATTTGTAATGTACTGTTACATAATAAGATTTAAATTTTCATGTTATAAAACAAAATAAAACAAAAACATGCTGTAAAAGCACAATATTAATGCGTCAACCTGAACTCTTGAAGCCTTTTACAGATATCCATCATAATTCAGCCTATCCTTCAAAAGGTGAAATCATTCTTATTTTCGCATTAATACCCAACAGCGGGCCTACCTCATTAATTTTATGACCCCGGAAGCCATCACGAGCAACCAGAGTCACCCGCTGGAACTCATCAACCCAGAGTCACCCATCATTCCCATCAACCTCACAAGCTCTCGGGGTAGGTGGCTCATTATAACGGCTAAATGTCGCCGTCCCTGTTGCCGTCGCTAGCCATAACTATCCAAAACTGTCGGCTGTGTCGGCTTGCGTTGGGTTGGGTCGGCTTTTTTGTTTCAATTTCCTGCCGGCGTCATTACCACTTCCGGGATCTGTTTTACCTTGCGTCGAGTGCCGGGAGTCTATAGCTTAACGGGATCCTTGGTACCCTGGGCCCGCAGGACGACGTACAGAAACAGCACAAGCGCTAATAATTCATATCACAAATGACGGGTTTCTCCGGCACTCGATGCTGGATTTGACTGGGGGCACTTGTAGTTTGAGGTCTGGGAAATTTTGAGAGTCAGTCAGAGTCCGACCGTCAAAATTTCCGTTCCAGAATTCCATGTGCTTCTCACCGTCGGCTAGAACACTAACGAAAGCCCGTTTCGCCGAAAGGATTGATGGGACACACACTGACTGTCGTCCTTCAGCGATTCATGGTTTGGCGGTCGGTAAGAAAAGGGTAGGCATTAGTGGGTTGGCCCCGATTCTGGTCTCACCTTGCCCTTTTTCCCAGCATGGAAGGCAGTTTGTGGGTCTACTCACCCCCACCGCCGGCCAGGTATGATTTATTCGGGTCGACATAAAGGCTTATGTCGGTTCATAAATTTTTCCTTGCACTTTCCGTTCCGTTTGGCGTTTTTCCTTCAGCTACTGCCTGCTGTCATCTACACCGGACTGAGGGACGTACCTTTGGGGCTAGATTTTCGTTCGACGCCGGAAAAGACGAAAAAGATGGAGAAAAGCTCACTGACTTACAACCTCATGAAGAAACCCGACTCGAGTTGTAATAACCTGGGCGGAATTGACAGTCGGTAAGTTTGATGGATGAGGGATGTAATGCGTTCTTATTTCGTTGGAAGCGAAATTTTTGCGGTTAGTATGATTGATTGGGAAATCCATTCCGTAGAACACATCTATTCATGACTTTTGCAGACATTTGTTCAATTCATTGCAATGCAATGTTTTGACTCCTTTCAATCATTGTTATCCATCATTGAAAATTCAGTGATCCTTGAAAAAACGTTTTCATTGTGGAGGTTTCAATTTCACGATACTTGAGTGACTTTATGTATCTTTATTGTTATGTACTTCCTGCACATTTATTAGAACATCAATGATGTTGATTTTTTTTAAGGTTATATATCCCTTAACCAAATTGAACAAATACAGCCTTAAAAAAGCTTTTATTCATCAAAACTCAACGTGCTCCTCCTTCAATCACTTTTCCTAAACGGAAGCGGCAAGTTGCTCTGATTAATGACTCCTCGTTTGAAAGAGTGGAAATCCTATTCATTTGCAAACTAAATCACAACCCTTTCTGATTCCACCCCGTCACCTTCATCACTCTCAACGAGATCTTTTTTTTTGTTGTGGGAGGAGTTTTCCGGCATCCCTTCCGTTAATTTTCCCCAAACCGAGCTGCCGGAGGCAAATTAGAGAGCTTTTCGCTTAAAAATAGCCACCCAACAAAATAGCAACTCAGGAAAAAATACGAATCTCAACTTGACCGGATCCAAAACAACACCGAGTAGGGACGATGGGATAGAACAAAAAGTTTTCCCTCCCCTCCGGATGCTCCGGAGGGTTGGGTATCGTAACCCTCTCGAGTGTAAAAACATATTGCTGCCGAAATAAATCATGTTAAATAAATGAATAAATCAAAATGTTAAACGCCACTAACTGGTTTGCTTTCGGAAGCTGGCTGCCACCCCGAGAAGCAAGAGAATCAGGTCGTCCTCTCGGAAAAAGGATGAGATTTTTTGCGAATTCCATGAGTTGGCCCTTCCGGAGACCGGAATCGGAACATGGGGCGGGGGGTGGCCGTAGTAAAGGGATTTCCAAAACGGTTGATGAGATGATTCGTCATCAATTTTCCACGTTCTCGGATGGTCCTTTTGAACCCCCTCGGTACTACATAGTGATACTTGATGAATGCGTTTTCCTAGGGAAAGCAGATTAGCTGATTGTGTGGGGGACTCATTTTGGGAGAATAAAGATGTGTCTCCAAAGTTTTTCGACTCTGTAGGCAGATTTGTTGGAAGAATAATTTGTCTGTTCTGTCCCCGTTTCCGGTCCAATTAGAAACACTTTCAGAGAAAGTTTTAGGGTACTCTTCTTTATGAAACTATTTTCGAAAAGCTACAAAAGCAAGATATTCCCTCAAACCAGTTTAGTAGCGTTGTCATCCAGACGCAACGAGTATAGCGTGGAAATTTATGGTAACCGCAACAATTTCTAATAAAAATAAATCTAACACGAGCGGTAAGCTTTGTTGTAAAACATGGAACCGTAGCAAAACTGAACGAAGAAATACATTAGTAGACTGTCTAAAAAAAGCTGGAGAGAGAGGTAAGTAACAAAATATGATACTTGGTAGCATAAACAAGCAAAAAGTGGAACTGTCTAGACAAACAGAGTAGAGATTTGTAGTTCCTGTGAATTTTATAGCATGGAAATTACTTCTTCTACATCAGGGCAATGTCCCGGGCTAATTTTTGTCCTTGATTACGAATCTGAGCTCAATTTTTCGATGTCTCGCGATGGAAGGGCGGTATGACCCCTTCCATTTTTGAACATTTGAAAAAGACGTGTTTTTCAATAATTTACAGCCTGAAAATAATGAAGGTTTGGAAAATTAGTGTTAAAGGGACTTATATGTAAAGTTGGACGCCCGATTTGATGGTGTAATCAGATTTCATAAAAATGTATTTTTCATCTTTAAAAAAAATCAGGAATAGTTTCAAAAATTCTGCCATTCTGCGTTACTCAACTATACAATTTTTTGGGACATGAGCAGCTCTCTACGAAATCGGCCGATTTCGACCATTTTTATTTTTTGTATTTTTTGATTTGGCTCAAACTTTGTGGGGGCCTTCCCTATTTCCAAATAAGCTATTTTGCGTCACTGGTTCACCCATACAAGTCTCCATACAATTTTGGCTGCTGTCCATACAAAAATGGTATGTAAATATTCAAACAGCTGTAACTTTTGAGTGAATTTTCTGATCAAGTTGTAGGTATTGTTGAGGACTTTTGAGAAAAAATAGGTACACGGAAAAAAATGCAGATTTTTTTATCAACTTTTTTTTCACTAAAACTCAATTTCCCAAAATACGTATTTTTTTATTTTCGAGATTTTTTATATGTTTTAGGGGACAAAAATCCGTAACTTTTGAGCCATAGAGAAACATAGCAAAGCATAACGGGTCTGCACCACGCTGTAGGGGGTGCCACAATGGTCAATTCAATATTCTTAGACAATTTGATTGCTGCCCGGTACATCCAAAAATATCTAAGAACGTAAATTTCCACACTGTGCTCCAAGGCTACGCCCATACAGTCCCGTGGGGATTTGGGAGGGGATGTGTTTGTTGTTCACTAGTGGAAAAGTGCAGGGAACCCATGCGACTCTTGAAAGTGAACGGAATATTTTTGGGAGGTTTGGAATGAGGGTTAGAGGAATTTCATCAGGCCGATGAAAATGGTTGGATGCGTAATGTATTATATGATTTGAATGTTTGTAAGTGTAAATGTAAGTCTGTAGTGTATTATCTAATAAGCATATAGGTTTGTAAAAATGATAAAAAATAAATATAGTATATAGAATAAATATAATAAATATAATCAAGATGATTCCAGGAAGCTGTGTAAAAAAATTATTTTGACATATAAATGCTCCAGATGATTTCCATGCTGTTTTAGAAAGTTTCGTTAATTTAAGCAATTTGATCATATATGGTATGAGGAGATGGTATGTTACAGGAATGAATATGAACATAAATCATAAAGTAAGTAAATAAATTTACAAGTAGACATTCAATTTAAAATAATTCAAGGAACACGACCGCGAATACAGCACAAAAAGAACACCACAAAAATCCATCTTCCCGGTGCTGCTGCTCACACGACACTCACTTTTGAGCCATAGAGAAAGATGGTCATAAAATCTGCCGCCGAGATATGAATTTTTGAAAAAATGTGATTTTTGGAAAAAATCGAAGCTTCATGCAAAAAACAAGTTTGACATTATTTTTTAATGCAAAATTCAATTTGCAATCGAAAAGTACTTTAAAGATTTTTGGATAAAGGGCTCCGTTTTCAAGATAAAGCCACCGAAAGTTTGATTTTAGCGAAATATGTGCAGTTTTTCAATTTTTAAAAATAGTGACCATGAGTGACCATTTCTAAAAATATTTTTTTTTGAGAAGTTCATAAAGTTTGCTATAAAATTGTCTAAGAGACATTGAAGATTGAACCTCGGGTTGCTGAGATAGAGCCGCTTTAAAAAAAGAAACAAAAAAGTTGAAGTTTTCTTAATCTCACCAAAATAACCCACCATTTTCTAATGACGATATCTCAGCAAATAATGGTCCGATTATCAATGTTAATGCATGAAACATTCGTGAAATTTTCCGATCTTTTCGAAAAAAATATATTAAAAATTTTTAAATCAAGACTAACATTTTTAAAGGGCCAAACATTGAATATTACGCCCATTTAAAATGCTAGTCTTGATTTAAAAATATCAAAATATTTTTTTCGAAGAAATCGGAAAATTTCACGAATTTTTCATATATTATTATAGAAAATCGGATCATTATTTGCTGAGATATGGTCATTAGAAAATGGTTAGTTGTTTTGGTGAGATAAAGAAAACTTCAATTTTCGTGTTTCTTTTTCTTGAAGCGGCTCTATCTCAGCAACCCGAGGTCCAATCTTCAATAACTCTTAGACAATTTTATAGCAAATTTTCTGAACTTTAAAAAAAAAAAAATTTTTGAAACGGTCACTCATGGTCACTATTTTTAAAAATTGAAAAACTGCAAATATTTCGCTAAAATCAAACTTTCGGTGGCTATATCTTGAAAACGAAGCCCTTTATCAAAAAATCTGTGAGGTACTTTTCGATTGCAAATTTAATAATGCATTAAAAAATAATGTCAAACTTGTTTTTTCATAAAACTTCAATTTTTTCTAAAAATCTTTTTTTTTCAAAAATTCATAACTTGGCGGCAGATTTTCTGACCATGTTTCTCTATGGCTCAAAAGTTGCGGATTTTTGTCCCCTAAAACATATCAAAAAATCTCGACAATCAAAAAATATATATTTTGGGAAATTGAGTTTTAGTGAAAAAAAAGTTGATTAAAAAATCTGCAATTTTTTCCGTTTACCTAGTTTTTTTCTCAAAAGTCCTCAACAATACCTACAACTTTGCCGAAGACACCAGCCGGACCCTAAGATGACAGTTTTCGTGAGTTGCGCGTATTCACCGACAGATGGCCAGTGGGCCTCGTCGGATCCGCCCATTAATTACGCAACTCAAAATTTGCATGGGAAACTTTTTTTTCGTGACGGCTTTCGCGGCACGCTCCTTTCAACTGTTCTAGACTAATATTTGGACGAGGCGTATCTCTAAACAAGTTTTTTACAAAAATGATTCCAAACTGCTTATTTTGTCGTTTTAAACCGAAACAAGGCAAAAACTATATTTATTTAAACTATTCGCCATTTTCAAAAATTTGGCTAGATAATATCAAAGGCCGCCATCTTAGGCCCACTGGGCCCACAAAAAGAGGTACGCTCAGTTTGTATGGGAGCTGTCAACATGCTCCCGGGCTGGAAGACACCAAGTTGTTCAGAAAATTCACTCAAAAGTTACAGCTGTTTGAATATTTACATACCATTTTTGTATGGACAGCAGCCAAAATTGTATGGAGACTTGTATGGATGAACCAATCACACAAAATAGTTTATTTGGTCATAGGGAAGGCCCCCACAAAGTTTGAGTCAAATAAAAAAATACAAATAAAATCCATTTCCGGATTTGGTAGAGAATTGCTCAACTTCATAGAAAATTGTCACGCTCTAAAAAATAACCCTGCAACGTTACTAAAAACACGAAATTCTAAAATAATATTTGTGTTCCAAGTGATCAAAAACTCTTCTGAGTTGTTACAAACTAAAAAAAAACATTTAATTTCCCATAAAATGGCACTTTCCCATAAAATGGCACTTTCCCATAAAATGGCTATTGTCCAATTTTTCAACAGTTGAGGAAAAAAAATACAGTTTTTTTTTAATTTTAATAAATTTTTAATTTTTAAATGAAAAAAAAATCATGCAAATCGAAGATCCTTCGATCTCTTGTGAGTTGGCGGAGAGTTTCCAAAATGTCAAAATATTAAGATAGGATTGCACTTTGCCAAAAACACTAAATGAAAAAACGAAGTTGACTTTATAGCTGTCGGCCACCACTGCTAGTACCAACCACTAGTGTCTTCTTTTTAACTACAAGGACTTCGCCGCCCTGGGCTCCTAAGTGTATGAAAGTATGGCACGGAGCGACGGCGCCGAATACCCATATTTACACAAAGAATTTTAGAGCGCCCGCCGCGGGAATCGAACCGGCGACCTCTGGATTGTGAGTCCAGTGCGCGGTCCGATTGATCCACACGGGCGGGACAAAAAACACCAAATGGATCAGAAAATTTGTGCTCTAGATTTGAATTTTCGAATATTGGGTTCGTCAAAAAATTACGTCCATGAATAAGGACAATCCATGTTAAAGGTATAGGAAAAGTACGTTACATGAGGAGGGAGAGAGGGTCTGAAATTCCAAATTTCTCTGGACGTAATATATAAACAAACCCATTACCGATTTTGTATCACCATTATTGCATAAAGACTTGTATTGGAAGTTAAATGATGCAAAGTTGTTTTTTTTTTGTTTTCGACAAAGTTTCATTCAAATAACAAAATAACAAAATATAAAAAAATTGTTGATGTGCAAAAACGTAGAGAATCACTCACATACCAAATATAAATTAATATCATTATTAAATCTTTAAGTGTTTTCAATATCGAACAGAAAAATCAAAGAGGTGCATTTTTAACAGTGAAAAGACATCATTCGAGTTTAAAAATATCTGGCATTGCTTCACTCAAATAATTATTACAAATATTTATCAAATTGTTTCGAAAGCACAGATAATTTGTTCTTAGAAAAGAGATTCAAAATCTACTTTTCTCGGAAGAAAGCGTAACCCTCGTCGTTGACACTGAGACGAACTCTTGGCTTCCCCCAGGCCAATCGATGCCGGCACCCTTTCCGAGCATTCCATCAGATTTCCTTCCGAGAAAAGAACAAAAATTCTGTGATATCACCTAACGCACGCATCTATAAATATTTAATTTTCCCGAGAAAAATTCGTCGGCAGCAGAGCGTGAAAATTTGCCTGATTCGTCGTCTTCCGAGATCATCGATCGGCGGCGCATTTTTCCGACAACACAGATGAGGGAGGGTTGTAATTTTCCTTCCAGCGGATCATCGCTTCCTGGCAGATAAAAATTTTCCAATTTTAAGTGCCAGCACTGCTTCTTACTTTCACTTCGTTTGCGACATTAGGCCTCTTACAATATGGAAAATCTTTTTAATATCTCACGCAGGATTGCACACAGACTGTTTTTTTTTATCGGAGCAGGAAAAAGGGGGAAATCAAGCGTAGACATTCCACCACTCTGCGTTACCACCCCCGGGGCAATTTTCCGCCTGTTATTGTTCAATTTGATTAAAACTGCCCCTTCCTACTGTAGACGCGAAAAAGGAAAAAAAAATCCCCTCTTGATTTTCCCCCCAAGTCGATGCACACAGTACAAAAGACAAGTGCGTGGGTGTTGTTATGCTTCTACTTTTCATTCACCCTCCGGAGGCGTCTGGCTTTTCCTTAAATTGCACTCTTGGCGTTAGGGATCACGGCGCGCAGAGATGTTTGATGTTTTCCACGAAACCCCCCACGGGGTAGTACACGAAGAGCAATGTCCACATTTTGTGCACAGTAAGCAGCGGCAGCAGCAGGTCGTAAATTCAACAGTTTCGGGAAGGCAAAATTAGAGGAGTTGAGTGGGTGGGGAGGATCCACTTATCGGGACCACCCCGAGTATTGTAAGGCTTGTTGCAATTATTAACAGCAGAAAGAAAGAAAAAGGGGGCAGAATGGAGGCAACATTGAGATGAGTAAACTGTGAGGGGGAATTGATGCGTGAAAATTTAATGCAACCTTGCTCGTGCAGCACGTGAGTCAGGGGGAGGTGTGAAATAACTCATTACTTAGAGTTTGCGGAAAGGGTGAAAAAAGCAACAAGTTGATAAAGAATTTGTTGGCGTTAGGACGAGTGCAATTTTACATCTAATGTTTTCCATTTGTATTGGAACTTTGGCTTTGTCAATCAATTATCCCTATAGAGTGGTTCTCTACGATTTCGCAAATCGTCTTTTCTTTGTATTTTTTTATTTGGATGATAGGGTATATGACCCTATTTTGGACCTAGTACCTATTTTGGACCTATTTTTATTAATCGAGGTAGTTCAGGCTTTTAAAGTACGAATTCACTGAATCCAACCAACAGAAAGTGTAAGCAGGATCGTTTTGTAGCTTACCTCTTCCAAAAATGTTAACATTTTTGATTATTTCCGCTTTTTCAGCCACTGTTTCCAATGCCATTCGTATTTCCTACCATTTTCCTAGCACATAGATTAGGTCCAAAAATTCCAGCCTCGTTGCTTATCAGATTTGGCTCGTGATACCTTGATGATTTTTTCTGTTTTGTACTGACACCAAGCAATTTTGTCCGGTTTCCGAGCCATGTAACTGTTGTTTATTCAATTATTTTATGTTTTTCATCACTAAACCATTGAAATAACTATTCTATTATCGAAAAAAACTCAATTCAAAATATTTTTCCAAATCAGTCGCGTTGGATCAGTTTTTGGACCTACTTTGCCGTCGATTCAAGGCTATCACCAACACATGTATAACAAGGTGTTGCCAGTTTAGTTTATCAATTTATTTCGATATTTCATTGAAATTAATTGATAATTTTTAATTTAATATTTCGAATTGAATTTCTTTACTGTAATTATTTGAAAGAAATCAAAGTTTTTAAAAGCAAATGATTAATAACAATCTTGTACTAGGAAAAGGTAAAATAAGTTTGTGAATAATAAATCTTATTAAATATTATTTGTTTTTGAAACATAATTAAATTAAAGTAAAACAAATTTCATATAAAATGTGAAGACTTTTGATTCGTTCTTTGAATTCTATATTGAATATCTATATTCTATAAATCTATAATTTAATAAACAAAACTAGTTTCAACGAATTCCAGGCAAAGTTCTGAATTTTGAACAATTTCACCTATAACTTATATGTATAAGGTTAAAAAGCTTATAAACTCAGTTAACTAAATATTGACATAAACGATTTTCATTATTTCAGCAACCTAAGTGATGGTAAGTTCGAAGTAAATATAATGTTTGATCACCTCAAATCTGCTTTTAACAAATCAAACTATGACTATCAAAGGCACCCTGGTATTCAAACAAAGATTTTTTTCAAATATTACATTGTTTTTAAAAGTGCAACATGTAGTTAAACTTTTTGTCAAGCAATTGTAAAGTTTAACATGACAGATCAGAAAGTTTCACACCAAGTTACAAGCTATTATCTCCCCTTAAAATTTCTTGATTGTTTAATAATATTTGAACTTAAGCTCTGCGTAAAATTTAGAACCTTTTTTTATTGTAACTTGTTATGTATTGTGAATGTATCTCTGTCATCCATTTAATTTTAAGTTAAGGTGTTTTTATTGCGACTAATAACGGGTTGTCTTTTAAGTTCTAATGCTTGTAAATAATAAGTTCTAATGCTTGTAAATAGGACAGAGACCTGCTAAAGTTGCGCGAGTTTCCATTCAATATAATTAAAACACGTTTTCAAATTCAAATCCATTTTCTTATCATAGTTATTTAATTTCTGAAATAAATATTTTCCAAATTATAATCGTGGATAGGCCCTTTGGTTTATCAAACCGAGTTTCTGTAAGCGTGCGTGTTGCCGCCGCACGCCGCAATTCGAGTTGTCCAAATTTCAACCAATCAGAGTGTAGGTCCAAAATAGGTTCAGCGATGTCTCCAAAATACATTCAATAAGTCCAAAAAGCATCCAAAAAATGTTTTACTTGAAATGCTTATTACAATGAAATGGTTAAATTATTTCCAAATTTCAATAGTACACTTTGTTAAGCATAAATTAAGGCATAAAACAATCCTGAAATGAGCCAAATTAGTTAGACCGTTCCTGAGAACAATGCGAAATATGTTGACGCTTTGCATAGTAGGTCCAAAATAAGGCCATATACCCTACTTTGTCTTGGACAAAGTTGAAGGTTATGGTTAGGGCTTTTCGGCAAACAAACAAAGGAGGACACGTAAAAAATCCGATCTTTTAGCAAAATTTTTATCGCCTAAAATTAAATTCCCAAACACATTCTTTTTTAATTTCTGAATTGCGATTGGTTACTGAGAAGAAGCCTTACAAAGAATTCGAATTTTTGAATTCAAGCTTGATTTCTAAAATGGTCTAAAAACAGATAATTTTCCTAAATTCATAGTTCATACTAAATTATAAAATTTGTGAAATATTATTCGAGTCAGTAGTTTCCGAGATTTTCCGAGCTTTTAAAAAAAAATTTAGGGGGCTATTATTTCAAGAAGTATTTTTAAAATGCGAAAAAACAAAATGTAACGAAAAATGTATAATTAAAACCTTGCCATAATATAAAACAGTACATTTTATCAAAAAACGTTACCAAATTCTCCTTAAGGTAGAAGCTGACTTCCTCTCTGTTATTTCAAAAAAGTCATACACAGAAAAAAATGATGGTAATATTCATCAGGAAATGGTGACAGATTTTGTGTCGAAATGAATGTGTAATATTACACCAGAAAATGATGAATTTTCATCAGTTCCTGATGAATATTCATCAGGTTCATATTTTTACACATTTTTTAGGTGATATTACTCAAAAAAGGGTAATATTCAACCTAACAAATTTTCAACATTCCAAAATTCAACTTTTTTTGCTGTGTAACCGTAACTTACAACATTGACAAAGACCCAAAAAGATCAGAAAATTCCTTTTCAAGATACAGAATTTCATACATTTACATAACCATTTTGTATGACCAGCCCTCAAAATTTTATAGAGACTTGTATGGACTGAACTAATGATGACAATTTGATAATTTTGACATAGGAACAAGTTTAAAACAAACAAAAAATGATAATTTAATAATCACGAAAAAAAATTGAATGATTATCAAAATTTGAATTTACTTTTGGCGTTGGTTCGATTGAACTGTAGTTTGATTGCTTGATAGCAGATAACATTAAATTTGCAATCGAAAGTGAAATGTTAATTGGATAGTATTATTCAAACATAAAAAAAAACATGACTAGACTTCTCATTTATTATCAAATTCAATGAATTTCAAAACGCTTTTTTTTTTAATTTATATTTATTCAAATTTCTTTTCCATGTACATTCATTCAGTTAAAATATTATTGAGTGTCCAATCACAAACGATGACTTTTCACCTCAATTTTAAATACTAGCAACTTTCATTTATTCATGAAATATTGTAGCTTTCGCTATTCAGTGATTTCAAATGTAGGAGGTCCTACATGTACAAAAGGGAAAAGGGATACCTTAAAACTAACTTATAAACTATATAAAGAGCGGATCAATGCAGCTGAAGACTGCAATGATTTTTGTCGAAATGCATCAATTATCTTATTGGACATAACATCCAAAGTGTCAACTTCGGCTAATTGATGAAGTTCACTGGTGCTGAACCAGGGAGGAAGTTTCAGAATCATTTTCAGAATTTTGTTCTGAATACTCTGAAGTTTTTTCTTCCTGGTTAGGCAACAGCTTGTCCAGATCGGCACAGCATAAAGCATGGCAGGTCTGAAAATTTGTTTATAAATTAACAGTTTATTCTTGAGACAAAGTCTAGAATTCCTGTTTATAAGTGGATACAAACAATTAATATATTTGTTACATTTAACCTGGATACTTTCAATGTGATCCTTGTAAGTAAGGTTTTTGTCAAAAGCAAGTCCAAGATATTTCACTTGATCCTCCCACTTTAAATTTACCTCATTCATCTTTATAATGTGATGACTTTTTGGTTTAAGAAAATCAGCCCTTGGTTTGTGAGGGAAAATAATAAGTTGAGTTTTTGCAGCATTTGGGGTAATTTTCCATTCTTTCAAATAAGAATTGAAAATATCCAAGCTTTTTTGTAATCTTCTTGTGATGACACGAAGGCTTCTGCCTTTGGCGGAGATGCTTGTGTCATCAGCAAAAAGTGATTTCTGACATCCTGGGGGCAAATCAGGCAAGTCAGAAGTAAAAATATTGTATAAAATTGGACCCAAAATGCTTCCTTGAGGGACGCCAGCACGTACAGGTAGTTGATCAGATTTGCTATTCTGATAACATACCTGCAGAGTACGATCCGTCAAATAATTTTGAATAATTTTCACGATATAAATCGGAAAATTAAACCTTTTCAATTTCGCAACCAAACCTTTATGCCAAACACTGTCAAATGCTTTTTCTATGTCTAGAAGAGCAGCGCCAGTAGAATAGCCCTCAGATTTGTTGCTTCGAATTAAATTTGAAACTCTCAACAACTGATGAGTAGTTGAATGCCCAAGGCGAAATCCAAACTGCTCATCAGCGAAAATTGAATTTTCATTAATGTGCGTCATCATTCTATTAAGAATTATTCTTTCGAATAATTTACTAATAGATGAAAGCAAACTAATGGGCCGATAGCTTGAGGCTTCAGCAGGATTTTTATCCGGTTTCAAAATCGGAATTACTTTGGCATTTTTCCAACTACTGGGAAAATATGCCAAATCAAAACATTTGTTGAAAATTTTGACCAAGCAACTTAAAGTTGCTTCTGGTAGTTTTTTAATTAAAATGTAAAAAATGCCATCCTCACCAGGGGCTTTCATATTTTTAAATTTTTTGATAATAGATTTTATTTCATTCATATCCGTATTAAAAACTTCATCTGATGAAAATTCTTGTTCAACAATATTCTGAAATTCTATTGAAATTTGATTTTCAATAGGACTCAAAACATTCAAGTTGAAATTATGAGCACTCTCAAACTGCTGAGCAAGTTTTTGAGCTTTTTCCCCATTAGTTAATAGAATATTATCACCATCTTTTAAAGAAGGGATGGGTTTTTGAGATTTCTTAAGAACCTTTGAAAGTTTCCAAAAAGGTTTGGAATAAGGTTTAATTTGTTCGACATCTCTTGCGAACTTTTCATTTCGCAGGAGAGTGAATCTGTGGTCAATAACCTTTTGCAAATCTTTTTGAATTCGCTTCAGTGCAGGATCACGAGAACGTTGATACTGTCTTCGGCGAACATTTTTCAGACGAATCAGAAGCTGAAGATCGTCATCAATAATGGGAGAATCAAATTTGACTTGGACTTTAGGAATAGCAATATTCCTAGCATCCAAAATTGCATTAGTTAAAGATTCCAAGGCTGAATCAATATCACCTTTGGTTTCTAAAACAAAATCATGATTTAAATTATTCTCAATATGATGCTGATACCTGTCCCAATTAGCTTTGTGGTAATTAAACACAGAACTATTGGGTCTGGTAACTGCTTCATGAGAAAGTGAAAAAGTTACTGGGAGGTGATCAGAATCAAAATCAGCATGAGTCACTAAAGGACCACAATACTGACTTTGATTTGTCAAAACCAAATCAATTGTTGATGGATTTCTAACAGAAGAAAAGCAAGTTGGCCCATTCGGGTATAAAACCGAATAAAGACCAGAAGTGCAATCTCTGAACAGAATTTTACCATTGGAATTTACTTTTGAATTATTCCAAGATTGGTGTTTGGCATTAAAATCACCGATGATCAAAAATCGAGATCTATGCCGAGTAAGTTTATTCAAATCCCCTTTGAAATAATTTTTATTTTCCCCAGTGCATTGGAATGGCAAATATGCAGCTGCAATCATAATTTTCCCAAAAGAAGTTTCAAGTTCAATGCCCAAACTTTCAATAACTTTTAACTTAAAGTCACGTAACGTGCTATAAGTCATACTACGGTGGATAACTATTGCAACTCCACCGCCATTTCGATTCATTCGGTTATTAGTTATAACTTTATAATCTGGATCACTTTTCAAATAAGTGCCAGTTTTTAAAAATGTTTCGGTTATAACAGCAACATGCACGTTATGAACTCGTAAAAAGTTGAAAAATTCATTTTCTTTCGCTTTTAAAGAGCGAGCATTAAAATTCATAATATTGATAGAATTACTTAGATCCATGATTAAACTTCAGGGTAAGAACAACATCATTCGCAAATTTTAATCCAATCTGGATTGCTTCCATCATGGATGTAGCATTACTCATTGTTTGAATCAAACCAAACAGTGAGTTTTGCAAAAAAGTCATTTTTTCAAACGTAACATCGCCGAGATCAGAAGATCCCAAAGCGTTGCCAGCAGAAAAATTTTCAAATGAGATTTGAGGTACCTGCCCAATTTCAGAAAGATTGGTAGAGGATTTAAAATTCGTGGATGAACCCGAAACGACGTTAGCATAAGAAATGCCATTGTTGTTACCTAACTTTTCCACGGTAGGGGTATTTCTAGAATTGTTCGAGTGAGACAGCACGAACGTTTGATTTAAAGATGCAGGTACAACCTGACTTTGAGAAAATTTCGGTTTGGATTTCGGCTGATGCTTAGCACGAGAATCCAAAACCTTTTTTCTGATGGGGCAATCCCAGAAATTTGATTTGTGATTTCCACCACAATTTGCACATTTAAATTGGGTGACTTCTTTCACGGGACAATTGTCCTTGTCGTGAGAAGAATCCCCGCAAACCATGCATTTTGGAACCATGGCGCAATGATCAGTACCGTGACCGAATGCCTGGCAACGCCGGCACTGGGTCAGATTCTGGCCATTACCGCCATGTTTCTTAAAATGCTCCCACTTTACCCGTACATGGAACAAAAACTGAACTTTGTCCAAAAGTTTCAAATTGTTGATTTCATTTCTGTTGAAATGAATCAGATAAAATTGTGAAGTCAAACCAGAGCGAGAAATATTCCCGTTTGATTTTTTCTTCATTGGTATTACTTGGGATGGGGCAAAGCCAAGCAACACCTTAAGTTCATTTTTGATCTCATCCACCGACAAGTCGTTGGAGAGACCTTTCAAGACCGCCTTGAATGGCCGAGCATTCTTGGTCTCATACGTGTAGAAATTGTGTTTGTGGTTTTTCAAATAACCAACAAAAGTTTGGTGATCTTGTAAAGATTCCGTCAACAAGCGACATTCTCCTCTTCGACCAAGCTGGAACGAAACTTTCAAATTGCAAGTTTCCTTGCAATTCTTCAGTTGCGTTCGAAAGCTGGCCAAATCGGAGACGGAAGTCACTACAATTGGCGGAGCCTTTACTCGTTTCTCGACGGCAGAAGGCTCAGTACGAGGAGAAGGTTCCTTGTCATCAGTTTCGGATAAAACACCGAAACTGTTTGTCAATGGAATTGGAGGATTGACCTCACATTCAGAATCAGAATCAGACCTCAGAAGAGGCTGTTTTCTTTTTCTGTTTCCGTTAGCCGGTTTAGCGTTCAAACGCTTCACCGACGTAACGACCAAATCTTCAGAAGATTTGCGTTTACCTTTGTTTTGACGCATTTTGCAAGCAAAGTTCTCTTAAAAAGATGGCTTCGTTTGTAAAATACAACAAAATTTCAGGCGGGGTTAGTCTTGAAAAGACTGTTTAGAATTTTGGAAAATAACTCAGGTAGTCTTTAAAAAGACTGTGAATTTTTTTTGAAATAACTCTGAGCTTAGGTAGTAAAAAATACCGCAGCTCTAGTGTCCGTTCACCACGAAGGTTCGCAAGACACTGTATTTCAAAACGCTTAGTTTTGTCAACGGAAGGACGAGGGAGGATTTTTCCATTCGTTGGGGGAATAGAAAAACAAATTGAAATCTTTTGCATTTGAAAAGACTATTCTTATAATAGAAGCAATCGTTGATAAAATAAACTGTTCGCTTTACAGCATGGACTAGGCGTTCTATTTGTGAGATTCATACTCGAAACTAGGTGTCCGAAGGCTTGAAATGGTGAGACAATCTGAACCTCTTTTTACACCGTAGCTTCCATCCACTCCGGGATCCGAATTAACGACCATTAAATTGTGAGTCCAACTGCCGACCAGCTCATATTTGTGATTCGGGCTTTCAGTGTCGACCTTTGAAATTCGAGTTAAAAAAAGTTACTGAATCTGACTGGAAAAAAAAATCTCGATATTTTTCTCTGACATTTGGGCAAATTATTTAACAAACTACAGTCTATGAACTCGATACAAAAAGTTTTACTAGAACTTTATCATTAAAAACACTACAGATTTGAGTCACATTCTTGGATTTTGAAAAACATTCCCGACTATTTAAAGGTCATCCAAATTTATCATGCCAGATTTCCATTTCCCAAAATAAAAAAAAAGCACGTCCCATCAACCACTCCTGTTGCTTCCGTCATCCATCAAAGTCTTCGCCGAAGCCAAAAGAAACCATTTCGAGGCCCGTCATAAGAGAAAAAAAAGGGCAATAGATCATCGCCATCTCCACGTGTTGTTTCCCTCCAAGTCTTCTATTTTCGGCGCAAGAAGCCCAGCCCCAAAATTCCAACCCAACAGAAGGTGGCGATAAGAAATGCGTGCCAGGACCCATTTGTGCCCTGATGTGAGTGTAACTAACGGCATCGAGGAATGTTGAAAGCTTCTGGGCAGAGAGAAAAAGAAAATGGGAAAACGGGAGCTTCTTCACGATATCAGACAGCCGTATGTGCGCTATAATATGTAAACGTCGTCGCATCATATGTATTCATCACGAGCCTCATCATCATTATTATCGCGATGATCGTGGGAGGTGGAAGGTGGAAGGTGGTTGGTAAATACAGCAAGCACGTGTGTGGCAATTTTTCCTTGAGAGCTCTCATGACATTGAAGATTGAAGGTATGGCTTTTTGCAAATTGTTTGCGGCAATCGTGAATATTTTCAAACAGAATGCACATTTTGAACAAATTCAGGATCCATTTTAATCCCATTTCTGGAATGTTATTACGCACTTTCCTTAATTCAAGTACAGTGGTCATTTTTCCTCCAACCAATCTCCATAAATCTACTGCTCCAAAGTAGCTATAAATTTCCCTCGGACATTGATACCCCTCTGGACGATTGCCCCTTCATGTTTTTACTCCTAGAGATGGCGAACGATACTGATGATGGTCTCCAAATAAAATTCCAGAATCCAGTCCCCTATTCCGTTGTTTTTCGGTAATCTCGGTACAAACACTTTCCCCCAAGACTTTCCAGGGCTAATCCCGTGGTGGAATTCACACCCCAATTTTTGGCTGAAAACAAGACTGAGAGCAAAAAAACCCCGAATCCAAAATCCCTTCAACCGAAAACGACTCAAGTTGGTGCCCAAACTTGCGAAACTTCAAAAGATTCTTTTTTTCCTCCAACATCGAAGATGTAAATTGCTTGGATCCTTTTGTAAAGAAGTCTTCAGATCAGGGAGGAAAAAAAGCAAGAAGCAGCCAGCATATTTCTTTTTATCCTTAAGTATTATGGCCGTTGCATTTTAAGGATATTCTTCCCTCTCTGATCTGCTGCCGGCCGGCAGCTGCTGTTTCGGCCACCGAGATCTTCGGGAGCTGCTTAGTATTCATAAACAGAAATCCCAACCTCTTGAACGGGACCAGGCTGGCGATGGGGAAGAGGACTGGGTCGGGGGATTAACGGTCATCTAATGGGGATGCTGCCAAAGGACGAAATCGGAGGGCATTTTCCCTGAGAAAGGGATGCGGAGAGCGAAAGGGGGGTTAAAATGAAATATTCATTCCGATACTTGAATCAAGTGAATGCAATAAATTTAATTGCGTTTTCCCTCGAGGGTGGAGCTACGGGGAGTGAAGGCAAGGGGTCTGGAAGAGGATCGAGGATTTTTTGCCTCTGTGTTACAGAATGCTAGAGGACAACGGACGAGATGACAAGTATTCAAATGAGTTTGAGGCGGGATAATTTAGTACATCTTAACTGGGCTAATAAATGTTACGAAAAATAGATTTGTCTACAAGTGGACGCAGGAAGGAAATATTATCTTTGTTGACCGTTTCTTATAAAACTTATGTTTGAGCAGTTTGTGAAAATAAATACATGCAAAAACCAAGTACAAAGGCCGTGATGGATGAAAACACAATTCAAAGATCAATTTTCAAAATCGAATCGGTTATGCATTATTATCAAATGACGTAGCATTTAGTCGATAATGTTTGACTTGTTCACTCCTCCCCTTTCATAGCATTATTTGTATTCAAATATTAGGTCATAAAACCAGATTTTATATTTATACATTGATTACATATTGATCTAATATGGCTGCAATGCGAAACTGAAACTTTTAATTTTTTAATGTACCCGGCAGGTCATGTTCAACTTATTTGGGATCGCTAAACTCAAATTTGCCCTCTACAAATAAAAATTAGAAAAAAAATATTGTATGATTCGATTATCCAAAGTCTCTATGAAAACTTCGGACAATCATGTTTCGGTTATTCGGAGTTTCGAATAATCGAAAACAGACTGTACTTAAAAATTTCAATTTAAATGGAAGCGCAGTCAACTTTCCATAAGTTAAGTTCGTACAATGACACATCATTCACTCTTGGACATACAATGATTGTTCTGGATTTATAGCCCGTAAATAATACATTTAAATTAGTAATCGATTGTTTTATTGGTGTTACTTTGAAACATGAAATACTATTCTTGTATTTTTATGGAGAACACAATTTTCAATGACATACTTTTTCGAGATTCACCATTTTGAAGACATAATGGACTTTTTTAAAATTTAGAAAAAAAAAATGAATTTTGTGAAGGATTAGGGTATTTTAACCATTAGTGAAACCCTTAGTAGAGCACATTAACCTTTTGTACAAAACGATGAAATCTGAAGTCTTTTGAACAATTTTGATTATTTGTTTCATCAGTTATTTGTTGTTGAGCAGAAAAATAGCCATTTGAAAAACAAGTATTTTTTGCCTGTTATGAGGGGTTGGACCCGGGTCCATTATCCGATTGTGGACCCGGGTCCACTATAGGTAAACTGTTATTTTTATACCAAATTTAACAGATATTTGATGTTTTGATGCATGGTGTAGATTTAATGATAGATACAATAAATAAAATGTGGATTTTGCTCACTTTTCATCATAAATCCCAAGTAACATTTTTTTCCTGGAGTTCTACAAGAGCTCTTCAAGATAGCTACAGCATAGCAGTTTGGACCGCGGTAGGATAAAATTCTCTTCAAAACTTCTTCAGGAGTTTGGAAGAGTACTTGAAGAGAATTTTATCCTACCGCGGTCCAAACTGCTATGCTGTAGCTATCTTGAAGAGCTCTTGTAGAACTCCTGGAAAAAAATGTTACTTGGGAAACAAATATGTTTGCTAACAAATTTTACTTTAAACAACAACAAAAACCTAAAAGACATTTAAACACATTTATTTCCGAAAAAGATCACATAAAAAAATTAAAAAAGTGATTTTGATGCATTTTTTTCCATATTCATTACATAAATGGTTGACCGAAAATAAACAATAGCCACGCATGTTTATTCAATAAAAATGTTTTGTTATTGATTTATTATCATAAAATATCATTTCAAACTGGAATTATGACGCTTCAGTCAAGTACAATTAACTATAGTTTGGATTAATTATAAATTTTTACGGCTTCAGCATTTTTGGTACTTTTAACATGAAAACAGCTTTATTTATAGTCATAATTGAAAAAAATATGCGTTTAGGTTGATAATAACAAGCAATTATTGTATGTTCAAGAGAAACTTTTGCTTAAATACATAGTTTTCTTCATTTTCCACTTTTGGGGTCCACTTATGGAAAAGTTAGGATTTTCGTTTTCCTATAATGGACACCCTTAATTTTTGCTCGAACATGAGCAGTTCTTTGCTTTATTTTAGTAAAATTTCTTAAACTTACATTCTTTAGCTTTTCTGAAGTTAAATAATCAGTCAAAAAATGATTGGATAGTAAATTCAATCATAAAATATCAATGCAGTTTTGTTGTGAAAATGCTAGTGGCCATGGCTGATTTCAGATGTTGAACTCAAAACACTTATTTTGGTGAAAAGGACAATTCAATGTCAGTCAACATTGTTTTAAATGATGCTGAACATGCTAAATAAAAGATATGTAGACAACAACACGCTTGAAATTGTGATTTAATTGAATTTTTCATCAAAAACCCTTCAAAGGGTCCACTATAGGAAAGGGGTCCACTAATGGATAACGTACCCTATTCTAATTCAAACATGTGTTTCTTTTTAGGATTTCTATTTAAATTAAAAGGAAATATGATATATATTTTTTAATAAATTCTGGCTTATGCTTATAATTATACAAATTTTTGTCACCTTTGGCCTAAAAATCGATTGACAAATAGATGTGTGATAATTTTTAAACGCTTTTTTCCGGCGTTGACGATTTTTTTTATATTCTCATTTAAAAATATTTCAAATATTTATAAAATTTCGATTGCAATAAAAAACACTGAAATTTATGGCCATTTTTATTTCATGGATTCATGATTCAAAATTTGATAGAATTACCTAAAAGTGCCCTATTTGATTAAAATTACAAAAAAAAGTTATACATTGTGTACTGAATAGTCAAAAATCAAATTTGAATTATATAATCAACGAACATTTAAAATTTGAGCGAAAGGTAATATTTTAAATATTTTTGAAAAGATTTTGTGAAAATTTTTAAGGACGAAACCGCTCTCCGTCAACAACTGAATCGGAATTGGCGTTTGTCTAATCAGGCAAAATATAATCTATTTTTGTTCCTGTTTGAATTCTTGAACATTTGGCCTTGTCCTAACTTTTGGCTATTTGATCGTCAATAATCATTTTTTTTTTCATATTTTTTTATAGCATAGCATAGCATAGTATTACGGGTCTGCACCACGCTGTAGGGGGTGCCACAATGGTCAATTCAATATTCTTAGACAATTTGATTGTTGCCCGGTACAACCAAAAATATCTAAGAACGGAAATTTCCACACTGTGCTCCAAGGCTACGCCCATACAGTCCCGTGGGGATTTGGGAGGGGAAGTTTTTGTTGTTCACTAGTGGCAAACGTGCAGGGAACCCATGCGACTTTTAAAAGTGAACGGAATATTTTTGGGAGGTTTGGAATGGGGGTTAGGGGAATTTCATCGGGCCGATGAAAATGGTTGAGTGCGTAATGTATTTAATGATTTGAATGTTTGTAAGTGTAAATGTGAGTCTGTAGTGTATTATCTAATAAGCATGTAGTTTTGTAATAATAATAATAAATATAATAAATATAATAAATAAAGTAAATAAAATAAATATAAATATAATCAAAATGATTCCAGGAAGCTGTAAAAAATAGCAGTAAATTAAAATCTAAATGCTCCAGATGGTTCCCATGCTGTTTTAGAAAGATTCGTTAATTTAAGCAATTTGATGATATATGGTATGAGGAGATGTTATGTTACAGGAAAGGTATAGGATGAGGAGTAAAATGAACATGTAAAAAATATAATCATTTAGAATACAAATGCTCCTGCAAATGAGCAATTCTCTACGAAATCGGTCTTTTTTCTTCAATTTTAATTTTTGTATTTTTTAATCCGGCTGAAACTTTTTTGGTGCCTTCGGTATGCCCAAAGAAGCCATTTTGCATCATTAGTTTGTCCATATAATTTTCCATACAAATTCGGCAGCTGTCCATACAAAAATGATGTATGAAAATTCAAAAATCTGTATCTTTTGAAGGAATTTTTTGATCGATTTGGTGTCTTCGGCAAAGTTGTAGGTATGGATACGGACTACACTGGAAAAAATAATACACGGTAAAAAAAAATTTGGTGATTTTTTTATTTAACTTTTTATCACTAAAACTTGATTTACAAAAAAACACTATTTTTAATTTTTTTTATTTTTTGATATGTTTTAGAAGGCATAAAATGCCAACTTTTCAGAAATTTCCAGGTTGTGCAAAAAATCACTGACCGAGTTATGAATTTTTTAATCAATACTGATTTTTTCAAAAAATCGAAATTTTGGTCGTAAAAATTTTTCAACTTCATTTTTCGATGTAAAATCAAATTTGCAATCAAAAAGTACTTTACTAAAATTTTGATAAAGTGCACCGTTTTCAAGTTATAGCCATATTTAAGTGACTTTTTTGAAAATAGTCGCAGTTTTTCATTTTTTTAAATTAGTGCACATGTTTGCCCAGTTTTGAAAAAAATATTTTTGAAAAGCTGAGAAAATTCTCTATATTTTGCTTATTCGGACTATGTTGATACGACCTTTAGTTGCTGAGATATTGCAATGCAAAGGTTTAAAAACAGGAAAATTGATGTTTTCTAAGTTTCACCCAAACAACCCACCATTTTCTATCGTCAATATCTCAGCAACTAATGGTCCGATTTTCAATGTTAATATATGAAACAATTGTGAAATTTTCCGATCTTTTCGAAAAAAATATTTTTGGAATTTTCAAATCAAGACAAACATTTTAAAAGGGCGTAATATTGAATGTTTGGCCTTTGTGAAATGTTAGTCTTGATTTGAAAATTCCAAAAATATTTTTTTCGAAGAGATCGGAAAATTTCACAAATGTTTCATATATTAACATTGAAAATCGGACCATTAGTTGCTGAGATATTGACGATAGAAAATGGTGGGTTGTTTGGGTGAAACTTAGAAAACATCAATTTTCCTGTTTTTAAACCTTTGCATTGCAATATCTCAGCAACTAAAGGTCGTATCAACAAAGTCCAAATAAGCAAAATATAGAGAATTTTCTCAGCTTTTCAAAAATATTTTTTTCAAAACTGGGCAAACATGTGCACTAATTTAAAAAAATGAAAAACTGCGACTATTTTCAAAAAAGTCACTTAAATATGGCTATAACTTGAAAACGGTGCACTTTATCAAAATTTCAGTAAAGTACTTTTTGATTGCAAATTTGATTTTACATCGAAAAATGAAGTTGAAAAATTTTTACGACCAAAATTTCGATTTTTTGAAAAAATCAGTATTGATTAAAAAATTCATAACTCGGTCAGTGATTTTTTGCACAACCTGGAAATTTCTGAAAAGTTGGCATTTTATGCCTTCTAAAACATATCAAAAAATAAAAAAAATTAAAAATAGTGTTTTTTTGTAAATCAAGTTTTAGTGATAAAAAGTTAAATAAAAAAATCACCAAATTTTTTTTACCGTGTATTATTTTTTTCCAGTGTAGTCCGTATCCATACCTACAACTTTGCCGAAGACACCAAATCGATCAAAAAATTCCTTCAAAAGATACAGATTTTTGAATTTTCATACATCATTTTTGTATGGACAGCTGCCGAATTTGTATGGAAAATTATATGGACAAACTAATGATGCAAAATGGCTTCTTTGGGCATACCGAAGGCACCAAAAAAGTTTCAGCCGGATTAAAAAATACAAAAATTAAAATTGAAGAAAAAAGACCGATTTCGTAGAGAATTGCTCATTTGCAGGAGCATTTGTATTCTAAATGATTATATTTTTTACATGTTCATTTTACTCCTCATCCTATACCTTTCCTGTAACATAACATCTCCTCATACCATATATCATCAAATTGCTTAAATTAACGAATCTTTCTAAAACAGCATGGGAACCATCTGGAGCATTTAGATTTTAATTTACTGCTATTTTTTACAGCTTCCTGGAATCATTTTGATTATATTTATATTTATTTTATTTACTTTATTTATTATATTTATTATATTTATTATTATTATTACAAAACTACATGCTTATTAGATAATACACTACAGACTCACATTTACACTTACAAACATTCAAATCATTAAATACATTACGCACTCAACCATTTTCATCGGCCCGATGAAATTCCCCTAACCCCCATTCCAAACCTCCCAAAAATATTCCGTTCACTTTTAAAAGTCGCATGGGTTCCCTGCACGTTTGCCACTAGTGAACAACAAAAACTTCCCCTCCCAAATCCCCACGGGACTGTATGGGCGTAGCCTTGGAGCACAGTGTGGAAATTTCCGTTCTTAGATATTTTTGGTTGTACCGGGCAACAATCAAATTGTCTAAGAATATTGAATTGACCATTGTGGCACCCCCTACAGCGTGGTGCAGACCCGTAATACTATGCTATGCTATGCTATAAAAAAATATGAAAAAAAAAAATGATTATTGACGATCAAATAGCCAAAAGTTAGGACAAGGCCAAATGTTCAAGAATTCAAACAGGAACAAAAATAGATTATATTTTGCCTGATTAGACAAACGCCAATTCCGATTCAGTTGTTGACGGAGAGCGGTTTCGTCCTTAAAAATTTTCACAAAATCTTTTCAAAAATATTTAAAATATTACCTTTCGCTCAAATTTTAAATGTTCGTTGATTATATAATTCAAATTTGATTTTTGACTATTCAGTACACAATGTATAACTTTTTTTTGTAATTTTAATCAAATAGGGCACTTTTAGGCAATTCTATCAAATTTTGAATCATGAATCCATGAAATAAAAATGGCCATAAATTTCAGTGTTTTTTATTGCAATCGAAATTTTATAAATATTTGAAATATTTTTAAATGAGAATATAAAAAAAATCGTCAACGCCGGAAAAAAGCGTTTAAAAATTATCACACATCTATTTGTCAATCGATTTTTAGGCCAAAGGTGACAAAAATTTGTATAATTATAAGCATAAGCCAGAATTTATTAAAAAATATATATCATATTTCCTTTTAATTTAAATAGAAATCCTAAAAAGAAACACATGTTTGAATTAGAATAGGGTACGTTATCCATTAGTGGACCCCTTTCCTATAGTGGACCCTTTGAAGGGTTTTTGATGAAAAATTCAATTAAATCACAATTTCAAGCGTGTTGTTGTCTACATATCTTTTATTTAGCATGTTCAGCATCATTTAAAACAATGTTGACTGACATTGAATTGTCCTTTTCACCAAAATAAGTGTTTTGAGTTCAACATCTGAAATCAGCCATGGCCACTAGCATTTTCACAACAAAACTGCATTGATATTTTATGATTGAATTTACTATCCAATCATTTTTTGACTGATTATTTAACTTCAGAAAAGCTAAAGAATGTAAGTTTAAGAAATTTTACTAAAATAAAGCAAAGAACTGCTCATGTTCGAGCAAAAATTAAGGGTGTCCATTATAGGAAAACGAAAATCCTAACTTTTCCATAAGTGGACCCCAAAAGTGGAAAATGAAGAAAACTATGTATTTAAGCAAAAGTTTCTCTTGAACATACAATAATTGCTTGTTATTATCAACCTAAACGCATATTTTTTTCAATTATGACTATAAATAAAGCTGTTTTCATGTTAAAAGTACCAAAAATGCTGAAGCCGTAAAAATTTATAATTAATCCAAACTATAGTTAATTGTACTTGACTGAAGCGTCATAATTCCAGTTTGAAATGATATTTTATGATAATAAATCAATAACAAAACATTTTTATTGAATAAACATGCGTGGCTATTGTTTATTTTCGGTCAACCATTTATGTAATGAATATGGAAAAAAATGCATCAAAATCACTTTTTTAATTTTTTTATGTGATCTTTTTCGGAAATAAATGTGTTTAAATGTCTTTTAGGTTTTTGTTGTTGTTTAAAGTAAAATTTGTTAGCAAACATATTTGTTTCCCAAGTAACATTTTTTTCCAGGAGTTCTACAAGAGCTCTTCAAGATAGCTACAGCATAGCAGTTTGGACCGCGGTAGGATAAAATTCTCTTCAAGTACTCTTCCAAACTCCTGAAGAAGTTTTGAAGAGAATTTTATCCTACCGCGGTCCAAACTGCTATGCTGTAGCTATCTTGAAGAGCTCTTGTAGAACTCCAGGAAAAAAATGTTACTTGGGATTTATGATGAAAAGTGAGCAAAATCCACATTTTATTTATTGTATCTATCATTAAATCTACACCATGCATCAAAACATCAAATATCTGTTAAATTTGGTATAAAAATAACAGTTTACCTATAGTGGACCCGGGTCCACAATCGGATAATGGACCCGGGTCCAACCCCTCATAACAGGCAAAAAATACTTGTTTTTCAAATGGCTATTTTTCTGCTCAACAACAAATAACTGATGAAACAAATAATCAAAATTGTTCAAAAGACTTCAGATTTCATCGTTTTGTACAAAAGGTTAATGTGCTCTACTAAGGGTTTCACTAATGGTTAAAATACCCTAATCCTTCACAAAATTCATTTTTTTTTTCTAAATTTTAAAAAAGTCCATTATGTCTTCAAAATGGTGAATCTCGAAAAAGTATGTCATTGAAAATTGTGTTCTCCATAAAAATACAAGAATAGTATTTCATGTTTCAAAGTAACACCAATAAAACAATCGATTACTAATTTAAATGTATTATTTACGGGCTATAAATCCAGAACAATCATTGTATGTCCAAGAGTGAATGATGTGTCATTGTACGAACTTAACTTATGGAAAGTTGACTGCGCTTCCATTTAAATTGAAATTTTTAAGTACAGTCTGTTTTCGATTATTCGAAACTCCGAATAACCGAAACATGATTGTCCGAAGTTTTCATAGAGACTTTGGATAATCGAATCATACAATATTTTTTTTCTAATTTTTATTTGTAGAGGGCAAATTTGAGTTTAGCGATCCCAAATAAGTTGAACATGACCTGCCGGGTACATTAAAAAATTAAAAGTTTCAGTTTCGCATTGCAGCCATATTAGATCAATATGTAATCAATGTATAAATATAAAATCTGGTTTTATGACCTAATATTTGAATACAAATAATGCTATGAAAGGGGAGGAGTGAACAAGTCAAACATTATCGACTAAATGCTACGTCATTTGATAATAATGCATAACCGATTCGATTTTGAAAATTGATCTTTGAATTGTGTTTTCATCCATCACGGCCTTTGTACTTGGTTTTTGCATGTATTTATTTTCACAAACTGCTCAAACATAAGTTTTATAAGAAACGGTCAACAAAGATAATATTTCCTTCCTGCGTCCACTTGTAGACAAATCTATTTTTCGTAACATTTATTAGCCCAGTTAAGATGTACTAAATTATCCCGCCTCAAACTCATTTGAATACTTGTCATCTCGTCCGTTGTCCTCTAGCATTCTGTAACACAGAGGCAAAAAATCCTCGATCCTCTTCCAGACCCCTTGCCTTCACTCCCCGTAGCTCCACCCTCGAGGGAAAACGCAATTAAATTTATTGCATTCACTTGATTCAAGTATCGGAATGAATATTTCATTTTAACCCCCCTTTCGCTCTCCGCATCCCTTTCTCAGGGAAAATGCCCTCCGATTTCGTCCTTTGGCAGCATCCCCATTAGATGACCGTTAATCCCCCGACCCAGTCCTCTTCCCCATCGCCAGCCTGGTCCCGTTCAAGAGGTTGGGATTTCTGTTTATGAATACTAAGCAGCTCCCGAAGATCTCGGTGGCCGAAACAGCAGCTGCCGGCCGGCAGCAGATCAGAGAGGGAAGAATATCCTTAAAATGCAACGGCCATAATACTTAAGGATAAAAAGAAATATGCTGGCTGCTTCTTGCTTTTTTTCCTCCCTGATCTGAAGACTTCTTTACAAAAGGATCCAAGCAATTTACATCTTCGATGTTGGAGGAAAAAAAGAATCTTTTGAAGTTTCGCAAGTTTGGGCACCAACTTGAGTCGTTTTCGGTTGAAGGGATTTTGGATTCGGGGTTTTTTTGCTCTCAGTCTTGTTTTCAGCCAAAAATTGGGGTGTGAATTCCACCACGGGATTAGCCCTGGAAAGTCTTGGGGGAAAGTGTTTGTACCGAGATTACCGAAAAACAACGGAATAGGGGACTGGATTCTGGAATTTTATTTGGAGACCATCATCAGTATCGTTCGCCATCTCTAGGAGTAAAAACATGAAGGGGCAATCGTCCAGAGGGGTATCAATGTCCGAGGGAAATTTATAGCTACTTTGGAGCAGTAGATTTATGGAGATTGGTTGGAGGAAAAATGACCACTGTACTTGAATTAAGGAAAGTGCGTAATAACATTCCAGAAATGGGATTAAAATGGATCCTGAATTTGTTCAAAATGTGCATTCTGTTTGAAAATATTCACGATTGCCGCAAACAATTTGCAAAAAGCCATACCTTCAATCTTCAATGTCATGAGAGCTCTCAAGGAAAAATTGCCACACACGTGCTTGCTGTATTTACCAACCACCTTCCACCTTCCACCTCCCACGATCATCGCGATAATAATGATGATGAGGCTCGTGATGAATACATATGATGCGACGACGTTTACATATTATAGCGCACATACGGCTGTCTGATATCGTGAAGAAGCTCCCGTTTTCCCATTTTCTTTTTCTCTCTGCCCAGAAGCTTTCAACATTCCTCGATGCCGTTAGTTACACTCACATCAGGGCACAAATGGGTCCTGGCACGCATTTCTTATCGCCACCTTCTGTTGGGTTGGAATTTTGGGGCTGGGCTTCTTGCGCCGAAAATAGAAGACTTGGAGGGAAACAACACGTGGAGATGGCGATGATCTATTGCCCTTTTTTTTCTCTTATGACGGGCCTCGAAATGGTTTCTTTTGGCTTCGGCGAAGACTTTGATGGATGACGGAAGCAACAGGAGTGGTTGATGGGACGTGCTTTTTTTTTATTTTGGGAAATGGAAATCTGGCATGATAAATTTGGATGACCTTTAAATAGTCGGGAATGTTTTTCAAAATCCAAGAATGTGACTCAAATCTGTAGTGTTTTTAATGATAAAGTTCTAGTAAAACTTTTTGTATCGAGTTCATAGACTGTAGTTTGTTAAATAATTTGCCCAAATGTCAGAGAAAAATATCGAGATTTTTTTTTCCAGTCAGATTCAGTAACTTTTTTTAACTCGAATTTCAAAGGTCGACACTGAAAGCCCGAATCACAAATATGAGCTGGTCGGCAGTTGGACTCACAATTTAATGGTCGTTAATTCGGATCCCGGAGTGGATGGAAGCTACGGTGTAAAAAGAGGTTCAGATTGTCTCACCATTTCAAGCCTTCGGACACCTAGTTTCGAGTATGAATCTCACAAATAGAACGCCTAGTCCATGCTGTAAAGCGAACAGTTTATTTTATCAACGATTGCTTCTATTATAAGAATAGTCTTTTCAAATGCAAAAGATTTCAATTTGTTTTTCTATTCCCCCAACGAATGGAAAAATCCTCCCTCGTCCTTCCGTTGACAAAACTAAGCGTTTTGAAATACAGTGTCTTGCGAACCTTCGTGGTGAACGGACACTAGAGCTGCGGTATTTTTTACTACCTAAGCTCAGAGTTATTTCAAAACAAAATTCACAGTCTTTTTAAAGACTACCTGAGTTATTTTCCAAAATTCTAAACAGTCTTTTCAAGACTAACCCCGCCTGAAATTTTGTTGTATTTTACAAACGAAGCCATCTTTTTAAGAGAACTTTGCTTGCAAAATGCGTCAAAACAAAGGTAAACGCAAATCTTCTGAAGATTTGGTCGTTACGTCGGTGAAGCGTTTGAACGCTAAACCGGCTAACGGAAACAGAAAAAGAAAACAGCCTCTTCTGAGGTCTGATTCTGATTCTGAATGTGAGGTCAATCCTCCAATTCCATTGACAAACAGTTTCGGTGTTTTATCCGAAACTGATGACAAGGAACCTTCTCCTCGTACTGAGCCTTCTGCCGTCGAGAAACGAGTAAAGGCTCCGCCAATTGTAGTGACTTCCGTCTCCGATTTGGCCAGCTTTCGAACGCAACTGAAGAATTGCAAGGAAACTTGCAATTTGAAGGTTTCGTTCCAGCTTGGTCGAAGAGGAGAATGTCGCTTGTTGACGGAATCTTTACAAGATCACCAAACTTTTGTTGGTTATTTGAAAAACCACAAACACAATTTCTACACGTATGAGACCAAGAATGCTCGGCCATTCAAGGCGGTCTTGAAAGGTCTCTCCAACGACTTGTCGGTGGATGAGATCAAAAACGAACTTAAGGTGTTGCTTGGCTTTGCCCCATCCCAAGTAATACCAATGAAGAAAAAATCAAACGGGAATATTTCTCGCTTTGGTTTGACTTCACAATTTTATCTGATTCATTTCAACAGAAATGAAATCAACAATTTGAAACTTTTGGACAAAGTTCAGTTTTTGTTCCATGTACGGGTAAAGTGGGAGCATTTTAAGAAACATGGCGGTAATGGCCAGAATCTGACCCAGTGCCGGCGTTGCCAGGCATTCGGTCACGGTACTGATCATTGCGCCATGGTTCCAAAATGCATGGTTTGCGGGGATTCTTCTCACGACAAGGACAATTGTCCCGTGAAAGAAGTCACCCAATTTAAATGTGCAAATTGTGGTGGAAATCACAAATCAAATTTCTGGGATTGCCCCATCAGAAAAAAGGTTTTGGATTCTCGTGCTAAGCATCAGCCGAAATCCAAACCGAAATTTTCTCAAAGTCAGGTTGTACCTGCATCTTTAAATCAAACGTTCGTGCTGTCTCACTCGAACAATTCTAGAAATACCCCTACCGTGGAAAAGTTAGGTAACAACAATGGCATTTCTTATGCTAACGTCGTTTCGGGTTCATCCACGAATTTTAAATCCTCTACCAATCTTTCTGAAATTGGGCAGGTACCTCAAATCTCATTTGAAAATTTTTCTGCTGGCAACGCTTTGGGATCTTCTGATCTCGGCGATGTTACGTTTGAAAAAATGACTTTTTTGCAAAACTCACTGTTTGGTTTGATTCAAACAATGAGTAATGCTACATCCATGATGGAAGCAATCCAGATTGGATTAAAATTTGCGAATGATGTTGTTCTTACCCTGAAGTTTAATCATGGATCTAAGTAATTCCATCAATATTATGAATTTTAATGCTCGCTCTTTAAAAGCGAAAGAAAATGAATTTTTCAACTTTTTACGAGTTCATAACGTGCATGTTGCTGTTATAACCGAAACATTTTTAAAAACTGGCACTTATTTGAAAAGTGATCCAGATTATAAAGTTATAACTAATAACCGAATGAATCGAAATGGCGGTGGAGTTGCAATAGTTATCCACCGTAGTATGACTTATAGCACGTTACGTGACTTTAAGTTAAAAGTTATTGAAAGTTTGGGCATTGAACTTGAAACTTCTTTTGGGAAAATTATGATTGCAGCTGCATATTTGCCATTCCAATGCACTGGGGAAAATAAAAATTATTTCAAAGGGGATTTGAATAAACTTACTCGGCATAGATCTCGATTTTTGATCATCGGTGATTTTAATGCCAAACACCAATCTTGGAATAATTCAAAAGTAAATTCCAATGGTAAAATTCTGTTCAGAGATTGCACTTCTGGTCTTTATTCGGTTTTATACCCGAATGGGCCAACTTGCTTTTCTTCTGTTAGAAATCCATCAACAATTGATTTGGTTTTGACAAATCAAAGTCAGTATTGTGGTCCTTTAGTGACTCATGCTGATTTTGATTCTGATCATCTTCCAGTAACTTTTTCACTTTCTCATGAAGCAGTTACCAGACCCAATAGTTCTGTGTTTAATTACCACAAAGCTAATTGGGACAGGTATCAGCATCATATTGAGAATAATTTAAATCATGATTTTGTTTTAGAAACCAAAGCTGATATTGATTCAGCCTTGGAATCTTTAACTAATGCAATTTTGGATGCTAGGAATATTGCTATTCCTAAAGTCCAAGTCAAATTTGATTCTCCCATTATTGATGACGATCTTCAGCTTCTGATTCGTCTGAAAAATGTTCGCCGAAGACAGTATCAACGTTCTCGTGATCCTGCACTGAAGCGAATTCAAAAAGATTTGCAAAAGGTTATTGACCACAGATTCACTCTCCTGCGAAATGAAAAGTTCGCAAGAGATGTCGAACAAATTAAACCTTATTCCAAACCTTTTTGGAAACTTTCAAAGGTTCTTAAGAAACCTCAAAAACCCATCCCTTCTTTAAAAGATGGTGATAATATTCTATTAACTAATGGGGAAAAAGCTCAAAAACTTGCTCAGCAGTTTGAGAGTGCTCATAATTTCAACTTGAATGTTTTGAGTCCTATTGAAAATCAAATTTCAATAGAATTTCAGAATATTGTTGAACAAGAATTTTCATCAGATGAAGTTTTTAATACGGATCTGAATGAAATAAAATCTATTATCAAAAAATTTAAAAATATGAAAGCCCCTGGTGAGGATGGCATTTTTTACATTTTAATTAAAAAATTACCAGAAGCAACTTTAAGTTGCTTGGTCAAAATTTTCAACAAATGTTTTGATTTGGCATATTTTCCCAGTAGTTGGAAAAATGCCAAAGTAATTCCGATTTTGAAACCGGATAAAAATCCTGCTGAAGCCTCAAGCTATCGGCCCATTAGTTTGCTTTCATCTATTAGTAAATTATTCGAAAGAATAATTCTTAATAGAATGATGACGCACATTAATGAAAATTCAATTTTCGCTGATGAGCAGTTTGGATTTCGCCTTGGGCATTCAACTACTCATCAGTTGTTGAGAGTTTCAAATTTAATTCGAAGCAACAAATCTGAGGGCTATTCTACTGGCGCTGCTCTTCTAGACATAGAAAAAGCATTTGACAGTGTTTGGCATAAAGGTTTGATTGCGAAATTGAAAAGGTTTAATTTTCCGATTTATATCGTGAAAATTATTCAAAATTATTTGACGGATCGTACTCTGCAGGTATGTTATCAGAATAGCAAATCTGATCAACTACCTGTACGTGCTGGCGTCCCTCAAGGAAGCATTTTGGGTCCAATTTTATACAATATTTTTACTTCTGACTTGCCTGATTTGCCCCCAGGATGTCAGAAATCACTTTTTGCTGATGACACAAGCATCTCCGCCAAAGGCAGAAGCCTTCGTGTCATCACAAGAAGATTACAAAAAAGCTTGGATATTTTCAATTCTTATTTGAAAGAATGGAAAATTACTCCAAATGCTGCAAAAACTCAACTTATTATTTTCCCTCACAAACCAAGGGCTGATTTTCTTAAACCAAAAAGTCATCACATTATAAAGATGAATGAGGTAAATTTAAAGTGGGAGGATCAAGTGAAATATCTTGGACTTGCTTTTGACAAAAACCTTACTTACAAGGATCACATTGAAAGTATCCAGGTTAAATGTAACAAATATATTAAATGTTTGTATCCACTTATAAACAGGAATTCTAGACTTTGTCTCAAGAATAAACTGTTAATTTATAAACAAATTTTCAGACCTGCCATGCTTTATGCTGTGCCGATCTGGACAAGCTGTTGCTTAACCAGGAAGAAAAAACTTCAGAGGATTCAGAACAAAATTCTGAAAATGATTCTGAAACTTCCTCCCTGGTTCAGCACCAGTGAACTTCATCAATTAGCCGAAGTTGACACTTTGGATGTTATGTCCAATAAGATAATTGATGCATTTCGACAAAAATCATTGCAGTCTTCAGCTGCATTGATCCGCTCTTTATATAGTTTATAAGTTAGTTTTAAGGTATCCCTTTTCCCTTTTGTACATGTAGGACCTCCTACATTTGAAATCACTGAATAGCGAAAGCTACAATATTTCATGAATAAATGAAAGTTGCTAGTATTTAAAATTGAGGTGAAAAGTCATCGTTTGTGATTGGACACTCAATAATATTTTAACTGAATGAATGTACATGGAAAAGAAATTTGAATAAATATAAATTAAAAAAAAAAGCGTTTTGAAATTCATTGAATTTGATAATAAATGAGAAGTCTAGTCATGTTTTTTTTTATGTTTGAATAATACTATCCAATTAACATTTCACTTTCGATTGCAAATTTAATGTTATCTGCTATCAAGCAATCAAACTACAGTTCAATCGAACCAACGCCAAAAGTAAATTCAAATTTTGATAATCATTCAATTTTTTTTCGTGATTATTAAATTATCATTTTTTGTTTGTTTTAAACTTGTTCCTATGTCAAAATTATCAAATTGTCATCATTAGTTCAGTCCATACAAGTCTCTATAAAATTTTGAGGGCTGGTCATACAAAATGGTTATGTAAATGTATGAAATTCTGTATCTTGAAAAGGAATTTTCTGATCTTTTTGGGTCTTTGTCAATGTTGTAAGTTACGGTTACACAGCAAAAAAAGTTGAATTTTGGAATGTTGAAAATTTGTTAGGTTGAATATTACCCTTTTTTGAGTAATATCACCTAAAAAATGTGTAAAAATATGAACCTGATGAATATTCATCAGGAACTGATGAAAATTCATCATTTTCTGGTGTAATATTACACATTCATTTCGACACAAAATCTGTCACCATTTCCTGATGAATATTACCATCATTTTTTTCTGTGTATGACTTTTTTGAAATAACAGAGAGGAAGTCAGCTTCTACCTTAAGGAGAATTTGGTAACGTTTTTTGATAAAATGTACTGTTTTATATTATGGCAAGGTTTTAATTATACATTTTTCGTTACATTTTGTTTTTTCGCATTTTAAAAATACTTCTTGAAATAATAGCCCCCTAAATTTTTTTTTAAAAGCTCGGAAAATCTCGGAAACTACTGACTCGAATAATATTTCACAAATTTTATAATTTAGTATGAACTATGAATTTAGGAAAATTATCTGTTTTTAGACCATTTTAGAAATCAAGCTTGAATTCAAAAATTCGAATTCTTTGTAAGGCTTCTTCTCAGTAACCAATCGCAATTCAGAAATTAAAAAAGAATGTGTTTGGGAATTTAATTTTAGGCGATAAAAATTTTGCTAAAAGATCGGATTTTTTACGTGTCCTCCTTTGTTTGTTTGCCGAAAAGCCCTAACCATAACCTTCAACTTTGTCCAAGACAAAGTAGGGTATATGGCCTTATTTTGGACCTACTATGCAAAGCGTCAACATATTTCGCATTGTTCTCAGGAACGGTCTAACTAATTTGGCTCATTTCAGGATTGTTTTATGCCTTAATTTATGCTTAACAAAGTGTACTATTGAAATTTGGAAATAATTTAACCATTTCATTGTAATAAGCATTTCAAGTAAAACATTTTTTGGATGCTTTTTGGACTTATTGAATGTATTTTGGAGACATCGCTGAACCTATTTTGGACCTACACTCTGATTGGTTGAAATTTGGACAACTCGAATTGCGGCGTGCGGCGGCAACACGCACGCTTACAGAAACTCGGTTTGATAAACCAAAGGGCCTATCCACGATTATAATTTGGAAAATATTTATTTCAGAAATTAAATAACTATGATAAGAAAATGGATTTGAATTTGAAAACGTGTTTTAATTATATTGAATGGAAACTCGCGCAACTTTAGCAGGTCTCTGTCCTATTTACAAGCATTAGAACTTATTATTTACAAGCATTAGAACTTAAAAGACAACCCGTTATTAGTCGCAATAAAAACACCTTAACTTAAAATTAAATGGATGACAGAGATACATTCACAATACATAACAAGTTACAATAAAAAAAGGTTCTAAATTTTACGCAGAGCTTAAGTTCAAATATTATTAAACAATCAAGAAATTTTAAGGGGAGATAATAGCTTGTAACTTGGTGTGAAACTTTCTGATCTGTCATGTTAAACTTTACAATTGCTTGACAAAAAGTTTAACTACATGTTGCACTTTTAAAAACAATGTAATATTTGAAAAAAATCTTTGTTTGAATACCAGGGTGCCTTTGATAGTCATAGTTTGATTTGTTAAAAGCAGATTTGAGGTGATCAAACATTATATTTACTTCGAACTTACCATCACTTAGGTTGCTGAAATAATGAAAATCGTTTATGTCAATATTTAGTTAACTGAGTTTATAAGCTTTTTAACCTTATACATATAAGTTATAGGTGAAATTGTTCAAAATTCAGAACTTTGCCTGGAATTCGTTGAAACTAGTTTTGTTTATTAAATTATAGATTTATAGAATATAGATATTCAATATAGAATTCAAAGAACGAATCAAAAGTCTTCACATTTTATATGAAATTTGTTTTACTTTAATTTAATTATGTTTCAAAAACAAATAATATTTAATAAGATTTATTATTCACAAACTTATTTTACCTTTTCCTAGTACAAGATTGTTATTAATCATTTGCTTTTAAAAACTTTGATTTCTTTCAAATAATTACAGTAAAGAAATTCAATTCGAAATATTAAATTAAAAATTATCAATTAATTTCAATGAAATATCGAAATAAATTGATAAACTAAACTGGCAACACCTTGTTATACATGTGTTGGTGATAGCCTTGAATCGACGGCAAAGTAGGTCCAAAAACTGATCCAACGCGACTGATTTGGAAAAATATTTTGAATTGAGTTTTTTTCGATAATAGAATAGTTATTTCAATGGTTTAGTGATGAAAAACATAAAATAATTGAATAAACAACAGTTACATGGCTCGGAAACCGGACAAAATTGCTTGGTGTCAGTACAAAACAGAAAAAATCATCAAGGTATCACGAGCCAAATCTGATAAGCAACGAGGCTGGAATTTTTGGACCTAATCTATGTGCTAGGAAAATGGTAGGAAATACGAATGGCATTGGAAACAGTGGCTGAAAAAGCGGAAATAATCAAAAATGTTAACATTTTTGGAAGAGGTAAGCTACAAAACGATCCTGCTTACACTTTCTGTTGGTTGGATTCAGTGAATTCGTACTTTAAAAGCCTGAACTACCTCGATTAATAAAAATAGGTCCAAAATAGGTACTAGGTCCAAAATAGGGTCATATACCCTATCATCCAAATAAAAAAATACAAAGAAAAGACGATTTGCGAAATCGTAGAGAACCACTCTATAGGGATAATTGATTGACAAAGCCAAAGTTCCAATACAAATGGAAAACATTAGATGTAAAATTGCACTCGTCCTAACGCCAACAAATTCTTTATCAACTTGTTGCTTTTTTCACCCTTTCCGCAAACTCTAAGTAATGAGTTATTTCACACCTCCCCCTGACTCACGTGCTGCACGAGCAAGGTTGCATTAAATTTTCACGCATCAATTCCCCCTCACAGTTTACTCATCTCAATGTTGCCTCCATTCTGCCCCCTTTTTCTTTCTTTCTGCTGTTAATAATTGCAACAAGCCTTACAATACTCGGGGTGGTCCCGATAAGTGGATCCTCCCCACCCACTCAACTCCTCTAATTTTGCCTTCCCGAAACTGTTGAATTTACGACCTGCTGCTGCCGCTGCTTACTGTGCACAAAATGTGGACATTGCTCTTCGTGTACTACCCCGTGGGGGGTTTCGTGGAAAACATCAAACATCTCTGCGCGCCGTGATCCCTAACGCCAAGAGTGCAATTTAAGGAAAAGCCAGACGCCTCCGGAGGGTGAATGAAAAGTAGAAGCATAACAACACCCACGCACTTGTCTTTTGTACTGTGTGCATCGACTTGGGGGGAAAATCAAGAGGGGATTTTTTTTTCCTTTTTCGCGTCTACAGTAGGAAGGGGCAGTTTTAATCAAATTGAACAATAACAGGCGGAAAATTGCCCCGGGGGTGGTAACGCAGAGTGGTGGAATGTCTACGCTTGATTTCCCCCTTTTTCCTGCTCCGATAAAAAAAAACAGTCTGTGTGCAATCCTGCGTGAGATATTAAAAAGATTTTCCATATTGTAAGAGGCCTAATGTCGCAAACGAAGTGAAAGTAAGAAGCAGTGCTGGCACTTAAAATTGGAAAATTTTTATCTGCCAGGAAGCGATGATCCGCTGGAAGGAAAATTACAACCCTCCCTCATCTGTGTTGTCGGAAAAATGCGCCGCCGATCGATGATCTCGGAAGACGACGAATCAGGCAAATTTTCACGCTCTGCTGCCGACGAATTTTTCTCGGGAAAATTAAATATTTATAGATGCGTGCGTTAGGTGATATCACAGAATTTTTGTTCTTTTCTCGGAAGGAAATCTGATGGAATGCTCGGAAAGGGTGCCGGCATCGATTGGCCTGGGGGAAGCCAAGAGTTCGTCTCAGTGTCAACGACGAGGGTTACGCTTTCTTCCGAGAAAAGTAGATTTTGAATCTCTTTTCTAAGAACAAATTATCTGTGCTTTCGAAACAATTTGATAAATATTTGTAATAATTATTTGAGTGAAGCAATGCCAGATATTTTTAAACTCGAATGATGTCTTTTCACTGTTAAAAATGCACCTCTTTGATTTTTCTGTTCGATATTGAAAACACTTAAAGATTTAATAATGATATTAATTTATATTTGGTATGTGAGTGATTCTCTACGTTTTTGCACATCAACAATTTTTTTATATTTTGTTATTTTGTTATTTGAATGAAACTTTGTCGAAAACAAAAAAAAAACAACTTTGCATCATTTAACTTCCAATACAAGTCTTTATGCAATAATGGTGATACAAAATCGGTAATGGGTTTGTTTATATATTACGTCCAGAGAAATTTGGAATTTCAGACCCTCTCTCCCTCCTCATGTAACGTACTTTTCCTATACCTTTAACATGGATTGTCCTTATTCATGGACGTAATTTTTTGACGAACCCAATATTCGAAAATTCAAATCTAGAGCACAAATTTTCTGATCCATTTGGTGTTTTTTGTCCCGCCCGTGTGGATCAATCGGACCGCGCACTGGACTCACAATCCAGAGGTCGCCGGTTCGATTCCCGCGGCGGGCGCTCTAAAATTCTTTGTGTAAATATGGGTATTCGGCGCCGTCGCTCCGTGCCATACTTTCATACACTTAGGAGCCCAGGGCGGCGAAGTCCTTGTAGTTAAAAAGAAGACACTAGTGGTTGGTACTAGCAGTGGTGGCCGACAGCTATAAAGTCAACTTCGTTTTTTCATTTAGTGTTTTTGGCAAAGTGCAATCCTATCTTAATATTTTGACATTTTGGAAACTCTCCGCCAACTCACAAGAGATCGAAGGATCTTCGATTTGCATGATTTTTTTTTCATTTAAAAATTAAAAATTTATTAAAATTAAAAAAAAACTGTATTTTTTTTCCTCAACTGTTGAAAAATTGGACAATAGCCATTTTATGGGAAAGTGCCATTTTATGGGAAAGTGCCATTTTATGGGAAATTAAATGTTTTTTTTTAGTTTGTAACAACTCAGAAGAGTTTTTGATCACTTGGAACACAAATATTATTTTAGAATTTCGTGTTTTTAGTAACGTTGCAGGGTTATTTTTTAGAGCGTGACAATTTTCTATGAAGTTGAGCAATTCTCTACCAAATCCGGAAATGGATTTTATTTGTATTTTTTTATTTGACTCAAACTTTGTGGGGGCCTTCCCTATGACCAAATAAACTATTTTGTGTGATTGGTTCATCCATACAAGTCTCCATACAATTTTGGCTGCTGTCCATACAAAAATGGTATGTAAATATTCAAACAGCTGTAACTTTTGAGTGAATTTTCTGAACAACTTGGTGTCTTCCAGCCCGGGAGCATGTTGACAGCTCCCATACAAACTGAGCGTACCTCTTTTTGTGGGCCCAGTGGGCCTAAGATGGCGGCCTTTGATATTATCTAGCCAAATTTTTGAAAATGGCGAATAGTTTAAATAAATATAGTTTTTGCCTTGTTTCGGTTTAAAACGACAAAATAAGCAGTTTGGAATCATTTTTGTAAAAAACTTGTTTAGAGATACGCCTCGTCCAAATATTAGTCTAGAACAGTTGAAAGGAGCGTGCCGCGAAAGCCGTCACGAAAAAAAAGTTTCCCATGCAAATTTTGAGTTGCGTAATTAATGGGCGGATCCGACGAGGCCCACTGGCCATCTGTCGGTGAACACGCGCAACTCACGAAAACTGTCATCTTAGGGTCCGGCTGGTGTCTTCGGCAAAGTTGTAGGTATTGTTGAGGACTTTTGAGAAAAAAACTAGGTAAACGGAAAAAATTGCAGATTTTTTAATCAACTTTTTTTTCACTAAAACTCAATTTCCCAAAATATATATTTTTTGATTGTCGAGATTTTTTGATATGTTTTAGGGGACAAAAATCCGCAACTTTTGAGCCATAGAGAAACATGGTCAGAAAATCTGCCGCCAAGTTATGAATTTTTGAAAAAAAAAGATTTTTAGAAAAAATTGAAGTTTTATGAAAAAACAAGTTTGACATTATTTTTTAATGCATTATTAAATTTGCAATCGAAAAGTACCTCACAGATTTTTTGATAAAGGGCTTCGTTTTCAAGATATAGCCACCGAAAGTTTGATTTTAGCGAAATATTTGCAGTTTTTCAATTTTTAAAAATAGTGACCATGAGTGACCGTTTCAAAAATTTTTTTTTTTTTAAAGTTCAGAAAATTTGCTATAAAATTGTCTAAGAGTTATTGAAGATTGGACCTCGGGTTGCTGAGATAGAGCCGCTTCAAGAAAAAGAAACACGAAAATTGAAGTTTTCTTTATCTCACCAAAACAACTAACCATTTTCTAATGACCATATCTCAGCAAATAATGATCCGATTTTCTATAATAATATATGAAAAATTCGTGAAATTTTCCGATTTCTTCGAAAAAAATATTTTGATATTTTTAAATCAAGACTAGCATTTTAAATGGGCGTAATATTCAATGTTTGGCCCTTTAAAAATGTTAGTCTTGATTTAAAAATTTTTAATATATTTTTTTCGAAAAGATCGGAAAATTTCACGAATGTTTCATGCATTAACATTGATAATCGGACCATTATTTGCTGAGATATCGTCATTAGAAAATGGTGGGTTATTTTGGTGAGATTAAGAAAACTTCAACTTTTTTGTTTCTTTTTTTAAAGCGGCTCTATCTCAGCAACCCGAGGTTCAATCTTCAATGTCTCTTAGACAATTTTATAGCAAACTTTATGAACTTCTCAAAAAAAAATATTTTTAGAAATGGTCACTCATGGTCACTATTTTTAAAAATTGAAAAACTGCACATATTTCGCTAAAATCAAACTTTCGGTGGCTTTATCTTGAAAACGGAGCCCTTTATCCAAAAATCTTTAAAGTACTTTTCGATTGCAAATTGAATTTTGCATTAAAAAATAATGTCAAACTTGTTTTTTGCATGAAGCTTCGATTTTTTCCAAAAATCACATTTTTTCAAAAATTCATATCTCGGCGGCAGATTTTATGACCATCTTTCTCTATGGCTCAAAAGTGAGTGTCGTGTGAGCAGCAGCACCGGGAAGATGGATTTTTGTGGTGTTCTTTTTGTGCTGTATTCGCGGTCGTGTTCCTTGAATTATTTTAAATTGAATGTCTACTTGTAAATTTATTTACTTACTTTATGATTTATGTTCATATTCATTCCTGTAACATACCATCTCCTCATACCATATATGATCAAATTGCTTAAATTAACGAAACTTTCTAAAACAGCATGGAAATCATCTGGAGCATTTATATGTCAAAATAATTTTTTTACACAGCTTCCTGGAATCATCTTGATTATATTTATTATATTTATTCTATATACTATATTTATTTTTTATCATTTTTACAAACCTATATGCTTATTAGATAATACACTACAGACTTACATTTACACTTACAAACATTCAAATCATATAATACATTACGCATCCAACCATTTTCATCGGCCTGATGAAATTCCTCTAACCCTCATTCCAAACCTCCCAAAAATATTCCGTTCACTTTCAAGAGTCGCATGGGTTCCCTGCACTTTTCCACTAGTGAACAACAAACACATCCCCTCCCAAATCCCCACGGGACTGTATGGGCGTAGCCTTGGAGCACAGTGTGGAAATTTACGTTCTTAGATATTTTTGGATGTACCGGGCAGCAATCAAATTGTCTAAGAATATTGAATTGACCATTGTGGCACCCCCTACAGCGTGGTGCAGACCCGTTATGCTTTGCTATGTTTCTCTATGGCTCAAAAGTTACGGATTTTTGTCCCCTAAAACATATAAAAAATCTCGAAAATAAAAAAATACGTATTTTGGGAAATTGAGTTTTAGTGAAAAAAAAGTTGATAAAAAAATCTGCATTTTTTTCCGTGTACCTATTTTTTCTCAAAAGTCCTCAACAATACCTACAACTTGATCAGAAAATTCACTCAAAAGTTACAGCTGTTTGAATATTTACATACCATTTTTGTATGGACAGCAGCCAAAATTGTATGGAGACTTGTATGGGTGAACCAGTGACGCAAAATAGCTTATTTGGAAATAGGGAAGGCCCCCACAAAGTTTGAGCCAAATCAAAAAATACAAAAAATAAAAATGGTCGAAATCGGCCGATTTCGTAGAGAGCTGCTCATGTCCCAAAAAATTGTATAGTTGAGTAACGCAGAATGGCAGAATTTTTGAAACTATTCCTGATTTTTTTTAAAGATGAAAAATACATTTTTATGAAATCTGATTACACCATCAAATCGGGCGTCCAACTTTACATATAAGTCCCTTTAACACTAATTTTCCAAACCTTCATTATTTTCAGGCTGTAAATTATTGAAAAACACGTCTTTTTCAAATGTTCAAAAATGGAAGGGGTCATACCGCCCTTCCATCGCGAGACATCGAAAAATTGAGCTCAGATTCGTAATCAAGGACAAAAATTAGCCCGGGACATTGCCCTGATGTAGAAGAAGTAATTTCCATGCTATAAAATTCACAGGAACTACAAATCTCTACTCTGTTTGTCTAGACAGTTCCACTTTTTGCTTGTTTATGCTACCAAGTATCATATTTTGTTACTTACCTCTCTCTCCAGCTTTTTTTAGACAGTCTACTAATGTATTTCTTCGTTCAGTTTTGCTACGGTTCCATGTTTTACAACAAAGCTTACCGCTCGTGTTAGATTTATTTTTATTAGAAATTGTTGCGGTTACCATAAATTTCCACGCTATACTCGTTGCGTCTGGATGACAACGCTACTAAACTGGTTTGAGGGAATATCTTGCTTTTGTAGCTTTTCGAAAATAGTTTCATAAAGAAGAGTACCCTAAAACTTTCTCTGAAAGTGTTTCTAATTGGACCGGAAACGGGGACAGAACAGACAAATTATTCTTCCAACAAATCTGCCTACAGAGTCGAAAAACTTTGGAGACACATCTTTATTCTCCCAAAATGAGTCCCCCACACAATCAGCTAATCTGCTTTCCCTAGGAAAACGCATTCATCAAGTATCACTATGTAGTACCGAGGGGGTTCAAAAGGACCATCCGAGAACGTGGAAAATTGATGACGAATCATCTCATCAACCGTTTTGGAAATCCCTTTACTACGGCCACCCCCCGCCCCATGTTCCGATTCCGGTCTCCGGAAGGGCCAACTCATGGAATTCGCAAAAAATCTCATCCTTTTTCCGAGAGGACGACCTGATTCTCTTGCTTCTCGGGGTGGCAGCCAGCTTCCGAAAGCAAACCAGTTAGTGGCGTTTAACATTTTGATTTATTCATTTATTTAACATGATTTATTTCGGCAGCAATATGTTTTTACACTCGAGAGGGTTACGATACCCAACCCTCCGGAGCATCCGGAGGGGAGGGAAAACTTTTTGTTCTATCCCATCGTCCCTACTCGGTGTTGTTTTGGATCCGGTCAAGTTGAGATTCGTATTTTTTCCTGAGTTGCTATTTTGTTGGGTGGCTATTTTTAAGCGAAAAGCTCTCTAATTTGCCTCCGGCAGCTCGGTTTGGGGAAAATTAACGGAAGGGATGCCGGAAAACTCCTCCCACAACAAAAAAAAAGATCTCGTTGAGAGTGATGAAGGTGACGGGGTGGAATCAGAAAGGGTTGTGATTTAGTTTGCAAATGAATAGGATTTCCACTCTTTCAAACGAGGAGTCATTAATCAGAGCAACTTGCCGCTTCCGTTTAGGAAAAGTGATTGAAGGAGGAGCACGTTGAGTTTTGATGAATAAAAGCTTTTTTAAGGCTGTATTTGTTCAATTTGGTTAAGGGATATATAACCTTAAAAAAAATCAACATCATTGATGTTCTAATAAATGTGCAGGAAGTACATAACAATAAAGATACATAAAGTCACTCAAGTATCGTGAAATTGAAACCTCCACAATGAAAACGTTTTTTCAAGGATCACTGAATTTTCAATGATGGATAACAATGATTGAAAGGAGTCAAAACATTGCATTGCAATGAATTGAACAAATGTCTGCAAAAGTCATGAATAGATGTGTTCTACGGAATGGATTTCCCAATCAATCATACTAACCGCAAAAATTTCGCTTCCAACGAAATAAGAACGCATTACATCCCTCATCCATCAAACTTACCGACTGTCAATTCCGCCCAGGTTATTACAACTCGAGTCGGGTTTCTTCATGAGGTTGTAAGTCAGTGAGCTTTTCTCCATCTTTTTCGTCTTTTCCGGCGTCGAACGAAAATCTAGCCCCAAAGGTACGTCCCTCAGTCCGGTGTAGATGACAGCAGGCAGTAGCTGAAGGAAAAACGCCAAACGGAACGGAAAGTGCAAGGAAAAATTTATGAACCGACATAAGCCTTTATGTCGACCCGAATAAATCATACCTGGCCGGCGGTGGGGGTGAGTAGACCCACAAACTGCCTTCCATGCTGGGAAAAAGGGCAAGGTGAGACCAGAATCGGGGCCAACCCACTAATGCCTACCCTTTTCTTACCGACCGCCAAACCATGAATCGCTGAAGGACGACAGTCAGTGTGTGTCCCATCAATCCTTTCGGCGAAACGGGCTTTCGTTAGTGTTCTAGCCGACGGTAAGAAGCACATGGAATTCTGGAACGGAAATTTTGACGGTCGGACTCTGACTGACTCTCAAAATTTCCCAGACCTCAAACTACAAGTGCCCCCAGTCAAATCCAGCATCGAGTGCCGGAGAAACCCGTCATTTGTGATATGAATTATTAGCGCTTGTGCTGTTTCTGTACGTCGTCCTGCGGGCCCAGGGTACCAAGGATCCCGTTAAGCTATAGACTCCCGGCACTCGACGCAAGGTAAAACAGATCCCGGAAGTGGTAATGACGCCGGCAGGAAATTGAAACAAAAAAGCCGACCCAACCCAACGCAAGCCGACACAGCCGACAGTTTTGGATAGTTATGGCTAGCGACGGCAACAGGGACGGCGACATTTAGCCGTTATAATGAGCCACCTACCCCGAGAGCTTGTGAGGTTGATGGGAATGATGGGTGACTCTGGGTTGATGAGTTCCAGCGGGTGACTCTGGTTGCTCGTGATGGCTTCCGGGGTCATAAAATTAATGAGGTAGACCCGCTGTTGGGTATTAATGCAAAAATAAGAATGATTTCACCTTTTGAAGGATAGGCTGAATTATGATGGATATCTGCAAAAGGCTTCAAGAGTTCAGGTTGACGCGTAAATATTGTGCTTTTCCAGCATGTTTTTGTTTTATTTTGTTTTTGTAAGAACTGCTTAAAATAACATAATAATTTAAATCTTATTATGTAACAGTACATTACAAATTTTACTATATTTCAAGTCAGTCAAACTCTAATAGAAAACTGGTTGAAAAGCAATTATAAAAAAAATACAATTATTTAACTTTAATTTTCAGTAGGCCAGTCAATTGAAGGAACTACTGTGTAACATTATCAACAAAATTAACTCAGGTCAATTTGATAACATACAGATTCATAATATAAATTTTAATAAATTATAAATATATTCAGCTGGAAATGGTTTCTTTTTTAATAAACCACTTTTTGAAAGATGATTTAAATATTTTCAGCTTTGAAATATTTATTAACAAATTCATTAATTTTTGGATCTGAGCTTTCCTGAAGACAGGAAACAAAAAAAATCAAATCAAACTGGTTGGAAAAACTTTTCGAAGCAAAAATTAAACATGCTAATAACTGATACATAATGATTACTGAACTATAGAATTTCAGATCGTTGATTTTGGATTTTATTGTGAGATTTTATCTTCTAAAATTTTATTCACTAAAAGTTATTGAATTACTATAATGGAAGTACAGCAAAATAAAAAAAAAACTTGAATTAAAATCTACCGACAGTAAAAATAATATCAAATGAGCAAAAACACGTACTTTCAAAAGTTAAATAATTTTCAAAAGTTTCTATTTATATTTATTTATTTCATTCGTTTTGGGAAAATCCAATAACAACAGTCTGAAAATTGAGTTTTTGCTTTAAAAACTTTTTTTTAACCAGTATTTTTTTTATTTTAACACTTTCTTTTCTAAAATCGATGAAAATCATAATAAAACTTATAATAAATTGCAAGACATTTTTGGAATTCAAAGCATAAGTTTAGAATTAATGATTGTTTGATGAAATAATTGTGCTTAAGTTATTTTAAAAGAAAGAAAAAAACACGAATAAGCTGTTTTCTTTTTAAAAACATGGTTTCAAAGGTGATGTTGAAAGGTTTCAAAAACAACTTATTTTTAACAAAAAGGATATAATATAAACATTTTTACAATCGGTGAATACTTCAAAAAATAATTTAATTCGAATTAAATGCAGTATTTTTTATATCCTTGTATATTAGGGTGCCCAGAAAAAATGACCCCCTGCTCCACAAGCGTAAAACGGTTTTTTTTGTTATTCTAAGCATCTGTGTAAATTTTGAGCGATATTGGTTAAGATTAACCCATTGATACTCGAGTCTAAAGTTGGTGAAAAAAATGTTTTTCATACAAAAATGACTTTTTTAAATCGCTAATAACTTTTCAGGATCGAGTTTTCCAGCTTTGACATTTTCTACAAGGTTGTAGAACATTAAATTTCCAATAAGAAACTCACCATTGAGAAAATTTGGATGAAAGTAGCGCGCCTTGCAGACAAAACCGTAAGAAAATTGGGGTTTTCATACATTTTTCCAATTTTTGCCATACAAACTTCACCCTCGAGTATTAATGGGTAAATGTTGACCGATTTTGCTCATATTTGGCCCAGAGTCCTAAAATAGCTCAAGGAACAATAATCAGCTTGTGCAGCGAAAAAAACTCTCCATATTCTGGGCACCCTATTGTATATTTAAAATCCAATATGATGAGATCAAGAAATAACAAAATATTTGATAAAAAATTAATCAGTTTGAGGTTTTGCTATTCTTTTCAAACAATAATTTAAGATAAAAATTTTTAATTTAATATGTTTCTGTGAAAGACGAATAATTTCTTTTTAATTGAATAAGATGGTAATTCTATAAAGACTGGTAAAATTTTATAGAAAGTTTTTTGGGGACCCCCTTTTAAATCAACCCAAAAAATCATGAAGCAAAAAAAATTAAAAAACTTGAAAATTTCAATGGAAAAATGCATTCCCTTGGGTTTAGAATCGTAGATTTTTTGAAAATGGATGATTTCAAATCAACTTAACTAGTGTTAAATGCATTCCACAACACTTTTTGCATAGATATGTTAAGACTATGGCTTGTTATTTATATTTTTATATTTGTTTAAATTATTTCCCCCACCCTTGACCCAGATTAGAGCTGAGGGACAAAAATTTGGAAAAAAAAATTCATCGGCCTTAGTTCTTTTTTATCCGTACTTATTTATAATTATTTAAAGTTGATTTTTAAATTTAATGAAAAAAATCCATCTTGAATTTTAGACTTTTCGGATTTACTATACTTTTTCCCATATTTGTATAAAATAAAAGAATACCGCTTAACAAATTATTTTTGATTAAAAGTGATTTATATAAACATATCCAAAAACTCTTTTCAAATTAACATAAAAAGGATAAATTTTGTGTTTTGTTTTCACCTTAACATAATGATTGTTTATTGTTCAACATTGATTTTTTTTTTTTTACTATATAGTCCTTTTAGAAGAAAAACCAAAAAAATCGGAATATAAGTGGAAATGCTTGTCGTTAATTGACAATGTCAAAACGATCTACTTCCGACCGATCAGCTCGACAATGTCCGCTAGTACCGCTACTCTCTACTAATGTAATAAAAAGTCATGAACTCTAAATTTGCAGCATTTTTCGCTCAATTTAAACCAATTACGCCCCGTTTGATCTCGGCTCCACCCACCGCATCCGAGTTGGCTGGAGTTCCACCCACCTAAAAACTGAGTGATTTACTGCGTGTCTGTCATCGCGAGAGACATGTGTGCAAAAATGTCGAAACATAACTTCATCCACACACAGCCGACAAGCTTGGAACCCAGCCAGGATATGTTTAATTAATGGATTACTAATTAATTTAATTACGCTGCACGCAAAATGCACCGAGTACGCATTATTTAGCTCGGAGAACTGAGTGGCCCGTCCGACCGGGGGGGTTGGACATCATGGTGACCATGGATTGATGACGGCTTGCTTGACAAGGTTCTGTCCACCGGGCCAAACCGACCCCTTTCAATTACCGTGTGTCCTGTGTGGTGACGTGCGTTATTAGCCAGAAGCAGCGGCCACAACCACTCGGACTCATCCGGAATATGACGCTAGTTTGCCGAGCTTATTGCACCGGCTGACCACGGGGTTGGGGGCAGAAATCCATCAAACTGGATGAATAACTCCGGTTGACCAGGTCCGATATCATTAAATTAAAAGTCATTGCACAGTGCCCGGTAAAATGGAGAACCTGACTTCACCTCAACCAGCCTCGGTGGCCAAAGGCCGATGGTTCTCGTCATCAGGCCGATCGGGTCGTGTTTTGATGTTAACCTTCAACCTGCAAATTGATTTGGATAGCTGAGAGCCTGGAGTGGCCCCCACACCGCCGCCAATCTCAACCGTTCCGTTAAAGGGATGTCATCTTCTACTGGGGATTAGATTGATTGCCTGTCTTGTGCAAACGATGACGGATCGGGCCGGGAACCACAGCGTGGCGTAGTGTGCGGTCTGGCTGGTCGCCAAGCCAGGAGTGATTCGATGGGCTGGTTAGAGGACGCCAGATTTCGAGGTGGCTATAAGAGCAGGCTATGATTAGAACAGACGGTTAGCGAAGGCGGTGAACAGTGGGATGCGATGAGGGCATAACATAATGATTACCAGATTATTTAGAATACTTTGCACAAATATTTTTTTAAACTTAAATGAATTTTCAACCTTATTTTCAAAAAGATTATGCTTTAATTAAAATTATGTAGTTTAAATGTTTTTACACAAAGAAACAATAGTTCCAATATTCGTAAACAAGCGTTCATGAAAATCGGAACCACGAACAAAGTGTTCAAATCCCATGGTGCGTTCAAATCCCATGGTTGATTTGAACACTTTGTTCGTGGTTCCCAATTTCATGAACGTTTGTTCACGATTTTCAGAACTCATTTTTCTCCATGTAGAAGCAGCTTGTTTTTTTCCTTAAGCAACCCACTGTGCACTCAGCCGACTTTCTATCTCCAATTTCCCGTAAATTACGCTGTTATGCTTGGTTTGACAAATTAATTATTGGGAAAATAGTGATTACAAGCGAAATTTGTCCTGAACGTCGGTGGTGTCATTTTCCCGGAAAATAACGAACCAAAACCACACACACGCACACATTTACATACAAAACATACACTCCAAAAGCAAAGTAGCTAGCTCGCAGTGAAATGAGTCAACTTTTTGCTGTTTGCTGCTGGATTTCAATTACTCTAATGGAATTGCAGATCCGATCGGTAATCGAGTTGCTTCCGCGATTTTTTTCCGGGGGTGGGTTCAGTTGTTTTTCTACGGAAGTCGGAAATCTTTGCAGGCATCATCAGCTGCACAGACTTGCCCAGGGAGGAGAGGAGTTGAAAAGGGGTTTTTATTGCTTTTTCCGCCGTTTGGGGCAGGCAGTGTTGTGTTTTGGTAAGGATCTAAAAACACGCTAAACCGTTCGGTTTTATTGGCAAAGTTTTACAAACGCTGAGATAGACGAGTACGAGCCCGAGAAATGGAAATAAAATTGCTTTTATTTTTTCACACTTACCCGCGGTAGGAGGGATTTATTTGGTTTGGAATTGCCCGTTGGGCGGGGATGTTTGGCGGGATTTTGCTTCTTTGTTTGATGAGGTTTTGTTGTTTATTGGCGGAATCAGATAAATGGTTCGGCTCAGGTTACTGCATAGACGTACAAAATTCCTATTATTTTCAATTTATTTGAGATTTTTTTCAGAAATTTTGAATTATAGAAACATGCTTCACTAAAAAATACGTCGTATTCTGATGTTATTTGGACCTGTACATATATTTCACTTCGAAGCATGTTTTATCTCACTTCCATAAATTTCCAAACTCTAAAAGTTAAGGGTTGAGTACTCTACTAGAAACCGTACACAAAACACACCACCCTCAATGTTTCAGTCGTACTGCGTTGATTGCCGGTTTTCGGAGGTGGCGGGGACTTGGATTTATCCTTTATCACCTTCATCGAGCTATGGGGAAGGTCACATAAACCACTTCCCCCACTCTCGGATTCAACCAGGCACGGTTACGTTTGTAACCGTTGATCCGAAAGGTCTACGCAGCAAAGCGTTGCTCTAACGAGGCAAGCAAATCCCGCGCCGTACAACCCGTTTGGCTCCAGTTGTCACTGAACTGCTGGCTCTACGGAGGGGTTTAGTCGGGAATTGCCGAATTTTACGGATTTGCTATAAACTTGAACTTGTGTCATTCGATGGTAGAAAAAGAACACGGAAAGCTGTCAAATTTATGAGAAAACTTAGGTCTGGGAACAATTTAATTACAAATTTCCAACCGGAGTAATGGGTTGATTGCTTCCATTTTCCAAAAATCTTAAATTAATTTTTTTTCATAATTTGGTTTAAACAAAAAGAATCGACATTTTTGAAGTTGGTGTCAGTAAACGCTTTAGTTTCGTAAAAATATGATTGATTTGTGAGAATTTGAGAATTTTAGTGAATTCTCTGCCGATAAATAAAGTTAAATTTCAAATAAACATGGTAAAGAAATATCTTAAGCAACTTTAATGTACGGGCTAGAAAAATCAAGGGGAGTGCGCATGATTGCTTAAGTTGATTCTGTAACATTTATAATAGAAATTTACTTTTTTTATTTATATTTAGGGAATTCACTTATGGAGAGAATCCGGTTGTCAAACATGCAGGTCACGTCGTTTCGGTTGCCGTACAAAAATCGCGTTTGCCAGTGAAAATTAGTGGGTTTCGGATCGAAAACTGTGTTAATCATTAGTTGATCGAATATTCTATCCGGGGAATATGAAATCTACCCTGGATTTTGTGGTTTTAGGACTATTCTGATCGCCCTTACGAAAAACACATTGCTTTGTTTTGGCGTGATTTGAAGTCGAGCACAAGAAGTGCGAGAAAAGAGAGAGCATTTTTATGCAAGTGAGAGTGAGAGATTTGCGAAAAAGAAACGAAAAAGAAAGATGAGAGGCTTCCTTGTTAGTGTGTTAGTACCATATGGACAGGGGGTGGTGATCGATGGGAAGGTGATTTTAAAGGTTGTACAAAAAAATGAAGCAGTGTGCGTGTCAGCAGTACGGAAGAATTTTGCCAGCTTTATCCACGATTCCTGTTAATGAAAAGCAGGCCGTCACTTTCCCTGTAGCGGACGGCTTAAGAGATAACAAGCCGGCATGCGAGAGTGTTGGTGTAGGATGGTCCGAGAACGACGGGCGGCCAGAACGCGCATCTTGAGTCGGCGGCTTGTTTGCTGGCGGCTAAACTGTTTGTGGAGAGAGAAGGGATGTTTTCTCTTGTCTATCCTGAGCGGCTCGATGGTAGAGAGCTGTCAAGATGGTATGCGGGAAGCATGGAGCAACCTTACGATGGTGTGCTCAGGTAAGGTCTTTCTTTTTTTTACAGGATGTGTATGGAATACAAAAAATGCATTGAATAAGGTGAGTCTTTATACTTTATTATGTTTTTTGGCTTTGAGCATCAATTAAAAATTTAAAAATCGAATTGCAAAACTTTCTAAAAATCTTAACATAAGTTATTACCTGTCTTGAACTTAAATAATCGCAATGGAAGTTTGTTTACTTTTTAAAATTCTTCCTTATTTTATATTTTTTGATTTAAGGGATAGTTTGAATTTCAATTATAAAACCACTGTATTTTCTGAATAATACTTCTTCTCATTCATCGACAGAGAGCGAGTTGTGGCGCTATAACCACGGCAAATAGTGTCCAGGGCATTTGTGGAAATACGATGTCCCATCCTAGAGGGTCCTGGAGCACCAAAACTTCTTAGCATGGTGGCTCCCAACGATTTATTGCTCTAACAAACAGGAACGTGAGCGGGGGATCCCCACGTTTCTTCCTCCCCTGTAGATTCAGAAATGTATTGTTGTTTGAACATTCGTGCTCAAACTCAATCCACTTCAACGAATCATCTTTGCGGTTAACTTTACGCAGTTGGCCTGGCCGTTTTAACGTTTGTGATGTTTCAAAGCAATCAAATGCATTGGGGCACTACAATTGTTAATAATGACAAGAGGATGCTAGGCGTTAATCAACCTAAGGCATTTTCCAGGATGCCCTCGAAAGACTGGCTGCGCTAGGGTTAGATTAGATTAGATTAGATTAGATTATATTTAGGGAATTCACTTATGGTAGTTTATGCAACACGTTGCAAAAAGATGATTTTTCCAGCACGAGTAGTACATTTAACACTGATAAATTCAAAACAATATTGAAAAGTATAACTTTTCAACACAAATGCTGAAAAGTTCAACTTTTCAGCATTATTTTTAGTAGAAAAGAGAAGGCCTTTTCATGATGCAATATGACAGGAAAAGTAACTAGTTTTACAACGGAATTGCAAAAATATAAATTCTATCAATTGGTGTTCAGGGAGCCCATCTCGATCATACCGTTATGAAACTGAAGCATTTACTGACATCAACTTTGAACATGTCGAGTTGCAAAATAACTTTCAAATTCTGTTAAATTTTACTGAAGTATATTTTTTTATTTTAATTTTCAAAATTATTTTCATGAAACGAAGTGGACACAAAATTGAAAATAGGAATCACGAGTTAAAAAATAAAGGCTTATACAATGACACTGAAAACATTTGTTTTTGCACAAAATTTTAATTTTGGGAACTTTATCTCAATCAGCAGTTTTATCATCAAAAAAATACTGTTATGGTACTTTTTCATGTCATGTCATGAAGTATTTTTAAATTGTAGAAGATTTTTTTTTCTCAAAAATTGTCATCTTTAAATGGCTTTGATCGTGAACAGTGAAATTTTTCATAAAAATGTGTGAACTAATTTTCCATCGCAAATTCGATTTTTCATCTCACAATATTTTTTTTTTAATTTTCTTTCTATTACAAATTCTTTTTATTAAATACAAAAGTGTCCACGTGGTTTATGGATGGTCCCATTTTGGGAATTCAAGTTTTTTTTAAAAAAAAAGCTTTATGAAATATTTAAAAAAAAATCCGTAAACCCATTTTTTCTGAAAATTTCTAATTATTACCCTCACAATTTTGCCGAAGATATCAAATCGATTTGGAAATTCCTTCTCAACCTACAGATTCTCATACATTCACATGGCTGTTTTATATGATCAGACCACAAACTTCAGCATCACAGAAAGTATCACATTGTTAAAAAAATGGAACAAGTATCACATTGTTAAAAAAAATGGAAACAAAATCCAATGAATTAATGAATAATATTATTTGACGTTAAAAGTCTTTTAACTATAAGCGGTCCAAAAATTTTTTGTTTTAGTTTGATTCCTTTATTCAATTAAACATGCAAAATTAAACGCTTAACAATTTATTCAAAGTGATTGAGAATCAAAGACAAAAACATCAAATAGAATTGGCATTGGCTTTATGAGTTTTTTGAAATTTTGAAAATAAATATAGTTTTTTTTCAGGACAATTTAAACTTTACAGCAATTCCATTTGAAAAGAGCCTAAACCGAAAAAAAAGTTCTGTGATCGGGCTGAAATGTTTTCTTTGGGTTCCTTGACCAAAATAATTAGACCCGTTTTTTTTTGTTTGGCCATTAGGGTGCCCTACGTTGTGCCAGGGTGGTTAAAAAATTTGCAACTTTCGTCATTTTTCGCAAAAACCACTTTTTTCAAAAAAATATATCTCCGCGCCATTTCATCCAATTTAGCTGTCTTAGACGCAAGAGAAAGGTTGTTAGTTTGGCTATTTGAGAAAAATAGTAAGAAGTTTTAAAAATCTAGCTTGACATTGAAAAGTCATATGAAAACTCAAAATGGCGTTTTGACCGTGTCTGGACCAAAGAGTCTGAAAATATTGTGGTTTGGTTGAGCGTTTTAGCAGAATGCATTACTGTGAATACAAAGAGACGAGTTGTTCCTTTTAATTCCGCTATATTCTGAAAATATGTTTATCGGAAAATTTTACATAACATCTCAAAGAATTGGCGATGTCAAACCGTATGTTTCCGAGAAATGATTTTTTTTTTCAAAATAAAAACTGAGTTTTTCGACGCGCCACGCGCAAAAACAGGAAAATGACGAAATCGGCAAAAAATCATCTTTTTTCACTAAAACTGCGATAACTTTAAATTTTTCGCGATGACTTATACATGTTTGGGTATCAAAGTATTCGTAATTGACAGAAGCAACTTTTGATATTTTTTTTTGCGAAAAATGACGAAAATTGCAATTTTTCGAAACACACTAGCACGACGTAGGTCACCAAACAAAAAAAAAATACGGGTCCAATTATTTTGGCCAAGGAACCCTCAGAAAAATTTTGAGCCCGATCGGAGAACTTTTTTTTCGGTTTAGGCTCTTTTCAAATGGAATTGCTGTTTATAACTACGTGGACACCTTAGGGGGGTCTGAGATTGTGTCCACGTGATTTATTGATGATCCCCACCTGATTTCGACTTGTCACTGAACATGAAAATGACATTAAGAAAAGGAAATCCAAAAACAAGAAAAAATAATAAAAAACTCCGAATTTAATAATTACTATTATCCAAAAAGTCCACTAGAATCAGAGTTACCAGGTCAAAATTAGAAAAATCGATAAAATCGATAAAAAATCTGGAAAAATCTGGCAGACGAAAAGCTAACCATTCTCAATGGTGAAGGGGAGGGAGGATATGAATAAATTCTAAAATTTGTAGAATTCAGGTGGTTTAGACACATTCTATTTTTTATTATTTTAAATTAATTAATAGTTGATTTTAATTTTAAAAAAGTTGTTCAAAATGGGTAGAAAGTGAAAACTCTGACAAAATCTGGCACTGAGAAGGGACCATCCATAAACCACGTGGACACTTTTTTAAGAATCTGTTAACTCCCCCCCCCCCCCTCGTGGACAATTGTCCATACAAAAAAAACTTTTTTGTATGGATCGTGGACAATCGCCAACTGCTATTTAATCACTTTTGAGTAATGATGATTTTTGGTTCTAAATCATGTTTCATTTTCATATAACATTCAGTTATATTTCCCTTTTAATTTCCGAACCCTTTGTAACTGTTAAAATGCTCATCATTGATGCGATTAAAATTTTCAGTGCACTCCAGATTCCATCCATCTTCAAATCAACGGAAAGGGTAATGGGTTGTCAGGTCTTGCCATGCTTACTGTCTGTGCCTGCGTGTCCCTCTGAAAGGGGGAGTGTCCCGTTTACGATTGTGTCACGCCATTTTTAACTTGACTACACAATCCTTTACCTCTACCGTGAAAATCTAGCCGTTACCATCATTCAGCCAGAATCGATACTGGAATCTCTGAAATTGTTCACAGTAAAAAATAATCTTTTTAATTCAAAATAGATAAAAAAAATCAGCGATTTTAGTCGAAATGAATTTTATTAAGAAAAAACTTAAACTTTTAAAAAATATATTTTTAACAGTCCCAAATCGGAGTTTTCCTCCGGAAGCAGGAGGATGCTTTTACTGATCAATTTGGCGTGACGAGAGCTGCTCGACCAGGTACGCACTTTTAGGTCGCGCGCAACGGTTGTAAACACGCAATCAGCCCTACGAAAGAATTGTCGAGACAAAATTGACGGGTTAAGCTTTTCCCTTCCATTTTACTCTGTGTCGTTTTCGTGAAACAGTGGAAATGGAAAATAAATGTGTTTGTTTGTGATTTCTCGTTTTTTATGAGACAACGTTCATCAAATTCAATGCAAATAGCAATTTGGCACATTGGGACCCATTCGCTCAAAGTGGGTCCCAATCTGATTATGAGCCATTATTTTTTCGCGAAAACCATTTTTCAACGTAATTTCACCGTCACTTTGATGGCATTATCATTCGCTCTGTCACGAGGCCAACGAAAGCGGTGGGAAAATCCTCCCCCGTCGATGGATTATGAGTTTTTCTTTTTACAACTTTCACCAGCAATTCAACCAAAAAGAATCATCAAACCAACCCCGGAGGGTGGGTCGGTGGACGCGTCAGAGCGTCTAAATGGAAAATTTGGCTTTTCATCAATAATAAACAACTCCGGGGGATGGCGGATTCCTTTGTGTCTAGAGCATTGACATTTCCCAGCTTAGCGCAAACCAGCGAATTAGAAATGTATTATTTACGATACACTTTTCCGACCTTCTCCCCACCCAGCTGGGATCGTCTTGAGCGAACAAGTTGGAGAGGTTGGCCCTCGATTTTTCATTTTCATCACCTTAATAAATCCCATATTTCATCGGCCTACCCTCTTTGAGGGGAGGAAAAATGGTACTTATATTTTCCTCTCCCACGGGCGTGTGCGTTGCATTCGGCCTAAGAGGGGGAATATTTCGAGGTTTCTGAAGTTGGGTGAGGATTATCGTGGGGTAAGGAGTGTTCTGGGCAACATCTTTTTTTCTTCCAGCGTCGATGGAGATGGCGACGACTCGAGGAGATTACTTTTTTTCTCCCATTTGGGGTCAAAAAGGTGGACCGGGAAAAGTCCCAGCTGGTTGCTCATTTGCCTTGAAGAAGGATGGATTTTATGACGATATTTTTCTTAAATTTTATTTAAATAATGTCAAGTTGATTCTTAAATTATGTTTGATAAAAAAAAAACCGGAATCGACGTAACACAATGTAGCCCTCTTAAATCATGCGGTTTCGTCAACGGATCCACAGGCGTGTATCGTTCTTTTTGCGACAAGACTCCCGGGTGTTAAGGTATGGCACGGGAAGAGAGCACCGAATACATATATTTAGCAATTCCTTACGAAAACAGCATGATTCGAAAAAAAGTTGTCCAATCGGGCTCAAAATTTTTCTGAGGGTTCCTTGGCCGAAATAATAAGGACCGTATTTTTTTTGTTTGGCCATTAGGGTGACCTACGCCATGTTAGATTGGTCCAAAAAAATTGCCATTTTCGTCGATTTTCGCAAAAAACACATTTCAAAAAATCATAACTTTGCACAATTTTAACAAATTTTTCCTGTCTGGACACAAACGAAAGGGATAGGCTTTTGAGGAAAAATATTAAGATGTTTCAAATATCTAGCCTAACTTAAAAATGGAAGGTCTCGGGACCAACATATTTTTATTGGATTCCACGGATAATTTAACATAACAAATCAAAAAATGATGATGTTATGTTTTCATTATTTCGAGATACGATTTTTTTAAAATAAAAACCATGTTTTTTACGCGTCGCGAGCAAAAACAGAAAAATTACAAAATGGGATAAATCGACTTTTTTTTACTAAAACTGTGAAAATATTAAAATTTAAGCGATGACCTACATACGGTTTTTATATTCAAAAAAATCGTATCTCGAAATAATGAAAACATAACTTCACCATTTTTGATATTTTATGTATCGTATCGTCAAGGGCATCCTGATAGCCACTGTTTCAGCTTTCAGCCTAAAAGTTTGCAACAATTTCGTCAAATTGACCACTAGAAGGTATAGTTTAATGTTTAATTTGAACAAAAAATATTATTGAGTGGCTTATTAAGTTCATCGACTTCTAATAAAATCCATATAAATTTGAGGTAAAGTGAATAAAACGTTTCTTATTTGATCAAAAATCATTAGAAATTGTATTTATTTTCTTCCATGAAAATAACAATTTTTGTTGCCACCAATTCCAATGTTATAAATACCATGATTAAAAAAAAGCAATTGAAAATGCTTACAAAATCTGAAGATATTTTCTTAAATCTGTTTCATGTTATTTAAATGATTATTGTAACTTAAAAACTAACTGAAACTGTTTTAAGTGTAAAGTTGTCCAAAATTTCGTTGATGCAGTCTGTTTTCTGACTTAACCTCTTTTTTATTGAGTAAACATAATATTTTGTAAGTATTAGAATATTCCTAACCATCAATATTTTCCTAATTATATCCAGTTAACTTTTTTAACTTTTCAAAGTATGTTGAAAACTGCTTTTTGTGGTACTTTTAAAACTTCTCTACTAAATGATTGATTCCACACATTTCCATTTGTATTTAACTCGTATTTTAAATTTTTCAAAAAAATATCTTTGTCCTTCCAATGCTACCTTGGTTTACGGTACAGAAATTATGAATGTTGAAAAAATAATTTTTTGGTCTTGGAAAATATTAGAGATATGGTCAAAGCGAATTTTAAAGATATTTTTTAGTTGAAAAATCAAATTTGAAATCGATAAATAAACTTAATGTTCGTCGTTTTCAAATTTGGCCATTTTTGATTAATTTTTTTGCAAAATGTTCAATGTATAACAACATAAAAATATTTGATTAAAAATGGAACTCCAGCAAACAATATTTTCGAAAGGCATAGACAATTTTCTACAATTTTCCTTGTTAGACCCAATTTATTGGTTTGCTGGCTGCTGAAATATTGCCTTCTATTTCCAATGAAAAAAAAATAAACTTTTTGGAAACAACCATCCAACGACAGGCCGCAAGATTTCTGAGATATGGCCTCACAAAAAATCCAACTTTTTACAATTTTCTAGACTTTTGCCAAAATCATTTTCAGCATAATTTTTGTAAGAATTATATACCAACTTAGCAAAGGTTAAGTGGGTCGAGATTTTCCCTTCCACACACTATCTGAGTAGTGTTTTCTCAGGTGTCTGGGAGGAGATTCTGAACTTGTTAATAAAAATCAAAAACAACACACAAATACACGGAGAAAAATGAATTCCCAAAATCGTGAAAAAAACGTTCACAAATTCATGAAGAACCAACAAAATGATCAAAAACGTACCATGAGATTTGAACAGATTGTTCGTGGTTTCCATTTTCATAACATTTGTTCACGATTTTCGGAATTCATTCTTCTCAGTGTACGCCAACACATTTGCTAATATTTTTTTTCAATGTCGATATAACGTGAAAGTGGGTCTAGAACGTATTGTTGAAGATGATGATTTTTCGAATAATTTTTATAACCTATCCTTCGTGAAAAAGATAAAACAGACCCTAGATGATTTTTATTATTTCACTAAGAAAAAAGTTGATCAAAAATCATAATAAATCAACAACAAACATCGTCGAACTATCGAAGAAAAGTGCACGTTTTTAACGGTGGACATCAAACAGAGTTTTCCAACAAGACATTTTTAACAGATTCTTTGGTATCTTCAAAATTAAAGGAACAATCGATATAAATTTTCATTTGTCCCCTGAAGTACTATCTATAAGATGATTTACAACAAAGTTTGACTTTCAAACAATTAGATTGTTGCCGGATTGGGTCCATAAGTTTGTCAATTTTGAAATAAGAGGAAAACAACAACTTTTTTGGTTGCTGTGCACCTTTAAATTATCTATTATACTTTAGAATGTAACAAAAGCAATAATGATGTTTTGAGCTTATCACAAAACATGTAACAACTTTAATTACTTATCAGTACAAAACTTTTTGTCTTCAGTAAAGATGTTCAGATCCACAATCATTCAATTTCACATTCTGAATTTAATTTCTCCTGAATTCAATAGGCCACTCAAATCACAAACTCTACGACCCATTTCCCATTTCTCGGTGCTTAAACTACCCTCATCGTTATTCCACAAAGCAGTAAAATTTAAAAATAACGACACAGCTTGCCGTAAACGGATCGACAACTGACTATCACCGATCTAACACCACCATCCTTATGAAACTTGGCCACTGTTTGGAGGAGGAAAAAGTCACAGCACAATTATATCACTTTTGTTGGGCTTTTCTCCACCAAGCTTCAGAGGTTTAGAATGAGTAAAAACAGACACACCAACCGTAATTGCCCTTCGGCAAGCTTAGGCGAAAAGACCAAACACAAACACTTTTCCAATTGTTGGTAAGCGTTTCGCGCGCGCTTTTCCACCAAAAGGTCGTAAAATAAATATTAAAACGACTACTGCCGTGTGTCTTTGCGTTGTTTCACGTTATTAAACGTCTAATGAGCAGCCAGTTTAAATTTGCCATGAAGTGCGCGGTGGCAATCAAATGTGGATCATAATGGGCGGGCGCTTTTTGAACGAGGAAAATGACTCCCGTCCCGTTTTGCGGCCTGTAAAAACGGGTTTAACTGCTCGAAATATTGCTTTTTCGGTGACGTTGAATGAATGGTGCTTTGGCTTTTCTCCAGGGATGGGGCAGTCGTAAATGGGAGCAGCTGCGAAAGCTCACTAATCCTGCCAACTGCCAACAGAAGGGAAAATATTAAATTTATCAATCTTGAAATGGCTTTCTTCTCCCCCCGCAAATGGGTTTCGGCAGCAGCGCCAGAGGAAAACTGTCCCAAGTGCGGTGTCCAAATTGGATTCATAAATAACGTCATTCATTGCTGGAGGAGGACTAGCTTGGGCGTGTTTTTACAATTATGAATAAAAGTAAACAGATGCTCTTTTTTTATAGACGAAAAAATCCTTTTTAAAACCACCTTAGTTATTGATGCTTCCATAACAAAATCAAGTGCAAAAGCTTCCTGTTTGTATTTGATTGCGCCTGAATGCATGCAAAAAGCCTGACAGAGAATAGCTTTATAATGGTAGTTTCCCAATAATTCCGCAAGAGGTCGATAGTTATGATTTTGCTTCATGACATTTGAGCCTTTTGAGGTTATAAAAACCAAATCATTACTTGAATCTACAATAATTATTTTTTTTGTGTATTACTTTTAAAGCTATTTACCAAACTTAATAATTTTTACTGGGAACTTATGAGACCCCAACCCGGACCGAATGGAACAAATCCGGAATAAATTCGTTCAGCCAGTTTCGAGATATGTCAGTAATTTTTTCTACACTGATTTCCACCCACAGACATTTGCTCAGAATTTGATTCTAAGTTCAACGAAATAAATCCAAATTGTGAACTCTCTGGTCATTCATCAATTGTCTCTGCCTAATGACCTGTCATCGTAGCGACAAATTGCCACTGATCCACCTTCTAAATTAGAAAGAAAATGACGTTTTCAATCATCCTGGACCTTCTGGATTTCTGTCCATCTCCGAGACTGACACCCAACATTACCGCACACACCCACAACTTTGCGGCCAATGATGATGGCAATCCGATCGTAATCCAATCGCTTCCGCCAGAGTCGTCACCCGCTACTACTGTCACATCTTGGGTCGTCAATAAACCGTAAATAAAATCCATTTACCGAACCCGCCGGACTCAGTTTCAGGTAGGGACCTAAACTGTTCTGTCCAAAATCTCTCACTTTATTGCAGCAAATAGACTGTGTAATAATTGAAATTGTTGAACCATTCCGAGAAGATCACTGTGTATTATGTTGGAGCTTTACAGGAGACCCTTCAATTTTTGGTCACTTCAAAAGAATTCTTTTTTTCAATATTGTTGAATGTTTATATCTTCCCAAACTGTTACTCTAAAAAATATAACAAATATTTTTTTAAAGTTTTGGGTTCAAAAATCTGAAAGTTCTATTACCAGATCAAAAACATAAATGAGCAATTTTCTACGAAATCGGTCTATTATTTAATTTTAATTTTTGTAAAAAAAAGAAGCCATTTTGCATCATTAGTTTATCCATATAATTTTCCATACAAATTTGGCAGCTGTCCATCAGCAAAAAATCCGATGGTAAAATCGCATGCAAAAGCATGCACATCGCCTTCGTCAAAATAAACACTTAATATTACACACTGCATGTACAATTTTTTGCATACACAAAAAAAAAGTTGCAACCAACGGGATTCAAACCCAGCACCAACAGTAAGGACTGGCGCCTTAGCCCACTCGGCCATCAGACCGATGAATAGCTGAAAGGATAAACGCATATATGGGCTTGACATTTCAGTCAAGTAGGTTTCTCATACTGATGGTCTACATATTTCAGGGCGTAAAATTACATAAAAATGCATAAAATAATGCAATATTTATTTTACACCCAGCACATTTACACGGAGCTAGATTACTACTTTTTTAGCTGTGACATTAATGATATATGAAAATTCAAACATCTGTATCTTTTGAAGGGATTTTTTGATCGATTTGGTGTCTTTGGCAAAGTTGTAGGTATGGATAAGGACTACACTGAAAAGAACACGATACACGTTAAAATTTGTGTGATGATTTTTAATTTCAATTTTTGTCACTAAAACTTGATTTGCAAAAAAACACTGATAAGTTCAGTGCTTCTGGGGACGCGCAGTCCTGTTTTTTTTTCGTGATAATTTTCGTCTCTTTTGTGTGGCTGTTTGTGTGCATGGGATGATTGGTCAGTATAATTGAATAATGCCGTCATAAGTTCAGTGCTTCTGGGGACGCGCAGTCCTGTTTTTTCGTTATAATTTTCGTCTCTTTTGTGTGGCTATTTGTGTGCATGGGGTGATTGGTCAGTATAATTGAATAATGCCGTCATAAGTGCAGTGCTTCTGGGGACGCGCAGTCCTGTCTTTTCGTGATAATTTTCGTCTCTTTTGTGTGGTTATTTGTGTGCATGGGGTGATTGGTCAGTATAATTGAATAATGCCGTCATAAGTTCAGTGCTTCTGGGGACGCGCAGTCCTGTTTTTTCGTGATAATTTTCGTCTCTTTTGTGTGGCTATTTGTGTGCATGGGGTGATTGGTCAGTATAATTGAATAATGCCGTCATAAGTGCAGTGCTTCTGGGGACGCGCAGTCCTGTTTTTTCGTGATAATTTTCGTCTCTTTTGTGTGGCTATTTGTGTGCATGAGGTGATTGGTCAGTATAATTGAATAATGCCGTCATAAGTTCAGTGCTTCTGGGGACGCACAGTCCTGTTTTTTTTTCGTGATAATTTTCGTCTCTTTTGTGTGGCTGTTTGTGTGCATGGGATGATTGGTCAGTATAATTGAATAATGCCGTCATAAGTGCAGTGCTTCTGGGGACGCGCACTCCTGTCTTTTCGTGATAATTTTCGTCTCTTTTGTGTGGGAATAATGTTCCATCTGTGCAAGCGGATGGTTGCGTGTGTGTGCAAAATGAAAAAAAAAAAAACAAATCAGGATTGTGAGATGGATTTTTTTTTGGTGTTCTTTTTGTGCTGTATTCGCGATCGTAAAAATCAGGAGTGAGTTGCGCTGTTGCTATAAAACAAGATCGATCATGGAATTTATTTATATTAATCGGTGAGTTATTGTGTGCTTAAAGCCCTTTCTTCATCATCGCTGGTTGAGGGGCAATTTGACGGTTGAGTTCGTTAGTTTTATCACGTAAAAAATATTTTGATTCATCAAGAACGTTGTGTGGTGCGCGAGTCTTTTTTTTGTGTTGAAAAGACCTTCCCATAGCTCCGTAGCTCGGAGAGCTCGACGTCGGTTGTTTGTGTGTTAAGCCCTCTCCATAGCATCGTAGCTCGAGAGGCAACGAAAATCAATACCTCATCTAGCTAACAGAAAGAAGATCGGAAGGCATTTGATGGTTGAGTTCGTGGCGTCTATTCCGTAACAAATTTATGAATTAAATTGTTATATAATTAAAAATCAGACTACGCTATCATTGCAGCATGGCGTTTAACACCTCATTCTATAAATAAACATTATTTGGCTTTATCTTTCCACAGCCGGCTGTCTAAGATTAAACCATTTCATTTAAAATTTAACAGCAGTTAAACGGGAAATGTCTCATCCGCAGCATCCGATTGTTTGCCTTGAGAATAATATATAAAACCTTTCAACAAACACTACGATTTTGGGTCGCATCATCATCTTCTATGTTGAATCCTGACCAAGCACCCTATCCTACTAACAAAATTTTCAGGTTCCTGGCGCTTGTGGGGTGTAAGCACAGAGTAAATCAGCTGCCCTAGTAGCAACCTGCGCTAACTAACATTCCCGTCCCTTAAAATCGAGATCTACAAACTGACATGGCGGGCGCCGTTGGTGGCCAATGACTGTTACCTATTCGCAACTGATCTAGTTTTAGCAATCATGGTGTTTTATCTTTTCGGCGCATTCATACATGCTGTTGATAAGGGAAACACCAGTAGATCGTCGAAGCCTATGATCAGTAGTGCTGAAAGGATATTACGGTTCTGTTCAGCAACGGAGGGGCAACCATGGGTGGTCTCTCATGCTCATGCTCATGCTCATGCTCAAAACTTGATTTGCAAAAAACACCTATTTTATTTTTTTCTGATATGTTTTAGAGGACATTAAATGCCAACTTTTCAGAAATTTCCAGAACGGGCAAAAAATATTTGACCGAGTTATGAATTTTTGGATCAATACAGATTTTTTCAAGAAATCGAAATATTGGTCCCTCAAATTTTTCAACTTTATTTTTCGATTTAAAATCAAATTTGCCATCAAAAAGTACTTTAGTGAAATTTTGATGAAGTGCACCGTTTTCAAGTTATAGCCATTTTTATGTAACTTTTTTGAAAATTGTCACAGTTCTTCATTTTTAAAAAATAGTTCCCATGTTTGCCCACTTTTGAAAAAAATATTTTTGAAAAGCAAAGAAAATTTTCTATTTTTTGCTTTTTTGACTCTGTTGATAAGACCCTTATTTGTTCAGATATTGCTATGATATCGTAAAATTTTACGATCTTTTCGAAAACAATATTTTCAATTTTTTTAAATCAAGACTAACATTTCAAAAGGGCCTTTGAAATGTTAGTCTTTATTTAAAAAAATTGAAAATATTGTTTCCGGAAAGGTTGAAAAATTTCACGAATGTTTCATTTTTTTTTTTGCTGAAAATCGGACCATTAGTTCCTGAGATATCGACATTAGAAATTGGTAGGTTATTTGGGTGAGACTTAGAAAACATCAGTTCTCCTGTTTAAAAATCTTTGCAAAGCATTATCTCAGCAACAAAGTTCAAAAAAGTAAAATACAAAGAATTTTCTCAGCTCTTAAAAAAAAAAAATCAAAGGTGGTCAAATATGGGCACGAATTTTAAAAATGACGCAAAACGGTGCACTTTATAAAAAAAAATCATTTAATTACTTTTTGATTTTAAGTTCGATTTTTTTTTTTCGATTTACATCGACAAATGAAGACAAATGATGAATTTTTGCGACCAATATTTCGATTTTTTTTTAATCAGTATTGATTCAAAAATTCATAACTCGGTCAAAGATTTTTTGCCCGTTCTGGAAATGTCTGAAAAGTTGGTGTTTAATGTCCCTTACAACATATGAGAAAATAAAAAAAATGTATTTTGAAGGGAAAAAAGGTAAATTAAAAATCACCAAAAAAATTTCTACCGTGTATATTTTTTCCAGTGTAGTCCATAGATATACCTACAACTTTGCCCAAGGCACCAAATCGATCAAAAGATACAGATTTTTGAATTTTATTGTATCATTTTTGTATGGACGGCTGCCAAATTTGTATGGAAAATAATATGAACAAACGAATGATGCTTAATGGCTTCTTTGGGCATACCGAAGGCACCAAAAAAGTTTCAGCTGGATTAAAAAATACAAAAAAAAATCGAATGACCGAAATCTCAGAGAATTCCTCAAATGTCTCCTGAAAAAGATCGCCCCCCAAAGCAGGGATCAGTCGGCATCGGTCCGTGAAAGTGTACCCACCGTCCAGCGCAGCGAAATCCCATTTTCGACTGTCCACTTTTGACCAGCACAGGACGTGGTCCAGCGACCAGATAAAAATGAAGGGGGCGAAATTTCTGCCAAACTCTGCAAGAAAAATCGACCCGTCCGCCAACTGTGCTGCGAAAATAAATCGAAGAAGTTTACATCGCAGGTTTGGTTCGGGATTGGTAAAAAAGGGGACACTTTCCCGGCTCACCAGTGATGGAGAAGAGCTTATCTGCGGTGAAACGGTCCGGAAAAAAGATCGGAGGAACTGAAATTGACCATCGCTTTTGGGTGGAATTACCGATTTTTTGGAGCGGCGATGGGAGGATGGTGGAGTTTTTGGGACAATTTGTTGTTTTGGAGGGCAGGGATGAACCGAAATTTGAAAAAAATGAATGTTCATAAGTAAGAAGTAAGAAGTAAGAAGTAAGAAGTAAGAAGTAAGAAGTAAGAAGTAAGAAGTAAGAAGTAAGAAGTAAGAAGTAAGAAGTAAGAAGTAAGAAGTAAGAAGTAAGAAGTAAGAAGTAAGAAGTAAGAAGTAAGAAGTAAGAAGTAAGAAGTAAGAAGTAAGAAGTAAGAAGTAAGAAGTAAGAAGTAAGAAGTAAGAAGTAAGAAGTAAGAAGTAAGAAGTAAGAAGTAAGAAGTAAGAAGTAAGAAGTAAGAAGTAAGAAGTAAGAAGTAAGAAGTAAGAAGTAAGAAGTAAGAAGTAAGAAGTAAGAAGTAAGAAGTAAGAAGTAAGAAGTAAGAAGTAAGAAGTAAGAAGTAAGAAGTAAGAAGTAAGATATCACTTGTTTCAAATCAAAACTTCAACCCTGGCTTGAACTGAACCACCACGTCGTAGTTTACAACCAGCGAGCTGTCAACCATTTGGCTGGGTGACGTCCCTCCGCTGAAGTGGTGCCATTTTTCAAGAGTTTTCCACACCGAAGGATGGGAAAAGCTGGCCACTGCTAGGAAAAAACCCCGGCCGAAAGGATTCCCTCCGGAGTAACCTTCCGGATGGTGCTCTGGCACATGAAGAGATCGCCATAAATATCTTATTCGTTATCTGGCGTTCGTTTCAAAGCAGCCAACCAACCCAGCATCAGTCGGCAGTCTGGCAGTTGAGGATTTACTTTCATTATTTATTTGCCTTGCCGTGTGCGCCATGTGATGAAGCTTTTTTCTGCTTCTTCTAACGCAGAGGACTTGCAAACACTCACAACGGGTACGTATGAAAAGGGTTGATTTTTTTCTCTTTTTCTAAGTTGAAACTGTAAAGTCGTTGACACTTAAGCTTCTTGAATTTGTTAGCAAAGCTTTTAAGAAGGGAAAAGAGAAGTCGAAAATAATACCAAAACTTTTCTCATTCTTTGTAGACAGTGTGAAAACATGTAATTATTTTGAACTAAAATGAATTGAATTGAATATATTTGTGATTTTTTGACAAAAAAAAACATTATTTATTATAGTAATCAACATTAGCCGCACAAAATGAGGTGTCCTACTTTTCTTGCTGAAAACGCGTATAAAAAACGTACGCAGGTGTTTACTCTTTTCCCGTCCCTCAAGGGAGAAAATTGATTCAACACGAAAATAATCAAATTTTCCAACACGTGGCAAAATGAAGTGAAGTGTTCGTACGCATGCACGACGCTGAGGTGGGTGACACGTGTTTTCAGGATGGTTGGTGCGAATGAGATTGAGTTTTGATTGTTATTGGAACTAATTTTTGGAGGGGTGGGATGAGCGCAGCACTTGGGATAATTCGACGGTTCTGTTGTTGACATTATCACATTACTTTGAGTTTGAAAGAAAGTGCCTCGAGTGATGCCAGGGAAAGTGGGTTAATGGTAATGAGCTTAATCTTTGGAATATTGATAAAGTTATGAGAAAGAAGAGAAGAAGAAATTATTCAACGTACTTTTTGTCCTACTGTAATAAGTTCTGAAAATTCTTCTGTTTGTTACACACCTCATTAAGCTCCACAATAATGACAACCTCCTATTTCTTATGTAAGTACACCCTACACATGCACCGCTTCTAAATACATATAACAACTTCTTTAAAAAAAAATCATAATAACTCCCCAACAACGGCAAAACTGTAAAATTGTCCGCATGGGATCGCTCCTGCTGGCTTTCCACGAGGGACCCCTTAAAATTTACATCCTCCCCCTCCCCCTTTCTCGCCAATCCTTAAGGGATGTAGCATTTTCCAGCAGCACGTCTGACGCGTTCTTCCTCCATCGTTTTCCGTCAGTCCGGTCCGGGATCTCCGCGCTCAAAACGAACAGAAAATCTTAATTACTTTGTGTTTGTCAGACTTCTTCAAAAATGTTCGCTGCGAAGGACGATGTCTGTTTCGTATCTTCAACGCAAGGATGGACCATCTTTGAGCAGGGGGGAGGTCGTCTCAACGCGTCCTCGACAGACATCCTCTCTGGTGGATGTTTCAGTTGCTGGACAGAGGAGCACGCAGCGCAGCCGGAGATAAAGTTTGGCCGGAAACGCACCGACATAAATTTATTTTATCATTTTTCCTTTTATAATTTTAATACAGTGACACAACAATGCTGGTGGGGAGTGGGGGAAACTCCGGAAGGACTCACGGATTCAATGCAGTGTTAATGCGTCAAGAAAAAGGAAAACACAGAACAAACGGGCAGGACGACGACGGTTGGGAAGGAAGCGCGGATTCGCAGAGTTGGTGCTCGCAGGATGTGCGAGGGATTACTGTGAGATTGTTTTTTTTGTTGCTTCTTCTCCTTTCTGGGCAGGATTAAAGTGGATAAAGCGTTTTGAGAGGGAACGAATTTCAGCAAAAGTTTTAGGATGGATTTGGAGATAATTTTATGAGGAGCAAATTGCTGTATCGTGTAAAGACAAACTTATTTGTTCAAAATTACGATGGCCAAGATAGAAAAAAAGATAAAACATGATGGTTAAATAATTTTCCTCCAATTGATTCGAACTCGAATTTGAAATTCTAAAAATTTATATAATAAAATTTGAACATCAATATAGTACAGTCATCCCACATAATCGGAACGGTTTACAGATCCACCAATGTTCAACAAATCATAGAAAATCGTTAGTTTAACATAATGATTTGCTTTTACCTTCATGTGAAAGCTTTTCTTGAGATCTTTCGATTGATGTATAGACCGGCTGTAGATTTTTACGTTTTATATCAAGTTTTTAAAGAAAAACATTGACCCTTGAAATCCACAAATTCGGAACACTTTTTTCTTACGATGTAAACAAACTTTTTTTTTCTCTCCAGGAGTACATATTTTTTTTACAAAATACTAACTTCACAATCTGAAACCAATAAAACACATGCTTAGTAATGTTTTATGAATGGTCTGATAACTTTTTTGTGAAAATATCAGTTAAATTCAGGTGTTCCACAATTGTGGGAGGCACAATAACATCCCACAATCATGGAACAGGAAATTTGGAGGCAGTGTTTGCTGCTCTGGATAAAATAATCTTGAAATGCAGTTTTTTGTTGAATAAGTACTACTTTTACTAGTGGAATAGCAAGATAATGTACAAATAAAGGTCCTAAAAATAGCAGGGTCGACAGAAAAGTTGCATTTGGCATTCTATTGACAAATTACCACCAAAGTGTTCCGAATTTGTGGGTGTTCCGAATATGTGGGATGACTGTAAATAACCAACAAAAAAATATGCAAATTAATTACAAAACACTTTTTTGGGATTTGATTGAATTTGAGACACTTTTACATCAAGTTTCGGCTTTCGGCCAAACATGTTAGGGAACCTTGATTGTTCTGAATTTTCAGTAAAATGTACAAAAAGTGTGATGACAATTTGACCACAGTTTCATGGCAATCTAAGTAGGACAATCATTCTTGAGGTTAGTTAAAATTAGATCAGTTGGATAATTACACCAAGTTTTATACTCGGAAATAAAAAAAATGTAACTTCTATGAGATTCTTTGATTTTAAGATTAGAATGTGACCTTAAAGGTGACGCCACGATTTTTTCCATTTTTTTTTGTAAAAATTTCCTAAGATGTTGCAATGTTGATCGAGAATGGAAAATTCAGTCTCACATATAGAAATTACCAAAACTCATGTTTTTCAACATTTTTTTATTTTTAAAAACGCTGAATCTTCACAAAGATTAGACCTAGGATACTACTTTATGAAAAATTGTCTTTTTTTCGAGAGGCTTTTTGCAACATCTTAGGCAATTTTCACAAATATTTTGAGCAAAAACATCGCGGCGACACCTTGAAGGTTCACATTTTAATCTTATAATCAAATATTCTCATAGAAGTTAGGGTGGGTACGGATTTTGAAAAGTTCTCAGATCAAGTTCTGGTGTAGTTCCCCTTGTAGGGCATACCCATAGGGACTCTCACGCCAAATTTCAGCTCATTTGGTTGAAAACTGGCTTGTCTCAAGCGGGTTCAAGTTTACATGGAAATTACTATGAGAAATTTTGAATTTTCGTTCATTCGCTCCTACAGGCCTGGGGAAACCAGGTAGAAACTTCTAGGATGGCCAGAAATGAGCGGAATCGTCTGGAGAACAACTTTCTCTAAGAGACCAGGTCGATTCGTTCAACCCCCATCGAGCTCAACGGCAATACATCCGGGGTTTCCGGAACCAACGGTTTTCCCCAGAAAAGCATCAAATTTTCCTTAGCATGCTATGAATGTTTGATGAACATCGCGACGCCACATGTCAAACAGCAGGCCTGTAGGAGCGAATGAACGAAAATTCAAAATTTCCCATAGTAATTTCCATGTAAACTTGAACCCGCTTGAGACAAGCCAGTTTTCAACCAAATGAGCTGAAATTTGGCGTGAGAGTCCCTATGGTTATGCCCTACAAGGGGAACTACACCAGAACTTGATCTGAGAACTTTTCAAAATCCGTACCCACCCTATTACATATGTTTCTATTTCAGTGTATTTTTTCTGATAGCCCTCGAATTTTCCTACAAGTTTGCCTTTGATTTCTTTTTGATACGATGCAACAACAATATTTAAGTTACGAAACACATCATTATTTAAACAAATTACGCCCTGCTCAAATGCCGTTCTCGAGTTCAACTATGGAGCCAAAACACAAAAATTGCTTAAAAAAGCTTAGGATAGCAATGTATCTACAAAGTTTCATTGATATCGGAGAGGGTCGAGTAAAAATGTACATGAGCAATTCTCTACAAAATCGGTCTTTTTTTAGAATTTTAATTTTTTAATTTTTTAATCCGACTGAAACTTTTTCCATACAAATTTGGCAGCTGTCCATACAAAAAAGATGTATGAAAATTCAAAAACTGTATCTTTTGAAGGAATTTTTTGATCGATTTGGTGTCTTCGGCAAAGTTGTAGGTATGGATATGGACTACACTGAAAAAAAAGTTAAACACGGCAAAAAAATTTGGTGATTTTTTAACATTTTGTCACTAAAACATGATTTGCAAAAAAACACTATTTTTATTTATTTTTTTTATGTGTTTTAGAGGACATAAAATGCCAACTTTTCAAAAAATTCCAGGTTTTGCAAAAAACCTTTGACCGAGTTATGAATTTTGAATCAATACTGATTTTTTCAAAAAATCGAAATATTGGTCGCAAAAATTTTTCATCTTCATTTTTCGATGAAAAATCAAATTTGCAATCATAAAATACTGCAGTGAAATTTTGATAAAGTGCACCGTTTTCAAGATAAATCCATTTTTAAGGTGACTTTTTTGAAAATAGTCGCAGTTTTTCATTTTTTTAAATTAGTGCACATGTTTGCCCATTTTAAAAAAAAATATTTTCATAAAGATGAGAAAATTCTCTATATTTTGCTTTTTTGAACTTGGTTGATACGACCCTTAGTTGCTGAGATATTGTCATGCAAGTGTTTAAAAACAGGAAAATTGATGTTTTCTAAGGCTCACCCAAAACAACCCACTATTTTTTAATGTCGATATCTCAGCAACAAATGGTCCGATTTAAATTGTTGAAATATGAAACATTTGTAAAATTTTCCGATCTTTTCGAAAACAATATTTTAAAATCAAGACTTACATTTCAAAAGGGTCAAACATTCATTATTATGCCCTTTTAAAATGTTTGTCGTATTTTAAAAAAATTGAAAATATTTTTTTCGAAAAGATCGAAAAATTTCACGAATGTTTCATATTTTAACATTGTAAATCGGACCATTAGTAGTTGAGATATCGACAATAGAAAATGGTGGGTTGTTTTGGGTGAGACTTAAAAAACATCAATTTTCCTGTTTTAAAATCTTTGCATGGCAATATCTCAGCAACTAAGGGTCGTGTCAATAAAATTCAAAAATGCAAAATATAGAGAATTTTTTCAGCTTTTTAATTTTTTTTTCAAAAGTGGGCAAACATGTGCACTAATGTTAAAAAATGAAAAACTGCGACTATTTTCAAAAAAGTCACCTAAAAATTGATTTAACTTGAAAACGGTGAACTTTATCAAAATTTCACCTATGTTCTTTTTGATTGCAAATTTGATTTTACATCGAAAAATTCATTTGAATAATTTTTGCGACCAATATTTCGATTTTTTGAAAAAATCAGTATTGATTCAAAAATTCATAACTCGGTCAATGATTTTTTGCACAACCTGAAAATTTCTGAAAAGTTGGTTGATGTCTTCTAAAACATATTAAAAAATAAAAATAGTGTTTTTTTGCAAATCTAGTTTTAGTGATAAAAAGTTAAATAAAAAATCACCAATTTTTTTTTTACCATGTATCATTTTTTTTCCAGTGTAGTCCTTATCCATACCTACAACTTTGCCGAAGACTCCAAATCGATCAAAAAATTCCTTCAAAAGATACAGATTTTTGAATTTTCACATATCATTTTTGTATGGACAGCTGCCAAATTTGTATGGAAAATTATATGGACAAACTAATGATGCAAAATGGCTTCTTTGAGCATGCAGAAGGCACCAAAAAAGTTTCAGTTGGATTAAAAAATACAAAAAAAATCGAATGACCGAAATCTGAGAAACTGCTCCGTGTAACATTATTGTTTTGGGCTGGAATTGCTCTATAACCTCTTAAACAAGCTAAGTGTTCGAAAACTAGATTTAAAGTTTTGTGGAAAATTTTACATTGAAATATTCACAATAACCTCTTTGTTAAAAATTCCAGAAGACCAACAAGACAACAACACCGCCGCCCACAACTCACGCCAAACCTCCAAGTGGTAAACGATGATGGCAAAATGCGATTATCCTCAACTGCTTAACGCGGTGCGGTGAGCTTCCGCCACGCTTATTTTTACTCGACGGGTTTTCCCGAGACCCCCGACTGGGCTGGTGTGGTTTTTCCAGTGGCTCGCGCCCTTGTTGGCCAGCATCGTCGGCATCGCTGTGGCGCTCGTCCTGTAAATCCACTTTATCCTTTGTGCAATCAAACTTAATGATGTTTAATATTAGATTACCAGACGCACTTTTTTCTCCCCCAACTGATCCGTGCTGCACAAACCACGTGGTGTTCCGGAAAGGTGTCCGGGAAGGCCAAGAGACACTTGAACCGCTGCCTGTGTACGGCGCAGGCTGGGATCAGGTGTTTGGGAAAATACTCTCATCTTAACTAATCTTCGTGTACGGTTTTATGAGTTGCCGGAGGTTTTGTCTGCAGGGTTAGAGTGGTGACGGAGAAGCACTTTTTTCCCTTGTTTTACTACCTGCTGCTGTGGAAAAGTTGGGTAATTTTATCGCACTTAGCCAACTCGACGAGGCAATACAAAAGGATCAACGCGGCAGTGAACGAGATTCGGGTTTAATGGGTATTCAACGACCGGCTCGAACTTTGCCGATATTTTTCCCGTTTATTGTGGATTTGGGACGATGATGACAATCGGGTTTGGAAAGAGGATTGGAGAATTATTTGTGACAAAGATGGCAAGAGGTCGAATATTGATGGGGATCATACTTTTTCCTGTCATCGTTATTTCAAAAATCATATTGTTATACAGTCCAGACTCGATTATTCGAAGGCCTCGGAATAATTTCACTTCGGATAATTGAAACTCGAATCGAATCACGAAAAACAGTTTTTTTTTGCTGTCAAATTTTTGTTTGTCGAGCTTAAGTATTACCCTTAAACTACGTTAAAATGATTCAGAATTTTTAAATACAAGATGGCGGCCAAAATGGCAGTAATATTTTTAAAAAATGCATTATTTTAGTAGGCAACCCACAACTCAAATTTGACTAAGATGGGTTCGCAGAACTCGAATTTGATGTAAAAAACAAGAATATAAAAAAACGAAAAAAAAATCCCATACAAACTTTCGGATTATCCGAAGTCCTATACAAATCTTCGGATAATCGAAATTTCGGATAATCGAGGCTTCGGATAATCGAATCTGGACTGTAGAAGCTTTGCAGATTTTAGAATCATGGTTGATTTCCTACTTGAACTCATGCAATTTCACAGTATTCTTTTATCATCAAACATATTTTCTTTTTTCTATTCTCGATCATTGAGGGCCATTTCTTGCATTTCCAGAAATGTTTAATGTTTAATGTTTAATGTTTAATGTTTAATGTTTAATGTTTAATGTTTAATGTTTAATGTTTAATGTTTAATGTTTAATGTTTAATGTTTAATGTTTAATGTTTAATGTTTAATGTTTAATGTTTAATGTTTAATGTTTAATGTTTAATGTTTAATGTTTAATGTTTAATGTTTAATGTTTAATGTTTAATGTTTAATGTTTAATGTTTAATGTTTAATGTTTAATGTTTAATGTTTAATGTTTAATGTTTAATGTTTAATGTTTAATGTTTAATGTTTAATGTTTAATGTTTAATGTTTAATGTTTAATGTTTAATGTTTAATGTTTAATGTTTAATGTTTAATGTTTAATGTTTAATGTTTAATGTTTAATGTTTAATGTTTAATGTTTAATGTTTAATGTTTAATGTTTAATGTTTAATGTTTAATGTTTAATGTTTAATGTTTAATGTTTAATGTTTAATGTTTAATGTTTAATGTTTAATGTTTAATGTTTAATGTTTAATGTTTAATGTTTAATGTTTAATGTTTAATGTTTAATGTTTAATGTTTAATGTTTAATGTTTAATGTTTAATGTTTAATGTTTAATGTTTAATGTTTAATGTTTAATGTTTAATGTTTAATGTTTAATGTTTAATGTTTAATGTTTAATGTTTAATGTTTAATGTTTAATGTTTAATGTTTAATGTTTAATGTTTAATGTTTAATGTTTAATGTTTAATGTTTAATGTTTAATGTTTAATGTTTAATGTTTTCTGTTATCTGCTTATTGTAATATTTTTTTATGTATGTGTTATTTTTTTAAGTTTTTAGTTTTGAATTCATAATCTTCTTAAATCAACTTTATTTGAAACACAAGAATATTGAAACACTTTCGGATAAATGAAAACTCATCACAATTTAAATTGTTATTTAAAATACTGTTTCTTTATTGTATCTCTCAATAATTCTCATCAGACGCTTTCCTCCTTCGCAGTGCCCCCTTTTGGACACTGCTGGCAATCACAAATTTCCAAACCATTCTCACTTTTATTTTCTTCAGACGCATTCCTAGTTTTCCGTTTCCATTTCCCGACTGTTGCACCCTTTTCACTATATTCACGGTATTCTAGGTAATAAATTGTTTATCTTTTTTCTGTTTTTTTCTCTTCTCTTTTCTTATCTACCCCAATAACTTTTCAATCAGCTTGCATGGAAGTTTTGCGCATCATTGATTATTTTTTCTAACTCTATTTATTTTGCATGAGCAATGAGTGTGTGACGTTTGTGTTTCCTGTTTTTTTGTGTTGTTTTTTCATGTGTTTCCGTGCAGTCCGTTTTCCCCAACCAGTTTGGGCTAATCTACCAACAATTTTCCTGTTTTTGCTTGCTTGTTTTTTGCGTTTTCCTTTTCTAAACTATACCAACGTGTGTGTTTGAGGAGGGGTAAAAATTGTTGCAATTGCAGCTGGTTACAGCTTTTTTTTATTTTCTGTTTTGCTTCAGTTTAGAGAAAAACAAGCACAGTCAATAGAGTGATAGGTTGTTTTTGTGTGAGTGAGTCAGCTTGTTTGTTTTTTAGGTTACTTTTTTTGTTATCTACAAAAAGCGTTCGGTATGAAAAGTTTACTTTTGTTTTTGTTTATTGTTTGCGGGAAAATCAGATATGCTTTTATTCATGTTTTTTTTTCTTTTTTTCAATCGCATTTTTTTCACTGTTTTCGATACGTAATTGCATAGTTTTGTACAAAGCTGTTTGTGAATACTTTTTTTTTGCTCACGTTCGACAGCAGTTAGAATTATCTTACAAGCACAAACTCACTGTTTGATTGATTGTTTAGCTGATAGCTGTCTAGAACTAGCAATGCACTTTCCAACTCAAACAAGGGAAAACTATTTTTTGTTCAATTTTTGATTATAGATATGTTCGTTCATATGCTCGTTTTGGTTTTCGCACTTGCTAGAGATTATTAAATAGGTTTGCCTAGTATATTTTGTGATTGTTATTTACAGTTGCTTTCGATGTGACTATTTTCTACGCTTTGTGGAAAGAAGTTTTGTTCCAAGAAACTTTAGCGCCTGTACAATTTTCATCCTAGGGAAATTAAAAACAAATTACCATCTAACCTAGATATTTCCATCTCTCATTTGCTACACCCCCTTCACAAACTTTCTGTACACTCCGAGGGGCCGCACTTGCACAGTAATTGGATAAGCTATTTACAACTCTATTACCCGGGCATTGTATCGCTGCTCTGGCCTGCGCCTCGTTGAACTCTGAACTACCTCCGAGATGATGACTTACTTGGCCCTGTTTCGTTCATTACACTAATGACTCTCAAACTAGCTCTGCAACAGGAGAGAGCAAGAATGAGTAGTTGCAGTAGAGAAAAGAAATCTCAACTCAAGTTACACAAAACTAAGAGCGAAAAAAAAGAAACTCGAAAGAAAATGAGCCTCTAGAAGTGGGGTGGAAAAAAACTTGCGGAAAATTGCCACTCTTGGTGTTAGTTTGTGCACCCGGCCGAGTTGTTCAACAGCAAGGTGCAACTCCCGAAGTCAACCTCTTCATAAATCCCAACCTGTTCTGTGTGAGCAGCCAGCAGACGTGAACGTGAGCTTTTCCCAGAAGCCGGAAAATGAGTCGTACGTGCGAGCACACAGAGGAAAAGTCGTGACTTTTGTGCAGCTGGCAGTGTGTGTGTGTCGAGTCATTATCGGGTGTATAGTAGCAATAGCAGCATCCTGACGCTAATTGCCAACCAGGGCGACGTGTGGGAACAATTGGAAGGAAAACTTGGGAAATAGAAGGGAAACGTGTGATAATTACAGGTGATTTCAGCTGGTAACTTCTGGCAAAATGCAACACGTTAAATGAAAAGATTTCTTGAACTGAAATAATGACAGCATCCCAAATAGTTTATCAGATAGTCCCAATTTGTACCTCGCCAAATCAAAACCTCCGAACCAACTGACGCGTACCATCACTTACGACTAATCGTCTCAAATGGGGTGTGTTCCCACCCCCAAGTCGCTGGAAAATGCACTCTTGTGCTAACTTCACCCTGGAAAACATAGCAGCAGCTCAAAACTCAAACATTGAACAACCAGGTCAGAGGATGGATGCAAAGGGACGACTTCATCAGCTCTCCTCGCGTACTCACGCACAGATCATTATCTATCGTCATCATCAACCATCGTCGTCAACAAGAGGCAACAGTTCATCAGAGCGCCAAATGCTGACGGGAGTTTCGGGTTTTGAGGGATGTTTTTAATGCGATACGCGCTCGTTCTAGCTGTGGATGCACTTGGCTCCCGTTTCTCTACATGGTAAGACCAACTCTAAGCACCTAAAAGTTAGTGAATGATGCGATGGGACGGCCAAATGGCGTGGGTTCAGAGTGCAGTTTTGGGCTGATTCTGACGGTGGTCCTGGTGAATTGATGAACAGGTTTCATTGGAATGGTTTATGTTTGGTTGGTTGTGGTAAATGGAGCAACTTGACAGCGGAAGTTCAAATGTTACTGCACAGTAGAGCAACAATCGCTTATTTATAAAGAATAGTGTGTTTCAATAGAACTAAAAAAAAAGAATGAGTTGAAATTCCATTGTATAGATAGATCATTAAAAATATGGGCCGTTTATCCTTTGTTACTGTTCAAGGAACCTCCAATTTAACTTCAACATAGATTTGCTTCATCTATGACATAAATAAAGGATTAACATAGAAAGTAAATTTTACCAAGAAAACTAACTTGTAAGAATTGCTTTACTTATCTGTAAACTAGCCTTCACTTTTTAAAGCATCAATATGGAATTTCACGATATGAGTAGGCTACAGTCCAAAAATCTTAAACTGAATATTTCAAATCGGCTTTTTTTAGGGTCAAGAAGACTCTCCAGATTTATTCCATGTGGAAACAAGATTTAGAAAATTTATTTTCAACAAATTATTTAAATCTTTCAAATTGAAAAATCACATCTAGTTTTTGAAAAAATGTCATCAAACTGAAAGGTTGTTTTTTGTGTTTTTTTAAATTTAATAATATCAAAAAAGATATAACAAATATTTAAATGTAAGTTTAGTTGTACCAGCAAATCAAATATTAATTGTTCTTTTTTCTCTATAAGGCCGATGCAAATATTTTTCAAAGTTTTTGTCCCTCGGCTCTGGCAAAAAATAAAAAAAATGAAATAACAAAAAATAACATGCCATAGTTTCAACATTTGCATAGAAAAAGTGTTTTAAAATACATTGTTCAGTTGTTTTGTAATCATTAGTTTTCAAAAAATGTAAAATTTTACTATAAAAAAAATTCGCAAAAAAAAACGAAAATTTTCGAAAATTCTGAAGATCTTAAAATCAACCCAAACATGCTAAAAATGATTCTTAACGCAGGAAATACATTTTAAACTGATTTCAGCTGATTGCAGTTCAATTTCCATTAAAATTTTGAAGGTTTTTGGAAAAATATTGTATATTGTTTAAACTGATTTCAGCTGATTGCAGTTCAATTGCCATTAAAATTTTGAAGGTTTTTGGAAAAATATTGTTTTGTCCCCTGATTTTTTGGGCTTACTTTGAAGGGGGGGAGACATAAACTTTAAATAAAATTTGTACCAGCCTAATGAGAAACTGTATTATTAGATTTGTATTTTTTGTCACTCGGGACTTAAAATTTTAAACGGTTTATTATTATAATCGATCGTGAAAAGTTAAAAATTCATTTTTCGATATTTTCCATGAAATATTTAGAAAAAAACGTATGCAACAGTTAATAAAATGATTGCAATGTACCAAATTTTGAAGTACATTTTTTATTATGATCCTCAAATATTATTTTAATTATAACGGACAAATCTTAGTTCCATTGTTTTTTTTAACTTATAACCCCAAAAACTCCCATTTTTTTTTTAAATAGGCTATCCTGCATGTTTTTATTTTATTTTATCGGTGCATGTTATGAAACTTTTAATTTTCTTTTTTTTTCTCGTAAAATCTTTGAAATTTTAATTGATTTGTAGTTATCTTTTAAAACAAACAAGAGTTGCATTTTTTTTATATGATGAATAAAGAAAAGTATTAGCACAGTAGCACAGAAAGAATTTTATATTTTAACAAGGTGTTTAATTTGAAGGATTGATATTACTGCTTTTATTACTGAGAATTAATACAGATTTTCTGAACAATTGTGACTAAAAATATTTACGCATTCTGAGTCGTTTTTTTTTCTCAGAAAATGTGTAATGTTCCACATTTTTGTTCTTATAGAGTGCAACTGTTATACTCTAATTAAGGTTAATTACTTCATAAATGAAGAAACATTGATCTTTCCAATTTAACACAAACTTTACTGAGTATTTTGTTTGTTATTAGTTGCGACTTTATATCTTGTCATTACACGTATTTTTAATGTTTCAAGTTTGTCCAAAATCAAAATAAATCAGTTTTCTTACTTTTTGTAATATAAATCTTATTTCAAATTGCTCAATTTACCATTATACTAATTTGCGTTTAATTAATGCTATCTGTTAACAAGTTTTCGCTCAATGTCACAATTCAAATTTAAGAAATTTTTTAATTCTTATTTAAAATATAGTTAAAAATAAGATAGGCAAAAATATTTTTTAAATAACAAGATTTTACAAAATTCCAATAATAAGCTTTTCATAATTTTCGTATTTTTGCCTTCCTCACCTCAATGAACTTCTTAATCCGACCTCGTAGACCCACCTTCACGTATACCTATCGACACAGAATCAAATTCTGAACAAATGTTTGTGCGTTTGTATGTCTGTAAGTCCGTGCACCGAAAAATATGCACACGATTATCTCCGGACTGGCTGACCTGAATTGGACCGTTTTGGTCTCATTCGATCCGTCTTGGGGTCCCACAAGACCCTAGTTAATATTATGAAGTTCAGAAAAGTACTTCAAAAGTTATGCTAAAAAAACGATTTTAGCTAAACTTCGGAAGATTGTAAAAAGGGTGGTTTTTGAAATATATTTCTAGAAAGGTATTTGAAAGACCTTTCCAACGCGTTCAAAAGATTGAAGATATTTGAAAGACCTTTCCAACGCGTTCAAAAGATTGAAGATCTGACAACCCCATCAAAAGTTATGAGCACTTTAGTGTTATTTATTCACTTTTTGAGGCCGGATCTCAAATATTTTGATGAAAAAGTTGTCCGATCTATCAGGCGACCCATCGTTGGATGGGTAATCAAAAGACCTTTCAAACGAAAGATTGAAGATCTGACAACCCTATCAAAAGTTATAAGTATTTTAGTGTTTTGAATACACTTTTTTGAACCCGGGTCTCAGATATTTTGATAAAAATAAGTGTTATTCATACACTTTTTTGAGGCTGTGTAGTGTATTCACTTTATGAATGCAAGGAAGGCACCAACCACCTCAAGGTGGATTTAGTAACGTTTTTAAACTAAGCAACATGAATCGTTGACACAAATTTAAAAAACCTACAATTTTTACCCACAATCACCCAGAACCAGCCAAGAACCTCATCCACATCCATGACCTCGTCAAAAGCCCATCACTCTTACCCCACCATCGGCTTCGTCACCATCGCAGTCATTAACTACTCTACACGGAAGAACTGACCTCCCTGAACCAAGCAAGGGATTACAACACACTAACTTGTCCAACTTTACACGTTGTCCGTTTTGCCAAAGCTGCTCAAATAGTTTTGCGAACTTGCACTATCGTTGCTGCTTCCAGAACCACTGTTTTGCATTTGTAGCTGCTGCTGCTGTTGATTATCTAAATTATTTGTTTGCCCTCCGACGACCCCACAACCGGGAATTCGACCACCATTATTTTCCACCGGGGACGGCGGCAGCGGGTCCAAAATGTTGCCACTGCTGCCTCCCTTGAACATCGCCGGATGGTGCTGCTGCTGCTGATGCTGGGAGTGTTGCTGGTGATACGGCGAATTATTAATCATGTTGATGTTGTTTGCGGACGAGGCCGCCGTGCTGGGCACCGAGGACCACGTTCCGTCGTACTTGGACTTGATGAACAGGGGCTGCTCGGTGCAGCGGCCATTATCGCCGAAATTGAGTTTATTATCCTTATTGTAGCCTATTTTGTTGTACTTGGCTGCCGCGGCCGCCGCAGCCGCCGAGGACCGCTTGATAGTGCCGAACAGGGGCGTGTGGGGGACACTTACACTGGTCCCGGCCCCGGAACCTCCCGCCGGAAGCAGATTGCTGCTGCTGTTTGCCCCGTTCAGATTACAGCTCACGCTCGATCCGCCCTGACTGTGACCGAGGTTGTTCATCATGTCCGCCATCCGGTTCTCGATGATGTTCATTTTCTGACTCTTCATGCTTCCGCTGGCCCCATACCCGGTCCTCTTACCCTCGCCGGGAACCTGCTGCTGGTGCAGCTGCTGCTGATGCCGTTGCTGATGTTGATTTATGAAATTATTGTAATGACAGCTCGTCGGCGCAGAGTAGACGTTTTTCCCGTCGAACTGGTTCTGGGCAAAGACGGGGACGCCACCCGGTGGGGGGATTGACGAGGACGAGGAGGCCTGATTTGCGACGGAACGGCCGACCAGGGTGGTAGACGCGTACGCACCGTAATTGTCGTACGACGGGGAACCGTGGGGGCCGAGGTCGTTTTTGAACGAGGAGCAGCCGGCGACCTCGGCGTAGTCGGGCATGTTGAGCGGGGAAAGTCTGTGAAGGAAAATAGAAAGGAAACAATTTTTTCGTGTTATGTAATAGTATGTAATGATCAATTGAATATGTTCAAGAATTATTATTGAATAGTTTTATTAAATATTTCACATTACACAGAACATAAAAAAAAACAAAATTTAAAAAATATTAAATTTATGAATTTTAATTCATACAGAAGTATAGAGCAATTCTCTACGAAATCGGCCGATTTCGACCATTTTTTTTTGATTTGGCTCAAACTTTGTGGGGGCCTTCCCTATCTTCAAAGAAGCCATTTTGTGTCATTGGTTCACAAATACAAATCTCCATACAATTTTGGCAGCTGTTCATACAAAAATGAAACGTAAATATTCGTAAATCTGCAACTTTCCAAGGATTTTTTTGATTGATTTGGTGTCGTCGGCAAAGCTGTAGCGGCAAATTAAATCTTGTACTTTACATTTTTTGACCTAATTTTTTAAATGTAAAATCGAATTTTCAATCGAACAGTTTATTTTTTTTGTTTTCAAATATAGCCATTCAAAGTTAAATATTGTACGAAAAAATCCGGTTTTTTGATTTTTTTAAATAGTGAAAATTGATTTAAAAAAAAAGTCTCTTCCAAACTACTCTTCATTTTCTAATCTGCCCATGTTCGCATAAATGTCCCATGTGCAAAAACAACAAGCTGACAAAAACGCAAAGAAAGTTTGTCCCACACATAAGACTACTTGTTAAGTTTTCGCGAAAAATACAGGATTTCCTCTTGATTTCTTGAACAAAGTATTGGATGTTATAGGCTTTTCAAAAGGGCGTGATATTGAATGTTTGGCCCTTTTGAAATGTTAGTCTTGATTAATTTTGTTTTGAAATTTTATCGTATTTGATCAATTTTTTTTTGTATAACATGATACACGGGATCCCGGGAAATTTAAAAATGGTAATAATATCCTTAAAAATTAGAAGTTCAAGTTTAATTTTCACAATTTTGAAGTAACGGGAATCAAAAATGTTAAAGAAATGATCACTAGTAGGCTACTTGTATCTTCAGTCTTTTTCCTAAGTACTAACTGAAATGATCGTTTCTTTGTGTCAAACATTTTTCAATCGTTTTTTTTTTCATGTGATCCCTAAAATTCCAGCTTTTTTTGGAGTAAAACAGCAAGGAAATGTAGAATTTAAGTGTTTTTTGTCTTAAATATCAGCTATGTAGCAAACATTTGCATGCTGTAATAAGTAAGTTCTTAACACACATGAATCAAAGATCCTGGGCTAATAGTAAAACATAACCATTATAATTGATTAACATGCTATTTATCTAAAATAATCGTAAGTCCCAAGAAGTCCCAAGAAAATTGCAAATGTTTTATCCAAAATATAAAAATAGAAAAAGTTTAAATATTTTCAAGTGCCTTTTTCTTAGATTTTCCCCAACTGTGCCCCAATTTTCTATTATAAATTAAATATTTGAATTAGGAAGAAATATATTTAAATTCTGGAATACAGGACAAGCACCACAAAATAAGAAAAAACCTGAATTTCGAAAATCCTAGTAATGGAAAAGTTCCAGGAGCTTTTGTTTAAGCAGTTGTAAATATTTTGCAAAGTTTTTTTCGTTACATAAAATCGAAGGCTCTTTTTTTCAAATACTTTAGAATCGAAGAATCATTTCAAGCAAAAATTTTAGTGAGCGGATTTGGAATCATTTTCAAACATAAAAAATAGTAAAACAAATATTGTAATTTGTTTCTGCAATTTTGTCCACTGATTGCTTGTGTCTAAATAAGCCATTTTGCATCATAGGTTTCTCCATAAATTTCTCCACACAAACTTGGGAACTGTCCATAAAAAAAATCTATGAAAACGTTTGAAAATTGAAGAGATTTTCTGATCGATTTGGTAACTTTAGCAAAATTTGGATTATTATTAGGACATTTCAGAAAAAGGTGCTCACGGAAAAATAATAAGTTTTTTGTATTATCGGGTTTTTGTTATTTTTTTTTTAATTAATCAAAAGCGCATGAAAGTCGTTTTATTTCGACCAAGTTATGTTTTTTTGAAAAGTTTCCAAAAACGTTTGATTTTTCAAATATCATTTTTTTAAATGTCAAAATAAATTTGCAATTGAAAAATACTTTTGTAAATTTTTCACTAAACCTTTTTTTTAAGAAAAGTTTTTTTTAATTGTAGGTACTTTGAAACGGAATCTTTTAAATACATAGCTGATGAAATTTCTAGCTGAGCTGTGGATTATTTTAAATCGATGATTGTTTGGAAACTGAAAACCATTGAGAAATATTGCTCATCTCTGAGAAAAAAAATATTTTCAAAATTTCAAAATCAGGTATATTTTTTTAAAAGGAATTTTAACTGATTGCTTAGCTTTATGGAATATACTTTCTTAACCTTACGTTCTGTTGTGACGAAATTAAAAATAACAAAATTGCTAAAAAGTCCATTATACTTATCATTTGGATGTAGGAGTTTACTTAACAAACGGACTAACTGATAAATACCAATAATTAGTGTTTTCTGTAACAGCAACTCGTTGCAAAACTCGTTTTTTCAATACTCGTGCTATGTATTCAACTCAAATTGTTGTTTTTTAAGTTGATTACAGTTTTATTTGCAAATAGGAAATGAGATGTTTTTTCAATTATTCATCTCGATTTTTCTGACTAATAATAACCTTCCCTTGGTATTTAAAAAAAATCACACATAAGGTAGTGGGGTCCTTTTCGACCCCAAACTTTGAAAAATCTTCAATAATCCTATTTTTGACCGATTCCGGTTCTTTTGGTCGCAAATGAATGCTTAGAACGTCCCCTTTCCGAAACCGACCTGGAAAACCAGATTTGGTCACTGTGGCCACCGGGAATCGGCTACAACCGAAAAAAGACTTTTTTGAGACCCCAACTTTGACGACCTGTATCTCCGGCAAATTTCAACCAATCAGGATGCTCCGGGTTGCATTCGACAGGTATTTACCTGTACTTGGACAACAAATATTAATATCATTAATATAAACTGGATTTTTGACGATTATTTAAAGTTTGGGGTCGAAAAGGACCCCAATACCTTTGAAGTAATTTTTGTTATGGACGCTCCCCTAGGGGTCGTCCGAGGATTATTTGTTTTGTGAAATGTGTATTTATGCTATAAATTTAATGTCAGAAAATGTCAAGGCCCTAGCATGTATTTGCAAAAGCTATGGCAAATTTAATTTTCAAAAAGGCCGAAAAGGACCCCAATACCGTAGGAAGGTTAAAAGACTATTTTAGACACTTTAAAAATATATGTACAATGGCCTTATTCTTTCCAAAATAACTGACAAAATGTTAAAAATTGTAGTTGTCTCTTTTATGTTAAATTTGCGATTATCCCATAAAATGAATGCCATAAATCCTCAATGATCCTCGTAAAAAACACTTCCCGGAAAACCCCGTTCTCGATTGCGATCATTTGCTCGTCACTTGTCCCCGGTCCTGTTCGGGCATTTCACAACCTCCTAGCCTCCACAACGGCAGCAAACCTCCGGTATAATCGGCAACAACACAGTTTCAACGTCGTTAAAGATTTATGGTGTGAGCGCGGAGCGCACACACAACTCCTCTGGATTTCGCCACAAAAACGCTCATCCGGATCGATCCGGGGCACAAAACTACAAATGACTCGTGGACGATAAAAACATTACAACACCGCCGAGCTGAGCCACGTCCACTTGTGCTGGCGGACCGTTCAAAGGGGATGAACATAAATTATGCTCTCCCCGCCCTTCCACGCTGATGGTCCGTCGAAGAACCGGATCCGGAGGAGGATGTGTAGCTCGCAACATCAACATAAAATCGGACAAATGTGGCATGTTCGCTTGACGTGGCCATCGTCCGCCCGGTTGGTTACTTTTTTGATGGACTTTTGCAGCTGCTGCTGCTGGGACTACATAGTAAAATGAGGACATCAAAACCTCACCATGGGAGCGAGGTGCATCGCGTAATCCGGACCGGAGAGTGTCAAATTTATGGACTGGTAATCTGCTTACAGTGGATCATGGGGTGGGACGGGGGTCGTCACCCATCAAAGGATTGGAGTGCTCAATCAATATTTAGTTTTGAATGGTTTATGACATTGTAGTTGCCCATCAATTGAGGTGGGGAATATTTTCAAAAATGTATCATTCGTATGAATCTATAACACAATAACCAAATTGCGACCAGGCTCATGGCCTTAAAAAACTCAAAACAAACCAATTCACCCAAATGTTGATTCAGGGTTGAAACAACACACAAAACTCCCGAACTGGGTCAAACCTCAACATTTCTAAGCTCATTATTTGTCATTTTACATTTAATGAAAGCTCCCACCTTCACCCCGTCCTCCGAAAAACCACAATTCCATTGCGAAAACCTCTTTGCATCGCTGAGCCTCAACCAGCACCATATCATAGTGCGGAGTACAAACGGCATTGTCAACGATAAAAGTTTTCCCACACGGAAATTTTCCAACCACCACCCAGCAGAAACTGGGAGAGCAAAACATCATTAGCAAGCATTAGAAGGGAAGCTTTTCGCCACAATTCCGCTGCTGCTGCTCCATTTCCCGCGACCTCAAACAACCACCCCATAATGGTTGGGAAAGTTCAGCTGCACAATTTTCACCATCATCAGAGGGCGGAGGGCTTGCCGAGGCAGCGGAACCAATGCGGAACTGCGTTTGAATTTGTTTCGTTATTGTTATTGTGTGTTGTTCTGTTGTTCTGTTGTTCTGTTGTTCTGTTGTTCTGTTGTTCTGTTGTTCTGTTGTTCTGTTGTTCTGTTGTTCTGTTGTTTTGTTGTTTTGTTGTTTTGTTGTTCTGTTGTTCTGTTGTTCTGTTGTTCTGTTGTTCTGTTGTTCTGTTGTTCTGTTGTTCTGTTGTTCTGTTGTTCTGTTGTTCTGTTGTTCTGTTGTTCTGTTGTTCTGTTGTTCTGTTGTTCTGTTGTTCTGTTGTTCTGTTGTTCTGTTGTTCTGTTGTTCTGATGTTCTGTTGTTCTGTTACATTTTTTTGGAACTCTAAACATTTCTAAAGAGGCTTTTGTAATTCCTTACCATTTTAACAAACAAAAATCGTCTGTTCAAACCCATGGTCCTCGAGCGATGGAGAAAGTTTCAATTTGTGTTTGCCAAAGTAGACCACTAGAAATTTTCTGGAATTCCATTATTCTATCACATCACAAGAGAAACTTTTGCTAACTGTGTGTGGTTTCTGGTGACCTACTTAAAGGCTGGTTTGCCTAATGATTTTACAGTTGTTATTTCAAATTTAATGAGCTGGTTTGGAATTCGTTTAAGCTTCCAAAATTCTTTCACCATGAAAGCGCAAAAATGTCAAATTTCATCGCCCAAAAAGGTGAGAAGGTGTCGCACCAAAGTTTAATCGCCGTCACTTAAAACGAAATTGAAACCCTGCTCCAACCTTGGAGCAAACTAATTGCCGTCTGGCGCAGAGGACATTATCGAAGCTCTTCAAAATAAATCCCGTTCCCGGGAGGTTAGCGACACCTTCATCACCGTCTGGCGAAGCGCCACAACTTGTAACGTATTAATTTTCTACGCCGAAGCTGTTCTCCGCCGTCATATAGAAATAAAGCCATAAAATTTAATTAGCTTTTTATTTGACCATTTGGCGCGGTGTCGGAATGTTCGGGCTTCCAAGGAAAATGATGGGGGGCGGATATCCGGAAACGTCTGGGAACAAGCAGTACAAATTACACGTGTGTGTGCGGCTCAAACTCGTTTGGGGAATAAAATAAAAATCTTCGAGGGGGGTGTGGTGGCAGCTTGGGTTGCGGGGAGGGGCCTCAGACAAAAGTGTTAATTTCGTATGTGTGTAGAGTGGCAATTAATTTTTATGTTTCACATTTAGTACTGGATCGAGAGACTTGCTAAGGAGGGAGGAGTGAGTGACGGGTAGCTGGTCAGCGTGACGGGTTTGAATGGGTGGCGGGTAGAAGGAGAAAGAGGAGTTTGGTCCCAAGAGTGAGAATTGGCTCAGGGTGAGAAAATGTGGGGTTGTGGCATAAACTTTTGAAAATTTATATCATTCAAAGAACAGTGGCAAAAAAATGACGAATAAATAAAAAATCATTCAATCATCATTTTCAAAACAATGCTTTGAAACAAAAGATTTTCTGCATAAAAAAAATGAAATTTTATGAAATTTTCAACTATAGAATATTTTGTGTGACTTTCAAATCTTTTAGGGGTAAAAAGTTCTTTAAAATTTCTTTAATTACCGTAAACCGGGGTGACTTTGATAGGATTTCAATTTGTTTTTGAAAGTTTTTTCAACAGGTAAGGTTTTTCTCAAGATTATTATATTTTAAACATGTGCTGTTCCTGTCTATGCACTATTTTGGAAAAAAAGTTTTTTCAATAGTGTTTAGAAAAAAAGTAACGTTAAAAATTCTTAGTTTGAATTCCGGGGTGACTTTGATTGTCATAGTTTTTCTTGTTAAAATCATATTTAAGATGTTCAAACTTTATTTGTACGTTAAATGTAACATCACTAAAGTAGCTGGTATAGTTTTTAAGAAAAAATCAATGTTTATATTTAGTTAACTAAGTTTATAAGCTTTTTAACAAAATACATATAAATTTTAGGTAAAATTGTGAAAAAGGCGGAATTTCGCCTGAAATTTGTTAAAACTAGTTTTGTTTATAATATTATCCATTTATAATGCATTTTATTCTGAATTCAAAGCACGTATCACAAGTTTTCACATTTTACATGAAGTTTGTTCAACTGAAAATGCCTATAAATTTGGAGAATTTTTTAACTGTGTTTTAAAAACAAATATTATTTATTATTTACAAACTTATTTAACCTTCTCCTAGTGGAAAATTGTCCAAAGAATCCGAAAATGCATTCCGTATTTCGATTCAAAATCATGTTCATTGAGAAAATCATGACACTTTGAGAAGTTTAAAATAATGACACTTTGAGAAGTTTAAAATAAGTATTTCAATTGTACTATTATTTTTGCGGAAAAATCGCAAACCTATCAAAGTCACCCCGACTATCAAAGTCACCCCGTTTTACGGTATTTGGAAATTCCTATATGTTATAATATTATTTTGTTACATTGAATACTGCCAAGTAATGCTAGTGTTCGCCAAAGTCATTGTTTTTGCTTTAAATATGAATATTTTTTAAAAGCTGACAATTTTTTTATATGTTATCGAAAACTATCACTAAAACATTGCTGCAGTAATTTTCCAGAAATGCTTTTTTTAATTTTTTTATGAAGAGCAAGCTTTGGGCATTTGTTTGAATTTTATTTGGAAAAACTATTTTTTTTTTCAATTTAAAAATATTCCATGCAGAAACACCCCCTCAAAACTGATATACCGTCATCAGGGGTGACATTGGGTCTGGGGGGTGAGATTGAGTCAAAAATGCCCAATCTCACCCTCTAGACCCAATGTCACCCCTGATGACGGTAATTAACTACAATTTTCCTATTGAGACTAAGTGGATCAAGCAATTGGTTGCTAAGATACAGTAAATTTATAAATATTTTTTTTATGAAAAATGAGATCTTCTCAGCGTCACCTGAGGATATCGCAAAGGCTATTGGTTCAGTTTTCAATATTAAAAATAAAAAATGTATTTTTTTTTTTACTTTTCTATAAAAATAATTGCAAATTAATTAAATTGAGTTTAATTTGTTTTAGACCCTATGATTTTTTTATATTGCAGAAATATCAGTCTTTATTTTTATTTTATTTTTTATTTGGATGCAATTTTGTCCACCTTTATCTGGAGATGGGATTGCAGGATTGAGAAACTCTAATAAAAAATAGAAATAAAATATTTATTAAAACTTTTTTTCACAGTGATCTAAACAAAACAAAAAAAGGGAACGCGGGAATCGATTTTACAGGTAATTTTACATAAAAGTCTCCATTATGACCGTGGTCCTAAGCTCGATCTTTGTGAAGATACAGCGGTTTTTAAAAGTAAAATGTTGAAAAAAACTAGCTTTTCGGCGTTCCGTTTTGAAAAAAAAAACTTTTAGACGCCTTCAAGAAAAAAACCCAGTTTTAATAAATAATTTTGGTATTTTTGGAGAGAGTTCCTTAAACCTGCATTTTTAGTTATTCTTATTAAAACATGTTATATAATTCCAAATCATTTCTATTCAAATTTTATCAAAAAATGCACAGTCAAATCACATCAATTGATTAATCAAAATTTTTATTAACAGTTTAACAAAAACTGTTTCAAACTTATATGAGTTCTCACTAAATTGATTTGTATTTATATATTTTTATAGCTAAACTGATTCAAGATAGTGATAGTGAGGCTGTTGCAAAAAGATATTAAGGTTTTAAAAAAATCAATTTTTAACAGTAATTTGCAAAAGCTATGAGAAAAAGTCAAACCAATCCTGGATGTCTATGGCACATTTTGAAGTGCTTCAAAAGACCTTTCGAATGCATCTAAAAGAGTTGGAATTGATGAAGTTTTACGGAAATGCGAGCAATTTTACGATTTTTTTTATGTTTTTTGGACCTCAAACTTCAAAACCCGTTTTACCCCACTTCCCTTTGTCGTAGAGGGCTCATATTTGGCATGAGTTCATATCATGTATAGACAAAAAAAACGCTGAAAAAAACGAAGTTGACTTTATAGCTGTCGGCCACGGGTCTAGCTCATTTCCCCGAATGACATTTCCCCGAATGCCATTTCCCCGAAAATTATTCCCCTAATTGGCCACATCCCCGAATAACACTTCCCCTAATCAGCCACATCCCCGAGTGCCATTTCCCCGAATATCATTTCCCCTAATCGGCTATATCCCCGAATGCCATTTCCCCTAATCGGCCATTTCCCCGAATGCCATTTCCCCGAAGTGACACTTACGCCAATTGCCGTTTATTTAAATTTAAATTTTCATATCCCCTAATCATCATTTTCGCGTATGCCTTTTTCCATGACCAACAGTTATTTTCTTTCTCAATTTTATCGAACAAACAGCTTTTTCGGGTATGCTGTTGATAAAATGTTGTAAATTGGGTAGTAAAGCCCTTTGTCAATTTTTATAAACAACGGTAAGAAACATGATTAAAAACTATTTCTGATAACATTTTTTTTTTTTTCATTTTTATGCAAATAAAAAGTTATTGACAAGACAACATTTTTTTGATGGATCAACTATGGTCCCCTTGGAACGAGCTGTCAAGTAGAAGCTTTTCTGCCAAGAAGGGCCGTGAAGTAAATTTAAAAAAATCGAATTGAAAATCCATTTTAAATCCTTTGCGGTCGTTCAAAGGGTCATTGTACTTAGAAAAATAAGCCTTATCGTTGTGAACAATAATATCACAAATTTAAGCTTAATTTTAGGACCCAATTACAGTCCAGACTCGATTATCTGAAGCCTCGATTATCCGAAGTTTCGATTATCCGAAGTTCGATTATCCGAAGGTTTGTATGGGACTTCGAATAATCGAATCAAGAACAAAATTTTGTTTTCGTTTTTTTTCTTTTTCTTGTTTTAAACATCAAATTTGAGTACTGCAACCCCATTTTAGTCAAATTTGAATAGTTGATTGCCTATTAAATAATAAAATGCTTTTTTTTCAATATTTCAACACCGCCATATTGGCCTTGGATTTAAAAGTTCACTTTAACGTCGTTTAGGGGACATACGCTCGATAATAAAAAATAAGGCATCAACAAAAAAAAATTTTTCGTTATCCGATTATCCGAAGTTTTGATAATCCGAAGTGAATTTTTTCCGAAGCCTTCGGATAATCAAGTCTGGACTGTACTAGATTTTTTTTGTTCAATTAACATTTGTATTCAACCGCATAATTAGATGTTGTTTTTGAGAAATTTGCAAGGAAATTTGTCTTTTTTCGAATTTTGTCAAAGAACCCAAAAATCGGACAAATAGGTACATAAGGCTGGTACAAATTTTATTTAAAGTTTTTGTTGATTATACTTTTCGCCAAATCCCAAACCAGCAATGTGAATAAAATGATCAGTGTGTACGGGGTTCTGTACTACGAAAATCGCAGGGAATGTTTTTTGAACTACGAAAATCGCAGGGAATGTTTTTTGAATAATAAAAAATAAAAAAACTTCTATTGCATTATTATTATCATGTCTATAAGAAAAAAAAGTATTTGTTTTGAGAATATATGTATAAAAAAAGTCTGTAACAATATTCATTGTATTTGAATTTGTATTGAATCCCCCCTAAAATGCTACGTCTGTTCTGAATGAAGCCAAAAAGAAAGTTGATCATTCAAGGCGAACCATTAAATATGTTGTTTGATGTGATAAAAAATGTCATCAATTTTTTTCTATTAAAATGCTATTTCCCTGAACGCGGTCAAGCGGAAATGCCCGGTGCCCAGAAGCGGGCGCGCTCCGGGGCACCGGGCATTTCCGCTTGACCACGTTCGGGGAAATGGCATTCAGGGAAATGACTATTAGGGGAAGTGTCTTTTCGGGGAAGTGGCATTTGGGGAAATGTCCCTTCGGTAATATGGGTTTCGGGGAAATGTCATAGATTCGTCGGCCACCATTGCTAGTACCAACCACTAGTGTCTTCCTTTTTATCTGCAAGGACTTCGCCGCCCTGGGCTCCTAAGTGTATGAAAGTATGGCACGGAGCGACGGCGCCGAATACCCATATTTACACAAAGAATTTTAGAGCGCCCGCCGCGGGATTCAAACCGGCGACCTCTGGATTGTGAGTCCAGTGCGCGGTCCGATTGATCAACACGGGCGGGACAAACGCTGAAAGTTTTATCCAAATCGGAGCACCTCGATACGACCTATTACACATTGGTGAAAAACTCGCTCTTAATTTAGAAAGAAGAATATTACAACTTTTTCGGTTGATGTTTACACTTAAATTGGAGTTATTTCCAACTCTCGGCACCACCCTTACTTCAGTCCTCACATTCAACAACCTCAATTGTGTGACTTCACGTTTCGCATGTTTTATTGTACCCTTTACAACACCATCACAATTGCTTCTGCTGTTACATTGCCTGACCCAGCCCCTGACAAACCCCTGACAGCAATCAGATCGCCCCACACCGCCAGCGTGCGTTCACCGTGTCACGTAATGCAGTTCGTGACAGTAGCCACCACTACAACTGGCGCCCTGAGAGAAGTGGGGGAAGGACAACAAACGTTAAAATCACGACGACGAGCCCCTAATGAGTCGCAACCACTTGACTTCCCGAAGGGGGGTGAGGGAACTTTGTCACTGATTGCATCGCAGCTTAACTTTACGGCATTGTGTCCCCGTTGTGAGCGAAAGAGCTTGTAAGAGCTTTTGTCACGTTCCGCCCCTGGTTTTGATGTTGTTTGCTGACGAGCTTTTCGCACAGCTTTTCTTCTACCTCGTTGGTTGCGTGAAGTTTCAGCTACACACACAACACGCTCATTCACGCGTCTTCATTTCCTCTGGATGCCTCTGATTGTCCTCCTCGGGATTGTGTTTAAGATTCGCAGGACAAACGTCCGAGGGCACTCGACCAGAACCGAGCTTATCCTTGTAATTAGGACGGCTTTTCGCAAACGCAACTTCCTGTCGGTTTCTGTAGCGCTTGTGGTGTGTAATGGTGGCTGCTGGAGTAAATTGCTTCCCAAGTTTATCTCCCAGTGTTGGCTGATGAAGACAATCGTCGTTGTCTTCGTCTTTGTAGGTGGTGTAATAATCTATTCTGGCAAATTGACCATATGTCAAGCTAAATTGCACACGAGGATTATGGGGCCATTGTGAGCGGGCGATAAATTGATGGGACACTAAGTTACGGAATGTTGTTTGCTTATTTATAGATTATTCAGAGTTGGGATAAGGAATAATAACAATTATTTTTTTTCGTCTTTTGTTTGAAAATTCAAGCATTTTTTTAGGAGTCTAATTTAATTTATATATCAAAATTAGTTTCAAAACTTCATGACTGAATTATTTCTGCAAAAAAGTGTTTTGCTTGCACGGATAGAAATCTTGTAACTCTAAGTTTTCAAATTCGTAAACATTGAAATGTTTCCGAAATCGTCAACATTTTTCTCAATTTCGATGTCAATGTTTTCAAAATCTAGGTTTTTCTAGTCTTTTTTCAGCCTTTTTTTTTAGTATTTTTCTAGTCTTTTTCTAGTCTTTTTCTAGTCGTTTTCTAGTCTTTTTCTAGTCTTTTTCTTGTCTTTTTCTTGTCTTTTTCTAGTCTTTTTCTAGTCTTTTTTTTTCAATTCAATTCTGTTTATTTCTTTAGTTGTTGGTTAACAATAGTTTTTGTAAGTGCAGTACAGAGTTTTGGGCGATCCTTACAGCTGTGACTAATACATTTATCTCAATGGATGGAAATAAAGTTGGATGAAATATCGAAACGGAACAGGAAAACACTCGCAAAAACCTGTTGCTCTTTTTCTAGTCGTTTTCTGGTCTTTTTCTAGTCTTTTTCTAGTCGTTTTTTAGTCTTTTTCTAGTCTTTGCTAGTCGTTTTCTAGTCTTTTTCTAGTCTTTTTCTAGTCTTTTTCAAGTCTTTTTCTAGTCTTTTTCTAGTCTTTTTCTGCATAATTGTTTTGAATTTTCATAACATGCTTCTTTGATTTTTGTTTATTTCTTCGATAATCTGGTCTAGTAACAATAAATACTATCAAATTTATTTAATTTGGAAATCCAAAAGTTTTGTCAAGACATACTAGTTTGCATTTTGGAGATAATTTCATTTAAATTCAAAGAAAATATTTAAAAAAATATGTTCTTTTAAGGCATCTACAAAAAAAAATGGTAAAGTGAAAGAGAAAAAAAATATTGCTGAAAATTTATTGGTTATCGCGATTTCTTGTTAAAATAAAAAATCTACGATTTCAGAATGAAAAGAAAAAAAATATAATTCAGGTAAATAAAACCAAAGTTAAAACCATCAAACATGAAAACGTACCTCTCATAATCCGGCAGCGGCAGCGTGGGTGCGTTCGACACCGCCGCGTAGTCCGTGATGGCTTCCTTGGTGATTTCGGACGCCTGACGCCAAACGCCACCGCCGGGGTCGATCCAGACGCCGTTCGGATTCAGCGGAAGCGTCGGAAATTTGCGGACCGTTCCGATGGCGTGATTTCCTGTTTAAAGGGAGGGAAATGCAAAAAAACGTTAGATTTTTTTTGTATGACGTTTATTGCGAGCGTAAACATTTCAATCATCGATGGTTAGTCCCTACGTTGATGTGTTGTTTCAGCAAAAAAAAAACTACCGTTCCAGGAAATGCACTTTTAGGAAAGTCGGAAAAGCCTGTAGGAAAATTTATTTGCGTGGTTTTTTATTTTTTTTTTTTACCGGATAATACAGTCGACGCTCTGGCTGTTGATCTTCTCGATATCAATATTGCTCCATGTACCGATGAATTCTTCAGTCCCTTCAAACTGCATACTTTGATTCTCTTCATTCCTCGATATTTTCTCTTGCTTGAAGGATCTCTTCCTCGACGGTCCCTTGGATTCTTTTTGCTTTAGAAAACTCTTCCGGTTGTCAATATTTTCACTTTCTCATGGCTTGCATAGACATTTTTCGTTGAGAAACGAATCTTTGAAGGGTGTTTGACATTTGTTTGTTTTTGTTTGCTGGACGTTGCCATGATTCTCCCCATAGCTGGTTATCAGGAAAAAATAAACTTCAATCGAGTCTTCATTTTGCATCGTTCTGTAAACTGATGCTTCTCTTCCTCGACGGTCCCTTGGATATTGACAACCAGAGAGTCGACTGTATGATACTTTGTGAGATTTTGAATACTCTACACCAACAAGTGGTGCAAATTATTCGAAATTTCACATTGAGTTCCTGCCAATGGCGCGTGTTTTGAAGATTTATTATTATTATTAATTAAAAAAAACAGCGATATTTCTAGACAAACTGATCATTATGCAAAAGGACCACCCATAATCCACGTGGACACTTTTTGGATATCTAAATGTTTAAATTTTTGCTTCCATAATATTTTTAATGAACATATTTGGCCAATTTACTCAAGCAACTCAATTAAAAAATTTTAAGCTTTTTGCAGTTGTTCAAAAACGCTTGGAAATATTTTCGAAACTACTTGTTCTGTACTTGAAGATAATGTTCTAAATATGAAATAAAAATTGTATTTTCTGTTAAAATAAGTAAAAAATAGGCCGTCGGTTCAATAATAATGATGTGCCTTGTTTTTTAATAGTACTACAGTTTATATACTTTTGTTATATAAAAAATAGATTTTCCTGCTACATATTTGGGAATGCAAATTTCCCTAATATTTATTTACTCATATGTCCAGGCAATGTTCTGGAGCGCCAAATCAAGAAAGCCGAATGACTTGTTAAAACGGTTTCAACTCAAAATTTTATGCACAAAAGCACTAGTTCAAGTTTCAAATTATATCAAAAGATATTTTTTAATTTTTATTGTGATAGTTTATACGAGCTTTCGAAAACTATTCTGATTTATTTTCCGATAATTTTCCCACTTTTGTGTACATTTTTTCTTTATTCACTTTGTTTGTACTTAACCAGATTTGATAAAATTAAACATTCTACAAGAACATTTGCAACTAGAAGCACCATGAAAAGATGTCTCAGTTCCAATAAATTTTAGTAATTTAATGTTTCAAATTTGTAAATTCAGTCTATGAACCATAAACATCATGAACATGAAAGCATACATAAAAATTTAAAAATGCTCGTTATTTCAAACGAATGTCCCAGCAAGTGGAAGCTACACGCTGTGCCGTACTGCATCTGTCTTGACACTTCAGAAAAATAGCAAACAAGCAAACATTCATGTACGTCCAAATGTTTCTTCTGCACTTTACCCGGCGGGGCCCTCTCTCTCCGCCCTTAAGCTGCGAAACGAGCGCGCTCCAAAATCCACTCAAACCGTCAGATTTTCCATCCTCACACGAGAGAAAAAAAAGTGGGGGCAATGAAAAACCCCGTCAGTTTTCACATCATTTTCATAAACGTATATTTCACGTTAGTGTTTTGTGTTAGCGCTGAAAAGTGCTCGGCGAGCACCACTTTTTTTTGACTCAGCACAACCAGAATATGTACGAGGATTAAAATTATGATATTACCCAAGTCGCAGCACACACTCTCGCACATAAACATGCTCAACCCTTGTTTTCCCGCGGAGCTTTTTTCATATTTTCGCTATTTGTACATTTTCTTTTTGTTGTTGTCCCACTCTCTTTCAAAAAGTTATGCCCGGTCTTTTGTGCTTCCTTTTATGGGCGCTTTTTAGCAGGAAAGAACTTTGGGGACAGCGCGAAAGAGGGAAAAGCGCTTTATTTCGCTTCAAATGTCCACCCTTGACCAGAGGAGTTGAGTGGCCTCGACGCCCAGGGGGGAGGAGGATTTATGATGGCCTCCGTAGAATTTATGCTGCGCGCACTTGGCCGGAAATGGACTACACCGGACTAACGGGGTGTAGAACTTGGGTTAGCGGGAGGGAAACAGCATTCGTAAACCTGTTTTGACGGTTTTATTTCTACACTTACTGTCAGGGAAACTCTATTTCAGCCACGTTTGGGGGAGGTATGAATATTAATTAGTTGGTGTGCTAGCTGGGAGTGGAAGTGATGCTTTCGGAAATTTTGGGGTGAGAAGGGGTCAAAATAAGGGGTGCCTCACCAAAATATTCTTGTCTGAAATTTAACAAATTAACAATCGAAATACTTAGAAGCCTTATTTCAAGCTTAAGATTGAATTGTAAGACATGGTCCTCTAAAAAAAGGCACTTAAATTGTGTTTTTAAAATTTAGTTTTTAAAGCTATTCAATGAAACTTATGTTTTGCAAAATCACTAAAAATAATCTCGTTGTGCATCTATCGATCGTCACATGCAAATTCTGCTTTTCCAGGAGAAGGACTCCAAATACATGAATAAACATTATACAATGTTATCTTAACTGTTTTGACTGCACCAGTTTTTTGTTGAAAATTCATATTTTTAGCAATAAACCCTATTTTTTTTTTGAAACTATCAAATTCCTTAAACCGGGGTGACATTGATTGGCAAATGAAAGATACGAATTAATTACAAACAGAATGGTATGGAACAGTACTGAACTTGGCAAAGAAATGTGAAGTGAAGCAATTTCAACAAATTTTGAAAAATTTCATAGCTATAATCATAGAAAAATGGTAAATAACGATGAATAAGTTCGAATAGGAAAACGGACTACATTAAAGGATTCTTTAAACAATTTCACCCTAGGAACAGCAAAAATTAGTTTCTAGAATAAATTTTGGAAGTGTTGTTGAAACAGAAATCAAACATATTTTTAGAGCTATAGGCTCTTTTAGTAAAACAATCTAATCGGCAAATTTGGATATTTTTTAATCATGCTACAAAATTGTATTAAGTGTCAATAAAAATTTATGTTTATATGAAAAAATTAATTCCACCCGATTTTTTAACAATTTTTAAACTTTAAATTTACAAATCTTTAAATCATATAAAAAAAAGTGAACTACATATTAAACTGGCCATTTTTCAAATGAAGAATTAAGAAAAACAAAACTGATTATCAAAATACGTCAAGTTGACGTAATTAATTAATTCAATTTATTCACTTTGAGGCTGAAATGTTGAAGAAAAACAGAGATTGATAGTCTCTCACCTCGGAATCTCAAAATAATATTATTTAGCGTTTCAAATACCGATTAAACGAAAGAAAAAAAAGTTGAGTTTTGGAAGTGTGCCTAAAAAGTGTGTAAAAATGTGATATTGAACAGAAACTTATAAAAAATCACACATTTTTTCAACACAAAATCTGTCATGACTGTCATGTATTTTTTTGAAGAAAAAAAAAACGCAAATATTCAAAAAGTCTTATCGGTTGAATGATATTCTGAAAAATAAATTTAAATCCTATCAATGTCCTCCCGGTTCACTGTGTTAAAAAAAAAAACGCTTAAAAAAATAGTAATTTTAAAAACTGAGAGTCGTTTGAGAGACTGATAATTTTTTTTTCAAATATCGTACGTTTTATTTGGATTTTATGATTAACCCTTTACTGCCCACATTTTTTTATTTTTCACTTGTTCAGAAGGTCACTTTGAGCGACTCTTGTTTTATGTTTCCTTGTTTCATTTTTAGTATTTTAATTTGCATTTATCGTGTTTAGTTAATGTTTGTTTTTGGTAGTATTTGGCCTATTCTACCATTCTCCTATCATTACATTTCGCCTTTCTAATTTTTTCATGTTTTAAAGTCACTTTTTCAGTGTTTTCACATTTCTGCTATAAAATGGCACCATTATCATTTAAATTGTAAAAAAGGGTAGAAGCATAGTCTGGGACACTAGAATAAATACTGCATACTTCTTTTTACTTAAAATATAGGAAATGTTAGTAAAAAACACAGCCAAAGTTGAACCCTAAAAATGACGTTTCTAAAAACATTGGCAAAGTCACATAAAACTAGTTAAACTTCCAAACCCATAAATTTTCTAAAATTTGAAGAGTTCGCTTTTCCAATGCTTTATAAAGATCAAAAATTGGCTGATAAATGGATTTTTGGCGAATTTTCAGATTGAAGCCCGTCTAAAGGCAGGGTTGGGTTGTAGAGGGTTAAAAATTGAAATCAAATTTCAATTATTGGGCTCTATTGTTTTAACGACTAATTTGTCCATCTCAAAAACAGCAAACTTTCATTTAATTATTGAGATGTTATTCTCTCTGCGGGGGTGAAATTCTCAAAAATCCACTTTACAAAATGAATCCTTTTTTGGTCTACATTTCAGTATCACTTTTTCTTCCTTTTGCTTGGTGCATTGTTGTAACAGATTACATAACCACTTCATTTAATCTGATTCTCCACAATGGCACTCCACCTAGAATTTAAATTAAATTCAAACAAAGGAACACATTTACAACCCTTCCGAATCTTCCTCCAACAAATACATCGTGCATTGCAAGTTTGTCAAAGCCAGGCGGAAAAAAGCTCGCAAAAGTAAAATTAAATAATCACATTCCCTGCTGACGGATCGCATTCGGAACATTCCCGAATCCTGTGTTGGAAAAGCACTTGAAGAACAAAAAGTTGAAGAGCTTTTCTTCCTTTTCTCAACTTTCTCCTGCTGTTTCCACACACGCTACTCGAGTGCATGAGTGACGAAATGTTTTAAAACTCTTGACAGTCGGGGGGAAAAAAAGATACGTCAGGATGGAAAAGCACACACAATTATTGAAACACAAGAAAAGAAAACAATGTTTAAATTGAATGAAAACAGGGAAGCGAAATTCAATTTTCCCGGTGTTGCTCGTTTTGTTTCCAACTGGCGTTTGCACGCCAATGTGAGTGTCTTTGAAGGAGGAGAGGATAGAGTGGAAAACCAACATCACATGTGTCATTTGGAGAGGGGAGTTTTGATTTTGTGCCCGGGTTTTCTGTGAGTAATGGAGAAGCTTTTGCTGGAGGTTTGAAAAAGCGCAACTTTTATTGTGCTTTTTGGTCTGTCCTGAAACGGTAGTGTTTAATTTTATCTTTTTCGAAAAATTCCCCTTTTGACACACCGTGCACATCGCAATTGCAATTTATTCAACGGTCGGTACTTACCGTGCATGCTGTTCAGCGAGCTGTGCTTCATAAACTGTATCCGCCGGAAGATCACCGTGGCCCCGAACAGGAACACGATGATGGCGATGATGGAACCGAGCAGGATAATGAACCACGTTTGCGTCAGGATATCGTGCGAGTAGTCGTGATTTATTGGATACCTGTTTGGGGGGAGGAGAGAGGAGGAACACAAAGTGAAATGAGTAAGGAACGCTTTATTTTCAATGAACGCAGTTTATTAAATGAGATTTGCTGAAGTGACTTGTTTAGAGAGGTTTAGTTTTTGGTTTTCGAAAGGCTAAAAAAAATCAACATAATTGTTATTAAATCTTCTTGCCTTCCTCTTTGAAAATTCCTTATTGAAGTCAACTAAAAAAAAACAATAAAAAACAATCTGCAAGCCTTTTCAAAAACATTTAAAATTGTGTAAACTTTTCATTTCCAGTATCCACCTTGAAGAGAAGAATACACAAAAGTGTATAGTTTCTAAAATCATAATAAAAAAAAACAAATAAACAAAACCTACACCAAAACAAAATGTACCAAATACCAAATACCAAATACCAAATACCAAATACCAAATACCAAATACCAAATACCAAATACCAAATACCAAATACCAAATACCAAATACCAAATACCAAATACCAAATACCAAATACCAAATACCAAATACCAAATACCAAATACCAAATACCAAATACCAAATACCAAATACCAAATACCAAATACCAAATACCAAATACCAAATACCAAATACCAAATACCAAATACCAAATACCAAATACCAAATACCAAATACCAAATACCAAATACCAAATACCAAATACCAAATACCAAATACCAAATACCAAATACCAAATACCAAATACCAAATACCAAATACCAAATACCAAATACCAAATACCAAATACCAAATACCAAATACCAAATACCAAATACCAAATACCAAATACCAAATACCAAATACCAAATACCAAATACCAAATACCAAATACCAAATACCAAATACCAAATACCAAATACCAAATACCAAATACCAAATACCAAATACCAAATACCAAATACCAAATACCAAATACCAAATACCAAATACCAAATACCAAATACCAAATACCAAATACCAAATACCAAATACCAAATACCAAATACCAAATACCAAATACCAAATACCAAATACCAAATACCAAATACCAAATACCAAATACCAAATACCAAATACCAAATACCAAATACCAAATACCAAATACCAAATACCAAATACCAAATACCAAATACCAAATACCAAATACCTAAAACTTAACATTACTTGACAAAAAAAAATAATGCCGATGATAACAATATGAAAAATTTAAAGAAAAAGTCAGCGGAGTAAAAAATTTTTTGAATGGTCCCAATCCCAAACTCTAATTTCAAAATTCCAACAAACCCTCGAATCATCTCTACTCACCGCGTATAACCCTGGTCGAGCCGCTTCGTGTGCGGATCCAGCCGCAGAATCGACGGCACGCTAAACGGCCCAATGCCGACGCGGGTGCTGGCCGCGATGCTCACCGAGTAGGTCACCCCGGCTGACAGATTCGCCAGCAGCAGCTTCGGCGAGTCCCCGTCGACGGTCATGTTCGTCAGCACCTTGGACATGTTGTGCACGTCGTAGCCGCGGATGATGATGTGGTAGTTTTTGAGCTTGCCTGTAGTTTTAACGGAACGCGGAGATTGGTAGATAGAATTTTGTGGATTTTTGGCTGACTTACCGTTCAAGCTGTGATTGGTTGGGGGTTCCCACTTGAGATAGACGGCCGAAGTGTTTAGCAGGACTGCCTCCATGTTGATCGGGGCTGCACTGGGAACTAAAAACTCACAATTAGTCTCAATTACTCAACATAACCTAGAAAACCTTACCATCCTCCAAGGTCTTCGCCGTCCTCGAGTTGGACGGCCTTCCCTCGATCGTCTTGTAGAACGGCACCAGGAAGAACTCGTACTCGGTGTACTTGTCCAGTCCGTTGATCGTACAAGCAGACGCTCCGCCACCGTGCAGCACGGTCAGCGTCTTGTACGTCCCATTGCTGTTGACGTTCTTCGAGTAGATGTAGAACCCTTCGACGTACTGCCCGTTGACGATCTCCCAAACGAGACGAACGCTTGTAGAGTCCGAAGCGTTTGCTTCCAGCAGGTTGACCACGCTTCCGGAGGATAGCGTAGCTTGAGCTTCGCTCAAGTTGATGTCTTCGCCGTGGTTGATGTCTCGACCGATGGTCACCGGATCGGACATCAAGCTTGGGATGCCAACGCCTTGATCGTTCTCGGCTCGCACGATGAACGTGTAGGCGATGTCCGACGTAACGGGTGAAAAGGTGTAGCTGGTCGAGGAGATCTTGTACGGGATTGAGATCCATCCTTTAGCCATGTCAGTTGAGAAGACCTCGATTAGGTAGCCGTTGATGTCCGAGGCCCCCGATTTGATGCTCGGCAGCCAAGAAATGCTGATCGAGTTGTCGGTTACGTTGACGATCTGAGGTTTCCCCGGGGCACTCGGGAAGGCACTGGCCTCAGGGGCACGGAAGAAGTTAATGTTTGGGTTGGTTGGAGGTTCTAGCCGGAGGTAGGCACTCCAGGTTGCCTTACCGCTACGGCTGCTTGCCACACAAGTGTACAGACCTTGATCGGTGTTCTTGTCTAGATCGTGGATTACCAGGGTGCCGTTGTCGGTGGTGTTGATCCGCTCGGAGTTGATGACGGGGTTGCCGTCCAAGTACCACGAGATAATGGGAGTTGGGTTGCCAACCGCTCGACAGGGCAAGGCAACCACCGACTTCACTGGAAGCGTTTGGTTTGTGGGTCCTAAGATGATGATCGGCGGTGGTAGATCGTCTTGTGACGCCACGGTCAGTCGTGCGCGTACGCTGATCGATCCTACGGAGTTAACCGCACTACAGATCACCACCAAGCCGTTGTCCGCTTTGGTGGTTTGAAGGATCGTGAGCACGGTCAAACCCTCCTGGGTATTGGACGTCTCAAAGCGATCGAACTTGGTCCCCGGGAAGATCAAGGTGCGATTACCCTCGATCGACCAGAACGTAGTTGGTTTGGGACGTCCTTCGGACTTGCACTCAAATGAAGCATCGCGAATTCCCTCAATGACCTGCGGCACCGGTCGGATCACCAGGTAGGGATGAGCTGAAAACCAAATTTTAAGTTTAAAAAATTCAAAAATTCTTCTGAAGAGTAGACTTACAGTGCACGGTCAACGTTCCGGTGGCGGAGATTGCCCCCACGGCGTTGTCCGCCTCGCAGCTGTACTCTCCCTCGTCGTCCGGGATGACGTTCTCCAGGCGCAGGCTGCGATCCTCCAGGATGTGGACGCGGTCCAGGGGCATGTTGCCACCGTTGGCCGACCGTCGCCACAGGACGTCGGGCATGGGGTCACCTCCGACGCGGCACTGGAACGTCACCGAGGAGCCCTCGATGATGGTGGAGTCGTGCGGTCCCCGGATGAGGAAGGGTTTCACTGGAATGAAGACGACATTTGGAAAATTTTAAAGAATTGAAGTTTCGTTCTAACCTTAAAATTGTGGACTTGAAAATGGGTTTCTTGAGCTATTGAACGCTTAAACTCGACTTGAACTCTTGAAGTCATAAAATCTTGAGTTCTTGAACTCGTGAAAACTTTAACTCTAGCACTCTTGAGATCTTGAAATCTTGAACACTTGAACAATTGAACACTTGAACACTTGAAAAATTGAACACTTGAACACTTGAACACATGAACACTTGAACACTTGAACACTTGAACACTTGAACACTTGAACACTTGAACACTTGAACACTTGAACACTTGAACACTTGAACACTTGAACACTTGAACACTTGAACACTTGAACACTTGAACACTTGAACACTTGAACACTTGAACACTTGAACACTTGAACACTTGAACACTTGAACACTTGAACACTTGAACACTTGAACACTTGAACACTTGAACACTTGAACACTTGAACACTTGAACACTTGAACACTTGAACACTTGAACACTTGAACACTTGAACACTTGAACACTTGAACACTTGAACACTTGAACACTTGAACACTTGAACACTTGAACACTTGAACACTTGAACACTTGAACACTTGAACACTTGAACACTTGAACACTTGAACACTTGAACACTTGAACACTTGAACACTTGAACACTTGAACACTTGAACACTTGAACACTTGAACACTTGAACACTTGAACACTTGAACACTTGAACACTTGAACACTTGAACACTTGAACACTTGAACACTTGAACACTTGAACACTTAAACACTTGAACACTTGAAAACTTGAACACTTGAACACTTGAACACTGGAACACTTGAACAATTGAACACTTGAATACTTGAACACTTGAACACTTGAACACTTGAACACTTGAACACTTGAACACTTGAGCACTTGAACACTTGAACACTTGAACGCTTGAACACTTGAACACTTGAGCACTTGAGCACTTGAGCACTTGAACACTCAAACACATGAACACTTGAACTTTTAAGCTTAATCTTTTGAAACTGTTCAACATTTAAACTCTTCAAGTCTTCAACTATTCAACTGTGTAGTTCTACACCAACTTACCGTGCACCTTCAGGAACGCCATCCCGGACTCGCGCACCCCGACCAGATTCTTCGCGATGCACTGGTACTGGCCCTCGTCCGTCTGGCGCACGTCCTGGATCGCCAGGTTTCCCCCGTCCACGACCCGGATGCGTTTGCTCGTTTCGACGTCCAGCTTCTGGCCGTTTTTGCGCCACCCGACCGTCGGCTCCGGCACCCCCTTGGGGGGTCCACACTCGAGCAGGACCGTCTCGCCCTGGGCCACCCGGGTGTGCTGCGGCTCCAGCCGGAACTCCTCACGCAGGACTGATTTGGGGGAGAGAAAAATAAAGATCATAGAGAGTGAAATTATTTGCATATTTTATTCGACCGGTTTTGGACAACTCCCGAGACACAAACAATAAAAACCGTCTAGGCAGCGTGAATTCCCAGGACAATTGTTTGGTGGTGGTGCTTTGGGGTCATTTGCAGAGATGTATGTATGAAGGCAAGATTCGAGTTAAAAATACCAGGTTTTAACTGTTGTGTTCATTTTTTTAAAAGTTAACCTTTAAAAAAAAACTTGGTGAAGTTGCCTAATTTTGAACTACTTTGTATTGAAGTTGTTGTTGGACAACATCAAGGGCACCAAAGCCTCTAAGTACGCCTCTGATTTAGTTGACTCGCCATCGCAGACTCGTTTTGTTGTAGATTTTATTCCCAGCCAGACCAGCAGATTCGGAATCAGATTTTCATCGTCAACGCGCGCCCAAAAATAGTGAAATAAAACTACTCTTTTTATAGTGACTACTCCTTGCAGACATCCTGTAAACAGCGCAAAAAAGGGGTAAAAATCAAACAACAGAGGCGACAACGACGAGGTCCTCGAAAATCCGGCTAAGCCGCTGGTGGCCGGTTGTTGTCTATACTTTTTTTTCAACTCACTAGTGGCCAACACTTTTTACGACCGTCTGCGATGCAAATGGATATTTTATTTGCATTTTTGGGTTCCATTTGTTATTTTTGTCCCCCTGGCCGCCTGAAGCACTTGTCGTCATCCCCGGCCAGAGTGGCTTCAGGTCGCTAGGAATCTCTTTTTTTTTGGGCTCAAAACAAATAGCGACAGTATTACTCCAGGGGGGAGCAAAACTGTGCGGAATTGAAGGAAACTGAATTTGCTTTTATCGTTCCCTCGTTAAAAGCACTAGTTGATAAAAATTTATTCGGCGAGTTTTTTCGTTCCGAGAATCTCGTGCCAAGTTATTAGTACAAGTGGTTTCGATTATGAGAAATAGCCTTCCACCGAATCAGATTTCGAGCAAGGTTTCAACGAGCTTTTCACGGGAAAATAGAGGAAGTAAAAAAAAGTTAAACACGGAGGCTATTTATTTAATCAATTAAAAGCCCGGGTCGAGCTATTTCGGGTGGAAAACGCTTTCGGATGGTTTTGGGCAAATTGGTTGGAGAATTTCGTTATCCGTTCGGCTGTGACCCAGTTTTGCTGGAGTGTATATGCGATCACCCCAAATGGAATCGCTAAGGTAGTGCCGATATTAATTAAAATAGTGGCTTACGAAATTGCGTTACCATTATGTTTCCAGTTGAGTTACGGTGTGCTTGGTAATATTCTGGTTAAATTGCTATAATAAATCTAATAAAATTTAAGAAATCACGAAAACTGAATAATCGTGTCAAAATATACCGCATCTTTCACAAGCCTTCAACAAATCAGGCCTCTACCGTTGTTTTTTAAACATTTTTCAGGGGTTCATCTGAGCAACTCTTTTAGCTTCTCATGTTTTATGTTTGTGTGTTTTTATATGCAACCTTTAAACGATTGTATCGCTTTTTTTTTAAATAATTTTCCAGTCGCTTTTTCGAGTTATTGAGTTTGTTTATTATTACATTTTGTAAACTCAAACTTAGGCTTTTAAACTGCAACAATGTGAGTAAAAACTTAGTCTAGGAAAATTCAAAAATGACAGCATACTTGTTTTGACATAAAATGTAGGATATATTAATTAATATTTAATATTAAAAATTCACCAAACAAATGATTTTCAAAAAAAAATAAGGCCCTACCAAAAATGCTTCAAATTTCGTTTACAATTGATTTTTGGTGCTGCGCTAACATTTTCCATTTGAGAAATCAATTTTGTCGAATGTGAAAAAATAAATCCTTTACACAAAAACATCTTAATCATAAACCTTTTTTAATTTGATTTCAACAGAAAGTTGTTCAGAAAATTGGAAAATGCTTCATGTTTTTAAATTTGAGTTATCAGAGCAGTTTAGGTTTCACTTTATTCAATTGCATTTTAATAGAATTCCTCTCTAACTATTTAAACTATATTTTTTCAAATCTAAATAATTTGTAAGCTATAAAAACCCAGATAACTAAAAATAAAATTTTGAATTAATGTTGTCATTAAAAATCTGTATGCAGTTTTTTACGTCATTCTTTTACCAATTATTTTAATTTATTCGCTAACATCAAATATTTCTGAGAATTTTCACCTGTTTTTTTTGCATAATTCATGGCAAAATCAAAATTCGTGTCTGCAGAGCAGTTCTGTACAAAATCGGTATTTTTACTTTAATTTTAATTTTTGTATTTTTTAAGCCGTCTGATTTTTTTTGTGCCTTCGGTATGTCCAAAGAAGCCATTTTGAATCATTAGTATGTCCATATAATTTTCCATAAAAATTTGGCAGCTCTGTATCTTTTGAAGGATTTTTTTGATCGATTTGGTGTCTCGGTAAATTTGCAGGTATGTATAAGGTATACACTGAAAAAAAAAAACATTATAATTTTATAATTTAACTTTTTGTCACTAAAACTTCAAATTATTTTTAATTTTACTTATTGATATGTTTTAGGGGACATCAAATGCCAACTTTTCAAAAATTTCCAGAATTGGCAAAAAATCTTTGATCGAGTTATCAATTTTAAATCAATACCGATTTGAAAAAAAAAACCGAAATATTGGTCGCAAATATTTTTCAACTTCATTTTTCAATGTAAAATCAAACTGGCAATCAAAAAGTACTCTAGTGAAATTTTGATGAAGTGCACCGTTTCCAATTTATAGCCATTTAAGGTGAATTTGAAAAAAATCGTTGATTTTCATTTTTTTTAAATTAGTGCCCATGTTCGCCCACATTTGAAACAAAAAATTGAAAAGCTGGGAAAATTCTCTTTATTTAGCTTTTCTGATCTTGGGTGAAACGACCCTTAGTTGCTGAGATATTGCCATGCAAAAGTTTTAAAACAGGAAATTTGATGTTTTCTAAGGCTCACCCAAACAGCCCACCGTTTTCTAAGGTCGATATCTCAGCAACTAATGGTCCAATTTATAATGTTAAAATATGAAACATTCGTAAAATTTTCCAATCTTTTCGAAAACAATATTTTCTAAATTATGCAATCAAGACTCACATATCAAAAGGGCCAAACAATCAATATTACACCCTTTTGAAATGTTGGTCTTAATTTAATTTTTTTGAAAATATTGTTTTCGAAAAGATCGGAAAATTTCACGAATGTTTCATAATTTAACATTGAAAATCGAACCATCAGTTGTATAGATATCGACATTAGAAAATGGTGGGTTGTTTGGGTGAGACTTAGAGAACATCAATTTTCCTGTTTTTAAACTTTTGCCTGGCAATATCTCAGCAACTAAGGGTCGTATCAACCAAGAACAAAAAAGCAAAATATATGAAACTTTCTTAGTTTTTCAAACAATGCACTAATTTTATAAAATGAAAAACTGCGACTATTTTCAAAAAAGTAACCTTAACCCTTTCAGGCCAGAATTTTCAAATAAATATTTTTTTAACTAATGATGAGAAAATGATTTTGAGGACCATACGAAAATTATAGGCTAGTTTTAGAAAAAATGATTTTTGGGTCATATATGACCCATCAGGCTCGAAAGGGTTTAACTATTTTGAAAACGGTGCACTTTATCAAAATTTCACTACAGTACTTGATTGCAAATTTGATTCTACATCCAAAAATAAATTTGAAAGTTTTTTTGCGACCAGTATTTCGTTTTTTTAAATCAGTATTGATTAAAAAATGTATAACTCGGTCAAAGATTTTTTGCACAACCTGGAAATTTCTGAAAAGTTGGCATTTGATGTCATTCATCATTTTTTTCGGCGTAGTCCTTATCCATACCTACAACTTTGCCGAACACACCAAATCGACAAAAAAAAAATCCTTCAAAAGATACAGATTTTTTAAATTTCATACATCATTTTTGTATGAACAGCTGCCAAATTTATAAGGAAAATTATATGGACAAACTAATTATGCAAAATGGCTTCTTTGGGCATACCGAAGGTACCAAAAAGGATTAAAAAAATACAGAAAAAAAATCGAATGACCGAAATCTGAGAGAATTGTTCTACTATGTTTTTGAAATCGAGAACGTTTCGATTTTGTTACGTTAAAAATTTAATAAGTCGTGTTGAAAAAAAAATTACTGGTGCACACGAATTCGAGGCTGGAACAACGAGATTTTAGTTACAAACATGGTAGATTCTTTGAGGTAATTGGAACTATCGAAGTGATAACAAAATAGTTTAATTATTTTTACAAATTGTTTCAGGATTGGGTCGAGAAGTGTAACACGCTTTTTAAAAAAAAAAGAATTCATCAACTTTCCCGGTTGATGTTTTTAAATAATAACTTTTTTTTCTATTGTATTTTTTTTTAATTTCATTAATTTAAATTATTAATCCTTATTTCTGTTTAAAGTAATGATTTCAATTTTCAATTATTATATTCAAAAGATCATATGGAACAATACAGAATATGTTAATTTAATAATTTTAACTCAAAATGAGAATAAGAATGAGACAGTTATTCTTTTAATGATTCAAATAAGTTATGAAAAAGAAACACTGCCGCTATTTTCACGATTTTTGAACAATTTGAACTGCATTTGCAAAGTGACAGATGAAAATATCCTAAAATTAAACAAGATTATCAGTTCTTATATCAGCTTCTGCGGCAATGACCGCCAGTTGTATCAAAAGCCCCGTAATTGCTTCTTATCGATTGCCCTAAATCAACAGTGATTGCGTGCACTGAATGTTTACGGTATGTTTTGTTTACATTCAACCAGCTGGATTTACCGGGTCATCAATACTGATTTGGCTTTTCCTTATGCAAAAGATTGTAACCTAGAGAAATGTGAGTGACTGAGCACCTTGCTAGAAACGTGAAATCCCATGATTGCCAAAAATCCCGAATATCTTTTGATAGATAAGGTTACTTTGCAAAATTCAGTCGCTGATAAGGCGTTGCAATCACGTATAAAAAGTCGGCTGCAAACTTTTTCCAATCAGTATTCAAAATGAAATCATTCGCCCTGTTGGTTGCCATTCTGGCCGTGGCCAGCGCCGAGTGGATCGAGATCGACTGGTCACAGGTGCGTCCGATCGAGGACTTTGACCACTACTGGGCTCGGCTGCCGGCGGAGTTGCAGTTTCTGCGCAAGCTTCAACCGGAGCGGAGGATCACCAACGGCCAGGAGGCTACGCCGGGTCAGTTCCCGTACCAGATTGCGCTGTTGAGTACGTTCGGTGGTGGTACTGGACTTTGCGGCGGTTCGGTCCTGACCAACAACTTCATCCTGACGGCGGCTCACTGTGTCCAGAATGCCATGGGTGGAACTGCGATCATGGGCGCCCACAACCGTATTAACAACGAGGCAACTCAGCAGAGAATCGCGTTCGGGGTTAATGGAATCAATATTCATGCTGGATACACCCCCACCAACATCCGTAACGACATTGCCACCGTGCGGTTGAACAGTCCCATCACGTTCAACGATCGTGTCCAGCCGGTGCGCATTCCGGCTCACGGTGACAACCGTCAGTTCGCTGGTTTGACCGGAACCGTGTCTGGGTTTGGACGTACTTCGGACGCTAGCCAGGCCACTTCGGCCGTGGTGATGTTCACCTCGAACCCGATCATGACCCAGGCCGACTGTTTGGCCAGTTGGGGCAACAACGCGAATCTGATCCAGGCGCAGAACATCTGCATGTCTGGGGCGGGAGGTCGTTCGGCTTGCAACGGAGATTCGGGTGGTCCGTTGAGCGTTGCGGAGGGTGGAACTCTGCAGGTTGGAATCGTTTCGTTTGGATCGGCTGCCGGCTGCTCGATCGGGATGCCGTCGGTGTACGTGCGTGTGACGCACTTCCTGGAATGGATTCAGGCAAACTCCGATCATCAGCATTAAGTGAATGTAGATTAAATATACGGTCATTTTTTAATTACTTCGAGTTATTGTCATTCTATTCAGAAAAAAATCGTGAAATTCGAATAACCTCTAACCACAAGCTTGTTGATTGGATCTTAATGCCAATACTCGAGCTATAGTACCTTTTCGCTTGCTCTCAACAAGCTCCCAAAAACAGCGTCTCTCGCTCCAAAATTAGTCTGTTGATTTTTCTAATTAAATTTATTCCATACCAAACCCGGATCACACCACTACACCAACGGTTGTTGTTGCACCAACAACATCTCCAGGGGAAAATGGTCGTTCCTGCCCGGATTCGGGCGGGTTTTTATTAGCTTTTGTTGCGCCAGGTTCCTCCTCATTTCGCAACTAACGCCAATAGTTCGTTCGATGCTGGCAGCAGTGCGGCAACAAAAACTCCCGGAAATGGTCGTATTTATCCCTCTCCAGTGTGCTGTCCGCTGGTGGTGCACTGCATGCCCGACAGAAGTTTGTGTTCCCGTGTCATCATCCGGGCGCCCGGAGGCCACTTTCCGGAAGTTTTTTTTTCCTCTAGTTTGGCTGAACAACGACGACGGCGTGGTATTGGCACGAGACCAGGCGAGGGCATTTGCTTATTGGGAATAGCTTTTTGCTGTAGAACACTCTGGCAGGTCGTTCGATTTCCGTTGCGCACGCTACAGTCCGGAACTCGGGGTTCTGCTGACCGAGTTTTACCCGAATCATGATGCCTTGAGGGCCGTTCCCACCTCCTCTTCTTTTTCGACTGTTTAGCCTACATATCAAACTTTGAACGAGTGGCTTACCGTGTTGACGGTAAGCGCAGCAGTGCTGCCAGAATAACAAGGAATCCCATTTCCGTTCGTTCAGTTTCAAGTGGTGGCCAGGCGCTGAACGCACATCAGGCAGAGCACTGTAGAAGTGAATCGTTTCGCAATCATCTCCCGTTGCACCTCCGGAAATCGTTGTTTCGTTTTCGTTCGTGACTTGTGCAATCAGGGGTGGAAAAGTTAGCATCGCGAGGGAATTCGCTGAATACCTCAAATTGGCTTTGAAAAGATGGCATCTTTCACGTGAAGAAATGATCAAAACTAACACTTTGAGCAGATTAAAACGACGAAGTAAGTTTTTCCATGTCTGTCCTCGTAACCCTGTCACTCAGCAATGCAAACGTGCGCGATTCACCCCCAAAAAGTTGCATGTTTGATGTCGCTGCTGCTGCTACCTAATCCCACCCAAAGTGCACCAGAGCCTGCACTAATTTGGGTCATGGTATCGTAGCTTTAATTTTGGGAATCGTCCCCCGTTTGAGCGCTGCGTGAAACATGCGAGATCGAGATCGGATGCGGCCTCTTGCCTCGGGAGGAATCGAACGGCGAGCGGTGAATTATTGCCATGTTTTCGGCGAAATGTTCGACAAACGACAAGCCAATAATGCAATCTACGGCGAAAGGAAGCCGGCCGGCGCGAGTTGGCCTGAATGGGGTTTTATTCGGAAAACAGTTGAAACGATAAAGCGTGCTCCGTGGCATGGAAGAGTGCAGGAGATAGAGAAAGAGCTGCAAATTAGGGGTTGGGGTGGTGAACTATTGAACAGTGATTATTCAATTGGCTTCTTGCTGCGAGAACTGGTGCAGAATTAATTTTGAGGATTTTCAGGCGGATGTTTGGTTTGGCTGTATCAGCTGACGATGAAGTATTGCTTTTGAGCATTTCTCTTATTTTTACCAAACTTTATTGGCGATGTTACTTTTTTTTATGATCGATTCCTTGAAAAAAAAAATGAATCCAGAAACAAAACAAACATTTAAACTAGCTTAATTCTAAACAAATTTCACAACTCAACATAATGAAACTAACTTTACTTCATTTATTTCTATAGCCATCTCATTTATTTTATTGGAGAGATTAAGCTTTACAGTAATTCGCTATGTTTTTGTGATAGGTCTTTTAAGTGTATTTTTTTTCTGGCTAATTAATTGTCCATGCATTGCCATTTTCAAAAAAAAAACCATTTTGTAGTGATGTTTCTCCATCAGTGATGGAATAATCATCATCAAAGAATATCATTGGACGTTCATCAAGTAAAAAAATCCGAAGGGAGCATGGCTCTCCTCTCTCGAGCACGAAAGATCGGTAAAAGGAATCTAAAAAATCATCTTGATTATTCGGCGGAACATCTTTTTCACTACTACACTTGCAAGTGGAACGTCACACGTCGAAAAACGACCTGTCACATTTTGTACATGGGCAATGTGTGTAAACAAAGTGAAATAAATACTTTTAAGTGGTGCTGATAAGGAAATTCACAAAAAATCATCAGCAGATTTATTTTCTTGGAGAATTTCGGGAGCGATTTTCTTTTGCGTGATTTGCCTCTTCTCTCTTTCACGGGTGAAAAAAGTTCGCAAGCGAAATTTATTTTTTTTGCGATTATTCCATCCCTGTTCTCCATACAATTTTAGGAGCTGGTCATACAAAAAACTGTATCTTGGAAAATCCAAATTTTGATCGATTTGGCGTGTTGGGCAAAAATAGGTTATGATTAGATCTTTTAAGGAAAAAAATGTAAAATTCACTTTTCTTCTTTGTTGATCCAACTGCTGGTCGCTGAGATACAGCCTCTTATAAAAGTTCTTATATTATGACAAACAATTTTTCTTAATGTCTTAAAAATTAAAAAACTTCACTCCTGATTTTTCTGTCAGCAGTTTTTGCACTCTTTCGCAAAAAAAAATCTTAAGTTATGAAATTAGTATTTTGTTAAATGAAATTTACGCATTGAACATCAAATGAAAAAATCAGAAAAAAATCCGGATTCCTATTTTTTTCTGAAAAGTCCTATTCTATTCTGAAAAGATATTTTCAACACCTAAAACATTTCTGTAGATACCAAATCGATCAGAAAATTCCTTCTCAAGATTCAGATTTATGAATATCCACAGTCCATTTTTTTCATCCACATTTTTAAAAAATAATCTTAAAAAACTGTGAAATTGTAGACAATTTCTCTTAAAATTGCAGTTGGTTATTAGAAATCCTGATATTTTCCCGAAAATAAATTTAACTTAATTTGACAGATTTTTTAAAAAATGATCTCCAAATCGTGAAAAAATAAATATCTGATTGCAGGTCATCAAGGAGCCTGCAATTGCTGTATGTCAGGGGTGACCAAAGAATGGCCCGCGGGTCAAACTTTTTTTTGGCCCGCGGACCCATTTTGAAGGATCATGTGAAGTGGCCTTCTGATCAATCTGTAAAATGATTTTTTTTTTAACTTAGCTTATACTTATTTTGAGAATTATTTTATTTTTTGTTCATCTTTAATAAATGGGTTATCCATGACTTGGGCAAATTTGAAGTTATGATTAGGACTACACTTTTAAAAAAGTACTTAATTTTAAATAACTTTTTATTACAAAAACTCGGTAAACCCTTCGATTATTTTATTTTCTGATGTTTTATTATTCAAAAAGAAATAACTTTTGAGCTTTAGAGCATGACAAAGGTTTTTTTTTTTGGCCAAATTATGTTTTTTTTAAATGGTTTTTTTATGGAAAATATTAAAAACGCAAACAAAACATTTATAAAATACACCGTTCATGAGTTGTAGCTATTTAAGGTAAAATTATTCAACTAAATTCTCTTTTTTAATTAAAAAAGTATCCATTCTTGTTCATCTTTGGAAGAAATATATTCAAAAAGCTGGAAAAATTCTCTAAAATTTGCTTTTTTGGACATTGTTGATCTGACCATTGAACCATTGATCAAATGTTCATTATTAAAAAGTTAAACTTGTGTGAAATATTTTCAATTCCTTTACACAGATATATTCAGATTTTTTACCACATTTCGAATACGATACACTTCATCGAAAAAAATAAAAGAACTTTTCGTCTAAGAATTCAATTTTGTGTTTGAAAAATATTGTTTTGCTATTTTTTGTGTAAAATTTCAATACTTTCCCAAATACACATTTTTTCAACAAAAACAAATTGTCCGTCACACTCTATAGATGTATACATCTCAGGGGCAACCATGCCAGTTACACAGATAAATCTGGATTGTACAGATTTTTCTGTCCAAAAAAATCACAAAAATCTGTATATACAGATTTTTTCAACAATTTCAACAATTAAGTACAGTAGTTGTTCGGTAACTTCGGTTGTGTTCGGTTATTTAACTGGGCTGCTTTTTAACTGGGCACTCGATAACTGGGCCGTAGCCCAGTTAAAAAGCAGACAACCGTCAAAAAACCAAAACAAACCGAAATGACCGAGGGGTGGTTAATGGATGCAAAAAATAATGTTCAATAAATAAATAAACCTTTTCCAAACTTTTTTTTAATTTCAAGTCACAATTTTAGAAATATGAAAAGTTTGCATTGTAAATAAATTTGAGTAACATTTATTTTTTTATTTCATCAGGAAAGTATTAAGCATCGGTCCCCTCGTTTTTTTTTGTTCAGTCCAGTTAACCCTCTACACCCTAACTCCGCCTTTAGACGGGCTTCGATCTTAAAAATCGCCAAAAATCAATTTTCCAACCGATTTTTGATCATTGGAAAGAAGAACTTTTAAAATTTTAGAAAATTTCAGGGTTGGAAGTTAAACTTGTTCTATGTGACTTTGCCAATGTTTTAAAAAATGTTATTTTTTAGGGGTCAACTTTGGCTGTGTTTTTTACTAACATTTCCTATATTTTCAGCTAAAATAAGTATGCAGTAATTTTTGTAGTGTCCCAGACTATGCCTCTACTCATTTTTTTGCAATTTAAATGATGATGAAGCCATTCTATAGCAGAAAATGTGAAAAACATGCAAAAAATTGAAAAAGTGATTGTAAAAACGTGAAAAAATAGATAGGCAAATTGTTATTATATAAGGTGTTAGATTAGGCCAAATACTACCAAAAACAAACATAAACTAAACAAGAAAAATGCAAATTAAAAAAATAAAAATAAAACAAGAAAAACATAAAACAAGAGAAGTAAAGTTTTTCATAGAACAAAAGTTGCTCAAAATGACCTCCTGAACACGAGAAAAATAAATATTTTCGAAAAAAAAAATTGGGCGGTAGAGGGTTAACGAGCAGCATTCGGTGATTGGGCTACGTTCTCAGCCCAGTTACCGAACAAGTACTGTTATTGAATTATGCTTTGATATGATTAAAAAGCATAAATCTGCTGTTAAAATTTAAAAAAAAAGTTCTGTGGCTTCGAATTGGACATGATACAGATAAAATACAGATTTATTTTTAAGAAAATACAGATCTCCCATAAAATAATCTGGCATCGTTACTCAGGGGGATGCTAAAAGCAGCCATCTTGGGTGTTGAGATTAATATCACGCGCAAAATGCGCACAGAAAAAAACAAAAATATTTTTTATTTATATTTTTTGTCATAACATGAACTCTGAATTACCGTAGTAAAAGAAAAAATACACAGTATGTACTTTAATGAAATGTTTCATGAGATAAAAGTATAATTTTAAATGAAGTTATTGACCAGATGTCGTGCTTGGGGGCTTAGGTGTTAAGGATCCCAACTTTAGTAGTTTATTTTGCACATAAATTGTGAAAAATCACCTAAAAAACATAAACTACCATTTAAACTTAAATTGCGGTATAATATTACATGAGAAACATAATCAGTTTCTTTCCATTTCATGCCAGAAGTTTTTGTACTTTTTTACAGTGCGCAGTTGATTTGTTTTGGTTCCGTAATGAACAGCTGTTCTTTTGTTCTGGCTTTGATGACAGTTCCTTTTTGTTCTGGTGCCGTAATTGACAGCTGAGGGCTTTTGTTAATTTGATTTGGTTAACCTCGGTGGATTTTCTTGAAATAATTCGAACTGTCAAAAATTCACCCAAGCATCTACCGGTGGATACTTTTCTACCACAGATTTTTGTGCGATCAATGTGGTAGATGCTTTGGTGGATTTTTGACAGTTCGAATTATTTCAAGAAAATCCACCGCGGTTAACCAAATCAAATTAACAAAAGCCCTCTGATGATGGTTGCGGTCATGCTGCCTGTAGTAAGATTCTATATCTATATTGCCCCCTGATATATCTACTAAAACATATGAAAAAAAAAAAATCAAAGAGGTATAACAAAATTTAGTGTTTTGTGATCAAAAATTTTTTTGAAAAACGTAAAAAAAGAAAAACTTGAATTAGGCCGTTGCAAATATAGTTCCATGTTTATGTCGCCCCCTCTCAAAATAAGTCCGAAAAATCAGGAAGAAAAAATATTTTTTCAAAGAATATAAATTTTTTTAAAATTGTTTTGAACTTTTTATGAAATTACAATTTTTTTTTTCACAAAAAAAAGTTCGTCAATACTTAAAAAATTAAGTAATTAATGATTGTATTTTAAATCACTTTTTCCATTGAAATGTTGACAAAGCACAGAAAAAAATCAATTCAATTTTTTTCTCTCTATAAACGTGAATATATTCCTTCGTGGTTCTCGCATTCGTGAATTTAAGGCACGATTTCGAGAATTGGTTTTTTTTTCAGTGCGTGGCCAGTAATTTGATTTTTTTTTTGATTTTTTTTTATTTTCAGGAAGACAACAACAACAATCAGGAGGTCAATGATTGCATTACAAAATTACTATAAATTAAAAAAATGTTCTGGATACAGAGCATTTCAGAGTGATGATAACACAGTTCAACAAAAAATCAAATGTTTCCTGTCTCTGGGACGAGAACATGTGTTTCTAGTAGATTTTTGCCAGCTGAATCCGAATCCGGGTCCAGAATTGCTCCAAATGGTCCCAATTTTGAGATACACCAGTTTGAAATGTTAGTTTAGGCCAAAATTAGCTACTTTGTCGACTATTTTACAATAGAACTATTGAATAAACAAATAAACCAATACATGTATCTTAAAGTTCACGTTCTCCCCTTTCTGAAACACCCCTAGTTTTTAAAATTTGATTGATTCTACGCATAATTATAGCCATTTTAAAATTATATTTTCAGTTGGTTCTCATTCAAGTTTTTCCAACTTGCATGCAAGTCAAATTATAATTTTAAAATGGCTATAAATATGCGTAGAAACAATCAAATTTTAAAAACCAGAGGTGTTTCAGAAAGGGGAGAACGTGAACTTTAAGATACATGTATTGGTTTATTTGTTTATTCAATAGTTCTTTTGTAAAATAGTCGACAAAGTAGCTAATTTTGGCCTAAACTAACATTTCAAACGGGTGTATCTCAAAATTGGGACCATTTGGAGCTATTCTGGACCCGGATTCGGATTCAGCAGGCAAAATTCTACTAGGAACACAAATACTCGTCTCAGAGACAAAATCTTGTTGGACTGTGTAATTTTTCTTAGTAAATGATTGATGGCTCCACCTCAAAGCATAAATAATCCAAGGGATCGTCAAGGAAGAGGTTTGTCAAGCAAGAGAATTGAAGGGAGAAGGTCGACTGTAATTTCTGGGATGAGTAAACTTAGGTGGAATGAAAGCACTTGACATTTTTTTTGACGTCTGTTAGATTAAAAAAAGACTTTTGTGCAAAAACTTATTTGGACATCTTATTCTAAAATTGATTTTATAATTAAACTTGATAATATACTTTTTAATCTTTTCATCACAACAAGTTAAACTTATTACGTAATCCCGATCCTTTACCTTTTGTGTGGGAAAATGGCAAACACCTTCCTTCCTAACCCCGAAAAACTTTCTCATCTGCAAACGAGCAACCCTTTCTCGGGGGTAATATTAACCGTCATAACACACACATACACACACCGTGAGTGTAAAGGATTAATAAAATGTACAACGGTTATTACAAGCACCCTCTCCCCCCTCCTTGCCCCGTCCAACCGTAAGTAAGGTGTCACCAACACCCGCGCACCAGCCATTGTCAAATAAATTAAATTTACCTCGCGAAAGATTAAACCTGAACTGGCAGAGTCACTCTGGTGGGTGGTTACAAAACTTGCACAACATTAAGCTTACCTCTGCTAGAAGGGTTGAAAGTTGGTAACAAGAAGAGAAGTGCTTTCAGGAAAATTGCACAACGCTTGTCACAATCACGTGTGTGGGTGTTGCTTTGTATGTGTGTGTGGTTTCGGTGTCACTTTAGTGGAACTTAAGGTGCAACTGGGACTGGGAGGAAAAAAAGGTAAAATGACGGTGACAATACAATACGGTGGGAAAACCACTCCAAACACATGCTTGGGAGCGTTTACATTGTAAAAGACTCTTTTTTGGTGGGTACTGTTTTCATCTTTATAAAAGAGCAATAATGATTTTTTATCATAAAAGATTTAAAATAACTTTACAAAAATCTTATTTTTTACAAGGATTTCCAAATCAAATTAATATTTTACCTCTTTGGCACTCATGAAAATAGCCGAAATCATGCTCAAAGTTCAATCCCCGTCCAACCTCACATGACTTAACACAAACAAAAAGCAACCGAACTCCCTTTTCATTTCATTGTTCAAACATTACCCTTTCGGTTAAACTCAACCCCTAAAAATGTAATCAAATTAAAAGTCGCATAAAATAAAAGTGCAAACAAATGAAACATGTCCCCGGAGTTGAGAGCTGTGTGTGTGTTAACCGAGGGACCATTTGACCGGTCAACTTTGACTCGATTTAGAACCATCACCACCAACTCCAGCACAGAACAGGCCGGCAGTCCCCGACGACATGTTCTGGCGTTGATAACGGGGATTTGAGTCCTTTTTCAGCTTGAATTCCCCGCCACCCGAAAAACTGCTTTTCACCAACTTTGGCCAGCAAAAAAAAGTCCAAAGCTCCATTTGCCACTCCAATGACTCTGTATGAAAGGGTTTTATGGGTGGCAAAAGGGACGACGACGATGATGACGATGTAACTAACTGCGAAATCTACATACGTCCAGGCGTCCACGGCTCATGGATGATGATGACTGACCACGCGCGAAAACGGACCCGGGACCGCGGCCAGTTACTCATATTCATTTGCTGTCATCTAGGTTGGGGCGAAGGGATGTTGACAGGAAGAAGGGGGGAACTGCTGGGATGAGGTCGTTAAAAACCAACGCAGGACTATTTAATTTACTACATGTGACACTGTCACCGGCACCATGAAATGGAGTGATGTTGCAAAATTGGGAAAAAGGTCCCTCACTTTTTTATTCTTTCATTTTTGCTTGTGAAAAAAGTTAATAATGCATTATTCTATGAGTAAGTTGGTAATTCGTGTGTTCAAGCATAAAAACATATAAATACAACAACTTTTAAATACGCACATGCAACAATTTAAGAAAATATTACAATCCCAATTTAATAAAAAGAAGCATTAGTGACTCACTTTTTTTTCAAATGAGAATAAGTAAATATAAAGCGATGAGCCCAGAAGCTAGCCTGACAATTTGAGCTCATTTGGTTGAGTTTTAGTTGCTTCAGTTTTGATTTGAAACCCTATCAAATTTTCCTGTTCCTAGATTTCTTATAGGTTTTGATCCGGAGAACAACTTTGTAGAACATCGCAAAGCGCTAGGATATCATCCCGAAAAAAAATGTGCTTTTATAAAATAATATTGATCTCTTTAGATGTGTGTAATGTTTTTTTTTTATATATTAAATGGATTTCATAACAGAAATATTGCTTTAAACAAACAAGAACGTAGGTTTAAAAAGATTTTCATACCATTCTCGAATATTTTACCGGAACAGCTCAATAAATTGAAAAAAAATCAGTTGGGGGAACAGCATCTAATTCCATTGTGCCTCTTATGTTGGCATAAAAGCATTTTGACATTCAATTACAGCTCATTTGAAGCAATTTCAACTTAAATAGAGTGATGAATAGCTCAATAAAAAGTAAGCAAGCAAGTTTTTATCAAAAGTTTTGCAAAATCAGTTGCAGGGTTGTTACGGACGGCGCGGATCGCGCGGATGGCGCGGATGGCGCGTATCGCGCGGATCTGGCGCGGATTTGCTGGCTAATTTTGCTCAGGCGCGGATTTCGCGCGGATAGCAATTTTGATAAACAAAATAATTGAAAACGATAGAAATTCTTTCACATTACAAAGGAAAATATTATTAGGAATTAAATGAATTCAATCTTTTTCGTTAAGTGCGAAAATATCAATTTCTAAGAAGTTGTAAATGAAGAAAATTTTCTTCTAAAATTTATTGATTGCTTTTTTTCTTAATACGAAACTTTGAAATAATCATCAAGGAGCGATTTTTTTAATGTATTGAAATTTGTTATATAAATTTAACATAACATTAGAACTCATTATTATTAAAACATCTGCTTAACAATTCAAAAAATACCAATTTTTTTAAAATCAAAATAACAAAATTCGAAAAATTACAGAATTTTAAAAATTTGAAGCTATGAAACTTTTTAGATTCTCTATGTTTTTTCAATATAAAAAATGTTTTTTTTTAATTTTTGGTTTATTGAAAAAAATAAAAATTCTGTTGCCACTCTGATTCAGGTAGAATTGATTCTATTCCCAATTATCACAACATGACGAAATCCACTTAGAAATCTGCTAAAATCTCCGTCTAAAAGCAAAATGTAATGTTAAAATTAAAAAAAAAGAAATCTGGAATTCAACTATTTGAAACTTCAGAATTTACAAGTTCAAATCATAAAAAAAGAATTCATAATTTGAACTTGTCAAAACATACAGACTCAAAAAACTTAAAAGTACGAATTATTCAATTGAAAAATTACGAAAATATTACAATTGATTGTTTGGTTAATTTTTAATGTTTTAAGAAGAAATTATTGAATTATTAAATTTTTAAATGATTAAATTATTGAATTATTAAATTTTTAAATTATTAAATTATTGTTAAACTATTTAATTATTAAACTATTAAATTATTAAATTATTAAATTAGTAAATTATTAAATTATTAAATTATTAAATTATTAAATTATTAAATTATTAAATTATTAAATTATTAAATTATTAAATTATTAAATTATTAAATTATTAAATTATTTAATTATTTAATTATTAAATTATTAAATTATTAAATGATTGAATTATTAAATTATTAAATTATTAAATTATTAAATTATTAAATTATTAAATTATTAAATTATTAAATTATTAAATTATTAAATTATTAAATTATTAAATTATTAAATTATTAAATTATTAAATTATTAAATTATTAAATTATTAAATTATTAAATTATTAAATTATTAAATTATTAAATTATTAAATTATTAAATTATTAAATTATTAAATTATTAAATTATTAAATTATTAAATTATTAAATTTCTAAAGTACTAAATTATTAAATTTTTAAATTATTTAATCTGGTGTTTTTTTTGAAAAGTTCCAATAAACCAAATTTCCAGTTTTTGCTTTTTGGGTGTTTTTAGAACCGCCTTGAGTCAGGGGTATTGAAAAACACCCAGAAAACAAAAACTGAAAATTTGGTTTACTGGTCCTTTAAAAAAAAAACTGCAGAAATTATTATTTTTTTGCCATTTTCTTAGTTCGGATAATTTTCGGAGTCATATTTTAGTTTAGAAAAATTTAGAGAAGAAAATAATAGAAATTTCGTGGTTCGATTTTCCAGAGTTAAGTTTTGGCGAGAATTATCAAGTATTAAATCCCTAGATTTTATAATTTGGTGATTTATTTTATGGCTTTAATTTTTTTTTCTGAATTTGTTTTAAAGCAACGATATTTAAAGTGTTGCAAAAAATGCTAATATTGTTTCAGAAATGGCAATAAAGGTTCCATTTGGTACAGGTGGGATATGAATCCACAACTGATCAACGGTACTGATCCAAATGCCTTCTGTATTATTCTTTTTTCGTTTAAAATTTCATTCATTATGTTACTCTCTTCTATGTTTGTCGCAATTTTTTTTATATGGCGCGGATTTCGCGCGGATTGGGTTTTGGGGTCGGCGCGGATCTGGCGCGGATTTTTTTTCGACTTTTCCGTAACAACCCTGCAGTTGTTTAAATAATTAAAAATCAGCTAATTGTATGGAGTTAGGAGCGGGTGTTTAACTTGCCAAACATGCGAGAATTTCCCCTTCAACGTTCATAATTGATCAACTTTTTATAGAATTTCAGTAAAATGTTGTTCATTGACAGATAATTTACCGATCCAGATATTTGAACTACTGATTTCGGATGAAAAATATTGTGTAGAAAAGATCAGAGATTCGTTAAAAAAAAAACGTGTTTATTTTACTTTCAACCTCAAATTTAGTAGTTCAGTAATTGTGAACAAGTTTTACCCTCATTTTTTTTTTTTTTTTTTTTTTTTTTTTGTGGGAAATGGTGCTGTTGTATAACATCATATCATTATTCTTTCCTATTTTGTAATTTTATTATTTGTCCTGACACTTTTTAGTTATTTGCTTATTTGCACATTTCTGACAATTAATTGAAATCTTTGGCTTTTAGGTTATCCTTATTGTTAAAACAATAATTACTAATTTAACATGAAAAGTAAGGGTTATTAGATATAAAAAGTAGATCGACGAATTCTCACTCAAAAGTTTCCGTCAAGCATGATTTAATGGCCTTTCTTCTTATGTGTGTAAGAACTTAAAAAAATTATCGAAGCCCACTAACCAAATTTTCTAGTTTGGTAGTTTAACAAGTTTATGTGATTTTCCCATGTGTTGATAATAAATATTATTAATATTAAATAATATTATTAATTTTGATTTTATTAATTTTGCTTGTGTTGAAGAACAAAATATCGTCCAGAGTTCATACGGCTAGGGTTCAAACACTTGGAAAATCGATGTTAAATAACTTTTTGTCCATTTTTTTTTTTATTAAAAAAATAGATCGATTCATGATTTCTTTTTCAGCGGAAAATACAGTCATCCCACATATTCGGAACGGTTTCCAGATCGGCCAAATAGCAAATCGGTAATTGAACTTAATGATTCGCTTTTACCTTCATTTGAAAGCTTTTCTTGCGATCTTTCGAATGCTGTATCGAACATCTGCAAATTTTTACTTTTATATGAAGTTTTTGAAGAATTACTTTGACCCTTGAAATCCACAAATTCGGAATACTTTTTTCTTACGAATGTAAACAAACTTTGGATCTCTCCAGGAGTACATATTTATTACCAAATAATGACTTCACACACTGAAACCAATGAAACTCAAGCATAGTGATGTTTTATACATGGTTTGATAATTTTTTTGTGAAAATATCAGTTAAATTCAGGTGTTCCACAATTGTGGGAGGCACAATAACATCCCACAATTATGAAACAGGCCATTTGGAGGCAGTGTTTTGCTGCTCTGGACAAAATAGTCTTGGAATGAAGTTTTTTGTTCAAAAAGTTCTACTTTTACTAGTGAAATAGCAAGATAATGTCCTAATGAAGGTTCTAAAAATAGTAAGGTCGACAGAAAAGCTACTTTTGGTATGCTATTGACAAATTATCATAAAAGTGTTTTTTTCGAATTTGTGGGTGTTCCGAATATGTGGGATGACTGTACTTGCCATGTTTTGATTGTGTTTTTTTTATTATGTATAACAAAAATTCGGCAATAAAAACCAATTATTTTTTAGTTGAATTTTGAAAGAATATTTGAATGAATGAAAATTTGTTGCCAGAGTGACCCATTCCAGAATGGATACAACTTTTGTTTTTGGATTTGGCTTGCTCGATTTTCAATTTCAAAAAATCATTTAGGTTTTTTTTTATATTTTAATTATTTAAAATCTTTCTTTCCAAAATGTCGCAAAATCCGCCCTTTGTAATAATAGTCTTAATTCAAAAAATAAAAAAAAAATATTTTTAAAAAAAAATGTCAGATTTTTTAAAAATTGCCTCAGTCTGAAAAAAAATGGAAATATACAATTCAGGACTCTATCTTCTAAAATTCCAAAAATTGATGATTTTTCCTCAAAAGGTATTAGAGAACTTTCGAGGCTGTAATTCGAAAACGAAAACGAAAAAGTTTACTTTTAAAAAAATGTTTGAGAACCGTCAGTGGGGGTGACTATGGGTCAAAAATCGATACACCTCTCGTAATTACTTAATAACAAAAACAATTTAAATAACATCGAAAATCTTCCAACGTAGATTTGTTCTTAGATAGTTTACTAACATTTTCCCAAAATATGGTGGATTTCGATGAACACTACCTTAAATGCCAATAGTTTGAAAATTGACCCAATATCACCCCTTAGAGGGGGTGACATTGGGTCAAATGAAACTAAAATGATGCTCAAATACAACGATATGGTAAAACCAAGTCATGCAACAGTGTTTCTTGTTCGAGGGAATCGTATTGACATGCTACAATGTTTGAAGTGGAGATTTTCAAACAGTTGGGTAGTTTTTGAGCAATCCCAACAAAATTTTTAGAAAAATGATTTTTTAAGAGGTCATTTTTGGCCAAAAACGTACCTCAACTTTAGACAGCTGTCAAAATAACAGGATTTGCTCTAGGAACGAGATTTTTTCAGCGAAGTCATCTTAAGATGTCCCCTACACAACCCTTTTAACAGAATTCAGTTTAATTGAAAAGAATCTGAGAAATGGTGAAATCCGTAAAAAATCACTTTGACCCAATCTCACCCCCCAGACCCAATGTCACCCCCACTGACGGAACTTTTCAATTGCAAATCAGCAAATCTAACGTCCATGTGTTTAGTCAGTTCACCATTGAATGGTCCATCCAAAATTATACTTAAAAAAAGTTATATTTTTTATTACGAGTGCTTGAAAGTTCAACTTTATAGCATCAATTTGGATTTGGATAGAAAAGAAGTTTCACAATGTAGTTGCTTAAAGTGGATTCTGCATATTTTTTTAAAATCATAACATGGCTTAAAAAAGTCAATTCATATTTCTCTGTGGCACAAAAGTTACTTAAAAGTGAAGTTTTTATAAGCATAGAAAAAAAAACGAAAATGTTCAAATATGGAATTCGGGAATTCATTTTTTTTTGTGATTTCCAATTATGTTCACACCATTTTTATGGATAGCTGCTAAAACTGTATGGAATTTTGTGTAGGCAAACCAACGATGCAAAAAATATCTTTGGTTATAGCGAAGACCCCACAAACATAAAAGGTGATTAAATTGCTCAATTTTGTGAAAAATAGCTCAGGTATTGGAACACAAAAAAAAAATATCTAAAGAAAATAAATATTTTCGAAGATCAAAATTTAGCCTGATGACATTGAGAAAAAAAATTATTAAAATTTAGGGAGTGGATGGTCACTATTAAGGAACTGTGATCAGATTCGGAGTCGAAAAATCCTTCAAAAGTCTAAGTTGGCTAATTTTCATCATGTCAAGGTGGATTTGTTGTTGAAGTTGGAGTCGGTGGAGTCGGGTTATTTTGGCAAATTGAAGTTGGATTTGCTAAATCTCCAAATTCCGGAGTCGAAGTTGGAGGCGGAGATGTTGAACGTTCAGAAGCCGGATACGGAGTCGGAGTTAGAGTCGTTTCAAATGTTACTCGACTCCATAGTCCTGATTTAAACTAATTAAATAAATACCTTTTCAAGATAAATAATAAAAAATATATTTATTTGTTAAAAATGATAATTTTCGAGAAATACTTTTGTAACAAACTTTAAGTGACCAAAAATTCCGTCCCCTTTTTACTTTGCGTCAACCATTTAGCTCCTATCAACTTTATACCCCACTCCTCTGTTTGTTCAAGGGAGCAAACGGCGACACGTGTATCTGTCCAGTGTTGTACATTCGTTGTAAAACCTCCCTTCATGAGCAAGAGGGGGGTATGAGTTCAACCGTCATTCCCCGGGAATGTGCCATTTTTCGTCAATATTATCTTCTGTTCGCACAACTGAGCTTTGAAACTCGCTCGGATGGTGGGGGAGAGAGGAGATCATTCATAATACATGCAGCTCACATCGTTCATGTGCCGTATTTTGCTGATGCCAGCAGGAGAGCAAAAAACAACTTTGTTCATTCCATTGACGATGAATGGATGTTTGCTGGGCGGAGAAACAGAAAGAGTGCATTCAACAATTGCAACGCGATCCTGACGACTGCATTTGCATGCAAAAGCCGACAGGCGGTGAAATTTTGTAAGAAGGATTTTCAGTTGTTGGGTTTTTGTTTTTCGTTTTTTTTTTGTGAAGAGGAAATTGTTTCTTCAAATGTGCAAACGATTACAACCGTTTGACAGAGAAGTGCCCGAGAAAAAGCTTAGTGTTTCCTTGTTGAATAGAGGGAGTCGGTACATTGTAATGAAGTCGTATTTTTTAAAGCTAAATTGTTCAAATTTCCATTGAAAAATGTAAACATTTGAAAACTATCAGCTTAGACTTGGAATTATTTTTGCTTGCTCAAAAACACCAAAATTGGCTAAAGTCATGTTCATTTTGATATCAAACATCCTAAAAAAAGGCATCCCCAAATCAGCCGAACTCCCAACCGTATCGAAATGATTCAATCTCATTCATTTTGAATAGCTCGGACCGGCCACTACTTCAAACCAGTCGGCCAACCAACCGGCCAGACCAGAACCAAAAAGCATGAAAAGCTCTTTCATTAGTCCGTTGAAAGTGAAAATCCCAGCTGCAGCAACACCCCGGTCCCGGACCTTGGCCAGGTTTCGGTCCCGAAATCGACTGGCAGACAGGTTAAAAGGCTGAAATGAAAGGTTATCAATTTTCCATCGAACCGTTGGGTGGGTGTGGGAGAATCGAAGGGCCATTTTGGCAGACTATAAATTTTCACCATCGTGCTGGGTTTGGGCCGAAATAGTACGGAAACTGGACAGCCGGGGAAAGACTCTCGAAGGACGTCGTTCAAACGAGCGCAAGATAGGCCGTATATTAGGGGGTTCTAAAAACGAACCTCGGTGAAGGATCCGATGGCAAATGAATGGTTTTCGGGAGGCTTTATGTCTGGTTTACGATTGACTGTATGGATTTTGGGTGGAGTGGTTCACCAGAAGGTACGATTTGGTGTGTTTGTAAAATAAGAATAAATTGCAGTGGAAAGAGATCACATGAAAACGTGGACGCCATTTGATCAAAGTATTGTGATTGTTGTTTTACATAATAAATTTCACGGGAATTGAACATACACCAAACTGTAAAAACTCATTACAGCAAAAAATTTAACCAGTTTACACATAAAAAAATCGAGGTAATAAATATCAATGAATGCCTAAAAATTGTGTAATTTTCACCTAAAAATATGTAAATTTAGCACTTTTCCGTTATACTGCAACCTTTTCAGGCTTAATAGAGGTAATAATACTCTTTAAAATATATCCACAAGTTTACCTTCCCAATTTATTTTTTTAACTGTGTCTGATGCTCAAAAAATCTTATAAAATCGTGTTAAAGATTACCACATGATCTTTTGAAATGTCAAACCAGCAAGATTTAGACCAAAATACTCCAATTTGGCTCAAATTTGACATGGGAGTTGATTGTCAAAAATAATTCGAACCGTATGTTTTTGTTAAACAATTATGGTGATCCTACACGGAATAGGGTGGATAAAAATGGGCTTTTTTAACTATTCTAGTTTGTTAATTGATTTATTTACGAGTTTTGCAACCACTTGTTCGGCTCGGTATTTTGATGATTTTGGCTGAACTTGGTTTTTTTTTTCCAAATAAGAGCAGTGATATCAAGCTTCATTATAGTTATTTGAATTGTATAAAATTTGATTTATATTCAATTAAATAAAATCAGAAAATAAAGAAACAGGCTACTACATTTAGATATAGTATGAACATGGAAAAAAAATAGTTTTTTTTCTAATGTACAAGAATAATCTTTTAAAATTGAAAAAAATCAATAAAAACCCATTTCTTAAACATTATTTTAAAAAAGAGTTCTTTCTGCTTTCAATTAAAAAATTACGATACAAAAATTTTTCTGAGATATTTATAGATATAAATTTACAGTAAAAAATATAATCTTCAATATATATAAAAAATTTCGATGGTTTTGTTCCAACGCGAATCAGTTCAATACGGAGCGTCGGATCGAGATGCTATTTATTGCGTTAGGTTCGTGTAAGCCCAAGGAAAGTTCTTACGCCAAAAAGTTACAACTTTGGCCGCTCTGGAACCGATTCTGGAAAATTCTGCAGATTATACGGGAAAAGTTACGTAAAATCAAATTCAGATAACAGGAGGCTGAAGAATAAAAAAAAGTTTAAAACGTCATCAAACGACTAAAGGCAGAACGAAGTTTGTCGGGTAAGGCTTGTTTTTAAATAAAAATTATAGTTCAGTTCCAACGGTAATTTTGCGAATCTAAATTAAAGTACCTGACTGATTGATTTTTCTTAATTTGCTCGAAAAGACAGCGATATTTCATTTGTTATATCCAGAAACAAGGAAATATTTTAATTCCTTAATTCAAACAAAAACGCTGTTTCGAAAAGCTTTCATAACAGTCTTAAAAGAAATTAATTGCGTTACAAAGAATCAAAAATATTGTTTTCAAAATAATTATACTTGTTTTCATTTTATATAAATAAATATAAAATGTATTTTAACTACTCACTTAAAATATTTTCCGTAAATGCAAAAAAAAAAAAAACTATACATTTTTAATTGTGGCAAGGTTTATGTAAAACGCATAATTTTCATATTTTTAAATCAAAAGACATCAAAAATAACTTTTTGGTGCTTTTTCCAACTTAATACCTTGTATTTTTTATTATTTTAGTTTCTCATGTTTAATATCTGACGAAAGCGTCTTATTTCCTGAGGTTACAACATTCCCGGTAAACGGAAATTTTTTAACATATTTCCCGGGAAATTTATCAAAAATTGATCTGATCCTGGTTATTATTTTTATTTTGCATCAAAATTGAATAGAAAAGCAAAAGCACTGGTGAAAATAAAAGTTAGGACAATTAATGCATGTAAAAAATAGAACTTTAGGAAATTTAAAAAGTTTCAAAAGTTATAAGCTGTCATTAATTTATTTATTTATTCATGAATTTGCCTGAATCACGACTCAAAGGTTACAAATTCGTTTTTTTTTTGTATTTTTTTCCGACTGAAACTTTTATGGTGCCTTCGGTATGCCCAAAGAAGCCATTTTGCATAATTATATAATATTCCATACAAATTTGGCAGCTGTCCATACAAAAATGGTGTATGAAAATTCAAAATTCTGTATGTTTTGAAGGATTTTTTTGATCGATTTGGTGTCTTCGGGAAAGTTGTATGTATGGATAAAGACTACACTGAAAAGATTTTAAAATATTGAAAATATTGTTTTCGAAAAGATCGGAAAATTTCATGAATGTTTCATATTTTAATATTTAAAATCGGACCATTAGTTACTGAGCAAATCAAGTTTCAGTGACAAAAAGTTAAATAAAAAATCACAAAAAAAAAAATTACCTTGTATATTTTTTTCCAGTGTAGTCCTTATCCATACCTACAACTTTGCCGAAATCATCAAATCGATCAAAAAGTTCCTTCAAAAGATACAGATTTTTGAATTTTCATAAATAATTTTTGTATGGTCAGCTGCTAAATTTGTATGGAAAATTATATGGACAAACTAATGCTACAAAATGGCTTTTTTTGGGCATACCAAAGGCACCAAAAAAGTTAATATAACCAAAATCTCAGAGAATCGCTCAGAATTAACGAAATAGTCATCGAAAAAGAAAACAATTAATTATAAAAAAAATTCTTGACACATTAAACTAAAATAATCCTGAAGTTATTCTGAGGACAAATCGATGATTTTAATTTACTCATAATAAGGCAGTTAAAAATTGAATGGAAATAGACAAGTAAATAACTGTTTAAAATACATTTTTTCTGCGTTAATAATCATGTTAAGCATGATTGTTTTTCTGTAAGTCTTTTTTTCCTTAAACTTTTGTTTGTCAGACCTTAGATTTTTTGAAAACTTATTAATGCAAGATAACTGTTATGTTCTGGTTTTTTTTATTGAAATGTTGAAACCATTGTTTTTCAGTTAATTTTTCAGCTTTTCATATTTTTAATTTGTTGAATCAAATTTTATTTGATTTGGGATGGTTAAGAATGCAAATAAATTTCACATTATATTGTGTAATGTTAAGGTAACTATACAAACAGAAATATTTTTTTCCGTCAGTATGAGAAATCTTCTTGACCGAAATGTCAAGCTCATATACACGTGCAAGCTATCATCAGGTTCAGTCTTATCCGTGAGAAGTGACTTGCATGCTTTTGCAAGCTATGTAACTATCCAATTATTTGTAAGTTTTCTTATTAAATTGGATTCACTTGCTAAATATTGATGTTAAACCTTGTTAACCAATGTCATTATTGAAAAATCGCATTCATTTCTGGTCCATTGCAAACGATTCAGCTCTTCCTTAAAAAAAATCTGACCAGACAAGATAAACGTCACCATGTCCGCCCACTTTAGTCACTTGTACAATGTCAGCTTAAAATTTCCACCTAGAGAGAGCAAAAAAAAAAGATCGTGTCACTGCATTTCCCGTTTTCCGAAATACTCCCACCGAGCAATGTCCCCCTTCGTGGCATTATTTCCGGCACTGCTGGGTGGCGTCGAATAACGTCCAAATGGCCTGACGGCCATGTGGCAAATGCAAAAATGCAAAATGCATGTGTAAACGGCCAGGGCAATGAAAATGCCCGGGCGAAAATTTCCATTTCCTCATTGGAAATGTAGCGAGAGAGCCATTTTCGGGGGGTGGTGTGCCGTTTCCAGTCAGTTTCAAAATGTGAGAAAGCGAACAAAAAAAAAAAGCGACAGTTTTAGGAATGTTTCCCACTTGCCGCCCAACGATTCGTGGAAAATGGCGGGAAAACGGCACTAGTCACCTGGAGCGTACACGGAAAGTTTTTTTTTGGTGTTAATCTGGAGTGAAATGGTCATGGTTTAGAGAGCTGGGCGGAGGAAAAAATTCAAAGAGACATTCGCTGGGCCATTCCGGTCCGATTTACCTCGAGGGTTTTCCTCCAGCACAGCCTTTGTTTGCAATGTTGGACAGGTTTCCCCGTGCGACTGTTGTGACGACTAGGACTTTACTTGTGTTCTGGAAAGTTGCGAGTGTGTCAGTTTGCGAAACAAGGGTAGTTTAGTGGGTAATGAGAAAACTTGAGGTAGGAACGTACAATTCTTAAATGAAACTGAAATGGTGTTTCAGAAATAATAGTAAATCATGCAAAAAATAATGAATGTTATATGAAAATCTGGTAACATTTTCGTTGCTGGATGTTCGAAAAAAAAATTTATATGTCAATCTACCTTTCTGATCCTCTTTGTATATTTGTTTGAAGAAATTTTACAAGAAATGAAGTTTGATGAGATGACAAAGTTTACAATTTTCAATTTTTAGTTGTTGGATGTTGGAAATTTGGTTGAAAATGATTTCTTGAATATTTTTTATAACAGTTGTACAGTTACCAATTAACGAAGCATGCAAATTTTAAAACATTCTTTTGAAATTTCCAAAATTGTAATGCTTATAGAATGTGGCAACACTGTATGTAATTTTTTTTTTTTTGGGATATTATCCTTGCGCACCTTGAAAACATGTTTTAAAGACTTTTGTCTTTTATTGTTAGTGTCAAATATGTGTTATTTTTTTAAGTAGAACCTGGACAAAATATTAGAGATCCCAGGATTCAGCAATGACCAGTTTTCAAAAATTTCCCTTAAATTTAAATTACACATAAAAGGAAAATTCACTCATTTTCAGAGCCAATATTGTACATTATTTTGAGAAATTCATCTGTCAACTCTGACTAGCTTAAACCATTTTAAATAATTTTAAATATCATAATCTGGCATAAAATATTCACATCTTTCAAAAAACTATTTTTACCGGATTATAGAGTTTCTGTTGAAAGACAACGTTTTGTTTTGTTAATTGTGAAATTTTCGTTTTAAAACTAGTGCAATCAAGTAGTTTGCTTTTTTTCAATATTTAAAAATATTAAACAATAATTAAAAATTGTCCATTGTTGAAAAAGATTTTACTTGGTCCAAATAGAAGACATTTTTCTGGCCACTAGGATGGTTCTAGCCAAGTTAGGGTGGCTTAATGAATTAAAATTTTCGAAAACCAGTAAAAAAGTGTTTTAAATATAAAATTCCACATATCTCAACTCTTTTGGGTGTAAATGAAAGGTTAAAATGCTGTTTTGACCATCACTAGACAAAAGGGATTTTTTTGGATTCTCTAGAAAATTTCAAAATATTAAACTCAAAAACTAGAATTCATGAACATTATTCCGAAAACTAAATTTTGAAAAAAAGGTTTTATCATGGAATTCTGTGAATGATTTTCTCTTTTTTTGTAGTATGTCATGTGAAATTTTCCAATCCGATAAAAATAATTGTAAATACAGGTTCTCTGATTCAAACATAGGCAAAATAGCATTTTAGATATTCATAGACTTTTTCAAAAGTTTGGCTATATTTTTCAATATTGAAAATATTCTTTCAACAATAACAAATTTTTAACAAACCAATTATGTTTTGCTGTTTTTTTCTAAAAACTATTTTTTGGAACCACCTTAATGGCCAAACAATAAAAAAACCTAATCATTTAGACCAATTAAAATGAATTTTCATATGGAATCACTGCATGGACAACTAATCCAAAGTTCTTTTTCAAGAGGTCATATGCACCATGGATTTTCTTTGTTGATAGAAACTTTTGGAAAAGTGAGCTGGGTTACCTAGTATTGGGTTACCTAGTACAACATTTAAAAGGAGCTTAGCCCAAATCAACCCAAATTGCTTTCAAATAAAAATCCGAATGAGCGCTTCGATTTATAATCTGAACAATAATTTTATTTTTTTAATTCTCAGGTGATTTTATATTAAAATAAAATGTCTACACCCAAAGGAAAAATAAATCTCAAAATCTGCAACAGTGGATTTGCTGCAGAAACTGTCATATTTTATAACATTTTTTTGCAGCAAGCCCCTAGATCATTTTTGCCCGCGTGTAAACATGTCAGCGATCTGCAGTTCTCACCAACACATATAACGCTGGCCCGTCCCCGAGAAACACTCCAAAGAGAAGCATATGTTGGTGCTCTTTCACTCATTTTTCATCAAGCGTCCATGGCGCGGTGGTAGCGTGTCGGATCAATAACCATAAAGTTAGTGGTTCAATCCTCGTTCTGATAAGGGTTTTTTTATTTGAGAAATACAACCAAAAAGCCGTCGGTAATGTCGATAATTGTCGGTAAGGCTGGATTTTCATGGATCATGCAACGACATCGTAAGCACGAGCATCGAAATTTTACGATGCTCTTGGATGGCGTTATGACTTAGCTATGACACAAACCTAAATAACGGGCAGACCGCCATTTTTCCCGCAAGCGTTTTCAAGAAGGAACGGTAGAAAATGGGAGAGAAACGCTTGGGGAAACGTCAACACAAAGCAACACGTGCACGGAAAAACCAAAGATAAAATTTTAGACAAATGCAGGGGAACTTTTAATTTAGAACCATGCAAAATTTATTTCCGGATAGAACAAAATAATATTAATATTAATAATGTTTGGCAGCATTTAGTAGAGCACGACAAAATAGACCAAAATAAGACCGGCGAGAACGGGAAGTATCTAATTATAGAACGAAAAATCAAAGTATGCTATTTGAAGGGACTGAAAAATAATTGATAGATGGAGCCATATTGATATTGAGAAAATTGACAGCCAGAGAGTCAACTGTACAAACATGGGGTGAATTGAAATTCAGAAATTCAGAAATTCAGAAATTCAGGAATTCAGAAATTCAGAAATTCAGAAATTCAGAAATTCAGAAATTCAGAAATTCAGAAATTCAGAAATTCAGAAATTCAGAAATTCAGAAATTCAGAAATTCAGAAATTCAGAAATTCAGAAATTCAGAAATTCAGAAATTCAGAAATTCAGAAATTCAGAAATTCAGAAATTCAGAAATTCAGAAATTCAGAAATTCAGAAATTCAGAAATTCAGAAATTCAGAAATTCAGAATTTCAGAAATTCAGAAATTCAGAAATTCAGAAATTCAGAAATTCAGAAATTCAGAAATTCAGAAATTCAGAAATTCAGAAAATCAGAAAATCAGAAATTCAGAAATTCAGAAATTCAGAAATTCAGAAATTCAGAAATTCAGAAATTCAGAAAATCTGAAATTTCTGAAATTCAGAAATTCAGAAATTCAGAAATTCAGAAATTCAGAAATTCAGAAGTTCAGAAATTCAGAAATTCAGAAATTCAGAAATTCAGAAATTCAGAAATCCAGAAATTCTTAATTTCCTAATTTCTTAATTTCTTAATTTCTTAATTTCTTATTTTCTTAATTTCTTAATTTCTTAATTTCTTAATTTCTTAATTTCTTAATTTCTTAATTTCTTAATTTCTTAATTTCTTAATTTCTTAATTTCTTAATTTCTTAATTTCTTAATTTTTTTATTTTTTAATTTCTTAATTTCTTAATTTCTTAATTTCTTAATTTCTTAATTTCTTAATTTCTTAATTTCTTAATTTCTTAATTTCTTAATTTCTTAATTTCTTAATTTCTTAATTTCTTAATTTCTTAATTTCTTAATTTCTTAATTTCTTAATTTCTTAATTTCTTAATTTCTTAATTTCTTAATTTCTTAATTTCTTAATTTCTTAATTTCTTAATTTCTTAATTTCTTAATTTCTTAATTTCTTAATTTCTTAATTTCTTAATTTCTTAATTTCTTAATTTCTTAATTTCTTAATTTCTTAATTTCTTAATTTCTTAATTTCTTAATTTCTTAATTTCTTAATTTCTTAATTTCTTAATTTCTTAATTTCTTAATTTCTTAATTTCTTAATTTCTTAATTTCTTAATTTCTTAATTTCTTAATTTCTTAATTTCTTAATTTCTTAATTTCTTAATTTCTTAATTTCTTAATTTCTTAATTTCTTAATTTCTTAATTTCTTAATTTCTTAATTTCTTAATTTCTTAATTTCTTAATTTCTTAATTTCTTAATTTCTTAATTTCTTAATTTCTTAATTTCTTAATTTCTTAATTTCTTAATTTCTTAATTTCTTAATTTCTTAATTTCTTAATTTCTTAATTTCTTAATTTCTTAATTTCTTAATTTCTTAATTTCTTAATTTCTTAATTTCTTAATTTCTTAATTTCTTAATTTCTTAATTTCTTAATTTCTTAATTTCTTAATTTCTTAATTTCTTAATTTCTTAATTTCTTAATTTCTTAATTTCTTAATTTCTTAATTTCTTAATTTCTTAATTTCTTAATTTCTTAATTTCTTAATTTCTTAATTTCTTAATTTCTTAATTTCTTAATTTCTTATTGCTTAATTTCTTAATTTCTTAATTTATTAATTTCTTAATTTCTTAATTTCTTAATTTCTTAATTTCTTAATTTCCTAATTTCTTAATTTCTTAATTTCTTAATTTCTTAATTTCTTAATTTCTTAATTTCTTAATTTCTTAATTTCTTAATTTCTTAATTTCTTAATTTCTTAATTTCTTAATTTCTTAATTTCTTAATTTCTTAATTTCTTAATTTCTTAATTTCTTAATTTCTTAATTTCTTAATTTCTTAATTTCTTAATTTCTTAATTTCTTAATTTTTTAATTTCTTAATTTCTTAATTTCTTAATTTCTTAATTTCTTAATTTCTTAATTTCTTAATTTCTTAATTTCTTAATTTCTTAATTTCTTAATTTCTTAATTTCTTAATTTCTTAATTTCTTAATTTCTTAATTTCTTAATTTCTTAATTTCTTAATTTCTTAATTTCTTAATTTCTTAATTTCTTAATTTCTTAATTTCTTAATTTCTTAATTTCTTAATTTCTTAATTTCTTAATTTCTTAATTTCTTAATTTCTTAATTTCTTAATTTCTTAATTTCTTAATTTCTTAATTTCTTAATTTCTTAATTTCTTAATTTCTTAATTTCTTAATTTCTTAATTTCTTAATTTCTTAATTTCTTAATTTCTTAAATTCTTAATTTCTTAATTTCTTAATTTCTTAATTTCTTAATTTCTTAATTTCTTAATTTCTTAATTTCTTAATTTCTTAATTTCTTAATTTCTTAATTTCTTAATTTCTTAATTTCTTAATTTCTTAATTTCTTAATTTCTTAATTTCTTAATTTCTTAATTTCTTAATTTCTTAATTTCTTAATTTCTTAATTTCTTTATTTCTTAATTTCTTAATTTCTTAATTTCTTAATTTCTTAATTTCTTAATTTCTTAATTTCTTAATTTCTTAATTTCTTAATTTCTTAATTTCTTAATTTCTTAATTTCTTAATTTCTTAATTTCTTAATTTCTTAATTTCTTAATTTCTTAATTTCTTAATTTCTTAATTTCTTAATTTCTTAATTTATTAATTTCTTAATTTCTTAATTTCTTAATTTCTTAATTTCTTAATTTCTTAATTTCCTAATTTCTTAATTTCTTAATTTCTTAATTTCTTAATTTCTTAATTTCTTAATTTCTTAATTTCTTAATTTCTTAATTTCTTAATTTCTTAATTTCTTAATTTCTTAATTTCTTAATTTCTTAATTTCTTAATTTCTTAATTTCTTAATTTCTTAATTTCTTAATTTCTTAATTTCTTAATTTCTTAATTTCTTAATTTCTTTATTTCTTAATTTCTTAATTTCTTAATTTCTTAATTTCTTAATTTCTTAATTTCTTAATTTCTTAATTTCTTAATTTCTTAATTTCTTAATTTCTTAATTTCTTAATTTCTTAATTTCTTAATTTCTTAATTTCTTAATTTCTTAATTTCTTAATTTCTTAATTTCTTAATTTCTTAATTTCTTAATTTCTTAATTTCTTAATTTCTTAATTTCTTAATTTCCTCATTTCTTAATTTCTTAATTTCCTAATTTCTGAGTTTTTTAATTTCTTAATTTCTTGATTTCTTAATTTCTTAATTTATTAATTTCTTAATTTCTTAATTTCTTAATATTTTAATTTCTTAGTTTCTTAATTTCTTAATTTCTTAATTTCTTATTTTCTTAATTTCTTAATTTCTTAATTTCTTAATTCCTTAATTTCTTAATTTTTGAATATCTTAATTTCTTAATTTCTTAATTTCTTAATTTCTTAATTTCTTAATTTCCTAATTTCTTAATTTCTTAATTTCTTAATTTCTTAATTTCTTAATTTATTACATTCTTAATTTCTTAATTTCTTAATTTCTTATTTTCTGAATTTCTTTATTTCTTTATTTTTTTATTTCTTTATTTCTATATTCCTTTATTTCTTTATTTCTTTATTTCTTTATTTCTTTATTTCTTTATTTCTTTATTTCTTTATTTCTTTATTTCTTTATTTCTTTATTTCTTTATTTCTTTATTTCTTTATTTCTTTATTTCTTTATTTCTTTATTTCTTTATTTCTTTATTTCTTTATTTCTTTATTTCTTTATTTCTTTATTTCTTTATTTCTTTATTTCTTTATTTCGTTATTTCTTTATTTCTTTATTTCTTTATTTCTTTATTTCTTTATTTCTTTATTTCTTTATTTCTTTATTTCTTTATTTCTTTATTTCTTTATTTCTTTATTTCTTTATTCGTGTTTTTCCTAATTTATTATTTTCGTAGTTTCTTAATTTAATTTAAATTAGAGAATTTGTTTTCTTCTTCTTCTTCTCTCTCTCTCTCTCTCTCTCTTCCAAAAATGGGGGGGAGGGGGGGCTTCCACCCGAATGTTCCTGCCCTGGCTTCGGGCCTGTTCAAAATATGTCAGCTACCACTTCGGTTTTTAAGAATTTGACGGTTTTAGCTACAACTCCGTGTCTACGAAAATCACCCGACTCCAATAACTCCAATCACGACTACACATTCTTGCTTTCATAAATAACATCAATACCATTCCATAACTTGCTTTTCTTCTTAATTTCTCCCACCCTTCTAACCTTCTGCCAGAACTATGATGAAATTATTGAATATTTATTCCATAAAAATAAATATGGGTTTTTTTTTTATTTTTTCCATGTTTTCAACTTTCCGTGCATGGTAAACCGTACACACTTTGATCTAGCGTACTGTTTAAAAATGTTCTATGTTTATAGGAAACACTCGTATGATAGGTGGCAATCAACATTTTCCTTGAATTACATACATTTCATGCTGTGAAATAAAATCAAAATTCTTTCTTGTTATTTGAAAACGTAAAAACCCAATTTATAATAATTTGAGGTAGCCTATCGCCTCTTTTCAAAACTTTGTCGACATCAACATCAGCCGATTCCATTGTTGCCATTTTGGCATCGGAAAAATCTCATGTGTTTGCCACAAAACGCTTGAAACGCTTGCCTGCTTGAAATATTCACGGAAACATTTCACAGCGTTATTTGGTTTGTGTCCATGGTGTCGCGGCAGCAATATGGCTGACAGGACAGGCATCGAACTACGATGCACTGACATTTTAGCAAAGCATGGTAGTGACTATGCTTTCGATGTCGGTCATCATACGATGCTCGTGCATCGAAAATCAAAAGTCGGAAAATCACATTTTCGGGGCTTTCCGGCAATTAGTATTTGTTTTTATTATTCGTACTGCCATGAACAATCAATCTCAACTACTTTACCACTTAACTTGGGCGAAAAATATGAGTTTTTGATAAAATTTGGCCACGAGCATCGAAAGCCGCTTTCGATGTCGGTCATCGAAAAATCCATGAAAATCCACCCTAACGGGCAAAAATGTCATACCTCTATATCGCAAAAAATGCATGAGGACAGTTTTCATGCAGATTCTGATATACTTTCATGCCGCCATGCATCACAATCATGCGACCGCCGTTTGGGTGTAACTAAAAATTTTTTGAACTTTATACACATATGTACATTTAAGATTTTGAAACATACTTTTTCTCATAAAACGAAGTAGAACTTGCAAAATCGGTGCAAATTGAACAATCCTGAATCTCATGATGATTTCTCCAGAATACCAAGGGTTAACAACATCAACAAAAAAGCACATCACGGTGGGTCCCACGGGTGGACAACAAGGAATCCCAGAAAAAAAATAGCGAGTGAGTTTCCGTTTTTCCACTGATTTCCACGGCACTGCGCCGAAGAAAAAGCTCAGCTCGGCAGAGAGAGACACAAAAAAAGCCCGCTCACAGTAAATGCAAAATGCAAATTGTTATCCCCAATTGGAAATCTTTTGTGTTGCGCCCGGAATACTTCGACTTTTTTTCTTTTTTTTCCCGGCCTACATTTTCCACAGTTTTTCTTCCTCTTGGGTGGCGGTGAGGAGTAGGGAGGTGGGGACCACAACAGTGATGGAGCGGAAAAAGCGAAACCAACCAACCGGCAACGAGTTTTGCATTCACTGGTGCCGGGCAAAGCGGAAATGAGGAAAATGGACTGGAACGATGAGCCTTGTAAACTGGAACAAACCCCGGAGGGAAATCTCCGGCAACGGCCACGGCGGGAACCACCATCCGGAACTAGTTTTAACTTTTTGATGCTCGAGCTGATCTCGGGGATTGTGCAGTAGTTATTTGGTTAATTTTTGTGTTTTTTTTGTTGGTGGGATGAAAGCCGAAGAATACTATTCTAATTATACTGCTGAACGAGGGGAAAATTTCCAGCAATTTAAATTTCCAATTACGTGAGCAAAATTTAATCATCACTTTTAATTTAAAAATTGCCCCAGTTAAATTTTAACGACTTTTCAATAAATTTCATTACTTTGAGAGCCGACATCAATTTTCCCGGACACTCTTGTTATTTCTCAATCGCCACGCACCCTCGAACGCAACTTTCGATGTTTTACGATCCACTTAAAGCCATTAGACACGCACAGTGGAAAAACTTTCACCTGGGAGCGGGCGCGTAATTTCAACGCGTACTGAAAATGGCCAGTCATAAAAGATGGCTTTTTCATGCAGCAATTTGGGTTCTGCTTTTCTTGAGGGGGTGCAAGAATTGAAAAGGCATTTAAAAGCCGGAAAAGTATTTATAAAAGTTGGACGGAAATTTTCCGAGCAAATCATTAAAATTAAACGGCCCTTGTTGGTTGTGTCTAACGACGTCGTGGTATGAATTCTAAGATACTTATGGTGCATTTGATGAATGGTTGTGGAAAACGGGACACACTTGGTTCGGGGAAAGTCACTTTGGGAATTGGATCCTGTGCGTGTGTTTGTTTTTTTTTTTTAATACAGGGATGGCTTTTCAAAAACATTTATCAATAATAATATTAGATATAAGATCATAAAAAATATTTTTTCTGCTGTTACTATTCAAGGACATAAACATAAACATTCAGCCATCCCGGATCACCGATGGCCTGTGTCCCGAAATGCACTTCCCCCAGAACCTACAGGTTTTTACATGTTTGATGTTGGGTTTACAGGTAACTAACTCTGTGTGTGTTTTACAGTTGGGATAGGTTACTAGGGTAAGTGTACTTAATTTTTATCAGGGTCTGATCAAGTAACTACTAAAACATAGAATTTTATTTCAAAACAGACACTTGGTATTTAACAGTAACTGTCAAGGTCGATATGAACAATTCTGATTTTTTTTAAATAGAGCTTTAGTACAAATCATATTTTTTTGTAGGATTAACAAAAATATATGTGTAGTGGCAAGCTTTAAAAGACATTTTTGTATACATATCAAAATCGTGACTAATGTTTTTTTTTTTTCACAAAACAGAGATCGTACATTTTTATTTTTATTTTAATGTCATAATATCTTAAAAAATGTTTCGAATCTCATTTTTTTAATTGCCATCTTTAAATTTTTTTAATTGATTTTAGTAGACAACTTTTGAGTTGTATGGTATGACGGACGGCAAGGGGGTTTTAGTATCAAGGATTTCTGACCAGTTTAATTAAAATAACTGCAAATTTGTAAAAAAATCCTTTTAATTTCCCAGAATTACTGAGAATTACCAGAAACTACTGAAATTGTACAAAATTTATGAGAATTTCTCTTAATTACTTTAGATTGCTGCCCTGCGGCAGCACTATTATTTTTAAGGACGTTGATTGAAACATTCCGAATCGATATTCAAAGAGGTTTTTACTAAAACAAACATGGTCGACCGGTTATTTGTACCAATTAATGCATTGAAATGCAGGATTGTTAATTCATTACATCAAATTTACAATTCTTAAAAATCAATTTAAAAAGATTATATATATACATTATAATTTTATATACTTTTGTAATAATAAGTTGCCAAATTTCATCATAAAGAATAACCAGTTATTACTAGAATAATTGTGGAAAAATTGAATTACTGTGGAATCACTGAGTAATTCCGGAAATACTGAATTACTTGATTAAAATTGGATTACTTTTCTGGCAGAGTGCTGTTAACTTCTTACAGACAAAAGAAAAACAAAAATATTTTAAAGTTAAACTTTAAATTTTTATTTGAAATATTTTTATTGCTCTATAATTTTCTGTAGATTGATGTCCCAAAAAAAAATAATAGTCAGTAATTACACGAATTATCGGGAATTACAAGAATTTCTCTGAAATTACTGGGTGAATTCGGAATGACTAAATTACTTCCTGAAACTTCAAGTAATTCTGAATCAGTGATATTATTATAATACATAGTTATTAGAAAAATGTGTTTTTTGCATACTTGAAAAATATGAATATTGGAAAAGCTTTGAAAATTCTATGCAATTTGCTTTTTTGGACATAGGGTATTTGGCCCTATTTTGGACCTACCGAGCGCACTTTTTATTTGATGTATTCTCAAAGGCTGCTATAGGTAGCGTTGCTTGTATTACATGAATAATTTTTTTTTTATGCTATGCCTCGTGGCGCGGTGGTTAGCGGCTTCGACTGCCGATCCCTTAGTTGCTATGGGGCGCGGGTTCGATTCCCGCCTTATCCTCCTGTTCTTCTATCGGATGGGGAAGTAAAACGTCGGTCCGTTTGCGTAAAAGAGGTTTTGGATGACTCACCACACATAACCTTCGGACGCCTAGAAATGAGCAGAAACTTGCAACAGAGCCCACAAAAGACCCGGGGGTCGTTAAAGTGGATTGCCTTGCTTTTTTTTACTTATTTAATCACATTTTTGACGAAAATACTTTATAGTTCTCTATAAGCCCAAGAAACTACAAGGAGGAAAAAGTGGCAGATTCCTGCCAGATTTGGTGAAATGCCCAATTTCGTTGAATTAAGTTTGATAGACTCAAAATTGGTACTAGGCCCAAAATAGGGATGAATACCCTAGCTAATCTGGCATTTAATTGCTAATAATAATGCCTTGCAAAGAATAAAAATTGTCGAAAAAATAGTTTTATAAAGTTCTAACTAATTGACCCTTTATTTTCAATCGATGATATCTTTCAAACCTTTAATCAGAGTTTACAAGTGAAACAAGAAGCAAGTACAAGTGAATCTTGTGTGAAATTTTCTCAACTCCTTGAAAAAATATTCCCAAATTTTAAAAATCAAGCCGTACGAAAAATTGATCCGAATGAAATCAGATAAAAAACTCTAAACAAATTTGTTTTTAGTTTGTGTTGTTTCAAGTGTTACACTTAAAACTGATTCACGAAAAATTAAGTTTTTGGGTGATAATTTTGAATGAAAAAATATTTAAAAAAATACTGAACATTGCAAAACCAATTATTTTTTTGTATCCAACGTCAACCCTGTCCTCGGTGACGCCGTGCTTTATGAAGCGTCACGGAAGTGAAAATCAGCTTCCCCAGTGGAGTAGGTACTCTTCGGGGCTCGTCCTTCGTTTTTCTCAAAAAGTCCCCCCACTACACTTTATTTTGCGCTCATTTTCCTCCCTTTCCGGCCACTCTCTCAAACTCATTCCGAATTCTCCGGTGATCGTTTTAAGTAATTTATATCCTCTTTTCTTCGGGAAGAACTTTTGTGCTCTCGTTCAATGCCGTGTGACAAGGACTTCCTCCGCTTAGCTTTTCCTCACGGAGGAGGACGACAACGAGAAAACAATTCCACGTGGAACGTGGAAAAATCAGCTCCAGAGAAAATTGTGCACATAAAGTACCACCACCAAACATCACCTGGGTGCGCCGCCCCCTGTTGATGGGAAATGCATTTTTCACCGTGAGGGAGAGCGGGGGGACGATTTTTCCTTTCGCGAGGAAGCTCAAAATGAGCAATTGTGTTACTTTAAAGGGGGTAGGGTGGATCGATGATTTTATTTCAGAATATTTTAAGAAAAAATCAAAGTTGTATTAATTTAAATTTAAGCGAATTTTGAGAGACTTAAATTTCAAAGAACCACCCCAGCAATATTTGATCCTGAAACCGGTGGACTCACCTGCCACTTGGAGGGTGGCGTTCCGGCTGCGGGCCACTCCGTTCTCGTTCTTGGCCTCGCACCAGTACACTCCGGCGTCACTTTCCCGGCGAGAATTTACGACCTGTGAATGATACGGCGAAAGAAGAAAAAAAGTGAACAAGAGAATGAGAATAAAAATAAGAAGGGCAGATGAGTACTTATGTTGGCAGGCTGGCTGGCCGGGGAAGAAGGAAGCGACGACGACGAGAAAAGAACATAAGCCAAATGAAAGTGGAAAAGTTTTTGAGCGCTAAAGTTTTGTTCTGTGGGGGGGATGAGAGGGAGGAAGATGGTTCAGGGCGAGTGGACGTGAAATAGTACCACATTATTGATTGGAGGAAGGGAAAAAATCGAGGAATTAAAGTAATGAGGAAGAAGTGACTTTTAGTTGAAAAGTTTTGAATCATTTAACTGATTCATGATTTACAGCAATCAATAAATCTTTTCTCTGTTGTATTCAACAAAGTGGTTTAAAATTAAATTAATTAAAATTTTTGGAAGGCAAGACCTAATAAAACATTTAAAAAATATTTACAACAGTTTTGTTTCATGGCATTGGATGTGATAGTTCATCGTGGACGACACGTGTCGATTTTTAGTCAAATTGCGTTTAGGTTCCGAAATATCGAGGGTTAAAAAATGAGGGCTAGTTAGATGACTTTGAGAAAAACTCTTTTTTCGCAAGATCAAACCTTGAGAGGCTGTATTTCAGCAACCAGTACCCCGATCTTCAATGTTTATAAATAAATTCAAATCTTTTCATAACATTTTTGTATAGAATTTTCCCATCATAATGTTTATAATTGAAAAAAAAAAACCATATTTATAAAAAAATTATAACAATATTTTCGATTTTAAATTTATATGCATTTCACGGTTTCTTAGAACAAACTTAAGATAAAAAATTCGCCTGGTCTGATATTTTGTATCATGAAAAAAGGACTTTTTCCCGAGAATTTGCGGGGTCCGGCGAAACATTACGTCAAAAGCATTATTTTTTGCTCGAAGATTTTTTTCGATTATTTAGGATTTTTCTTCAGATAAGTCGGTGTATATCGACGGGTTCATGTTTATATCCACAAAATTCTTATGAATATGTCTCCAGAGATTCAACATTATACATTTGACCTCCAATATAATGTTTCCTAACCTGATTTATCAGATTTCTGCAAATTTCTAGCTTTCTTTGAAATAACTCAAAAATCCATGCTGGAAACCTCAATACCAACGAATAAATTTTTTTATGTGTATAATTTGTCATAAAAAAACAGCAACAGATTGCCGCAAACAAATTTGGGCATAAACACTGATAATTTTTTTTTTTAATCCTCTGCTGTATAACATTAAACACATTTTTGCATCAATCACACTGTAAAGAACAGTTATCTGAACAGGCATGAGGCATATTCATAAGTAATTTGATGAATATGAACATGAACCCATCGATTTACATCGACTTTTCTGAAGAAAAATCCTACAAAATCAAAAAAAAATTCTGAAAAAAAAGTTATACTAAACTCACGACGAAATATTTCATCGGGCTTCGCCAAATGTCAATTTGGGAAACGTAGAGACTTGCTCATCCCAGTTAATGATGGTTCAATCAAAAATCAAAAGATGCAGATAAAGGTGAAGTTATTTTCTACGAAATTTCTGATATTTACATAAATCTATTTATGTTTATGTTATGAAATTTACGCATTAGAACAAAGCTTTAGAAAAAATCAAAATACTAACTATTTTTTAGTCTTTATTATTTTTTGCAATGTGTTTTACGTTTGAAAATTCGACATTAAAAAAATATAAAAGATTAAACATTATTTAAATTTAATTTATAAGTTAAATATTTATTTTTTATTTTTTATTTCGAAGAAACTTTTGCTATGCATTCGATATATCAAAAGAAAGTAATAAGCATACATTTGAAATTTTGAAATTATTTTCAAATTATGTACAAAATTCTGTATCATGAGAAGGGATTTACTAGTGTCTTCGGCAAAGTTGCAGGTTATGATTTGAACTTTTTAAAAAAAATAGGTACACAGAGAAAATTTGGAATTCCCAAAATTGTTTTGAATTTTGATGGTTGAATGATTTCTTTGTTTTTTTTTTAAATGGTTACATATAAACATATTTCAATATTTTTTTTTTTGTTTTTGTATTTAACTCGTTTATTTTAACCAAAATGTTGCTCAAAATTTTCTGAAAAAATGTCAAAATCTGTCGAATTCTTTATTTTGGGTGACACAAATCTGGCATTTACAGATTTATCTGGCAACCTGGCAACCCTGGCTGTGTCTCAAAAACTATTTGCCCTTTGAAAAACAGAAAAAAAAATTTAGGCTTTTCAAACATATTTTATCAGGGTTGCCTTCCTTTCAAGAAGTATTATTAAGATACAAAAAAGAGAAAAGAATTAGTTATAATTAGAAAACGGTCCGGAATTTAATTTTTACGTAAAAAAATTATATTATTCCATCGAATTATTATATTTTTAAAGGTTACATTTGAAACTTGTTGTCACTGCGTAAAAGTTGAGAATTTATCCGGTTTGTTATAGTGTATCCACTCGAGTCATGACTTAAAGTTAGAATAATGTTGAACTTTTTTAAACATTAGTAAAAAATGTATAATTTTACAGCTGGGACATATTCTGTATCCAAAAAAAGTATGATTAAAAATGAGAAAAATCTCTCTGGCTGTCGATCTTCCCCGAGCAGACGGCAATAACTTGGGAATAACATTTTTTGATATTTGAAAATACTTGGCCAATAACATTTTATGTTATTTATAACAAGATTAACAATTCCTGTCTTGAGCTGGAATTGCTCAATATTCAATTTCCCTTCAATATCGACACAGAGAGGGTCTACTGTGTAGAGAATAGGACGACAAATAGGAAAATAATTTAATATCAATATGATCAGCAAAATTGATGTTGATAAGAAAAAGGGTTCGTTTGCAGACTTTTTAATTCATTCGGGTATTTTTGGCATCACTGCAATTATTTGCGAGAGAAAATTTTGACGTTTGAGGAGAGTGAGCGGATGTGATAGCGTTTGACGTTTGCCGTTGGAGTGAGAGCGCGCCTCTCGCATGATTCATTCTGTTGGATAAATTTGTAGATGACGGATGTGTGATTGTTTCAAGTTGTTTGGAAGAGTTGAAAAAGTAAACACTTTTGATTACATTTTACGTTTACTACATACTGTAACCCAAAAAGTGTGTTAATTTACATCAATTGGTGTAAGAGATTCTCCACAAAAGCTAAGGCTCATTTTTCTATCTAAAATCAGATTGCGGATCGACTTATGCAACAAAGTGGTGTGGTAGCCCGCATAATCAAAAACCATCGGGGGAATAGTCCAAACTATATTACTACTAAAAGAGATGTAGTTACCACATACTTAACCATTATCATATAGTTACGGCACTATACAAAACCATAACGAAACTGATCGTCAAATGATGACGTTTTTATTGAAGTAAATCTAATGATTCTAACTATTTTTGAACTATTTGGGGTACAATAACCTTACACTAAACAGTTCGGATTGTTTAGACAACGTGACGTGCGAAAAAATGTACAAGTCCAAATAGTTCAAACAATTTATCAACTTTATTGAGAACAATATAGCAAAATTCCACAGATTTTAGATTTTTATAGTCATAAAGTAGTTATATAGTTCATGACTATGCGGGAGGTTTCGTTTTTTCAACAAAAATAAACTGATTTTAACTGTCAAAGCGGTTGATATTTTGCATCACTCATTGCTGTCACCATAGCCGTCAACCCATCCCCCCAACCCCTCAGTTGCGTTCAAATATTTGTTGATATTAAAATTGAAATAATTTCATGAAAGATTAAACGCCCCTTCTCGACAGCCCGTTCGCAACGCAGCTCGTGAGCACATCTGTTTGAGTTTGTGATATTTTTATATCCCAAGACCAAACACTCTCCACGACGAGGACCAAAATTACCGCTCCCCCCTGCAAAAGAATCACAACGCCAGGGGTAGTTTGGCCCAATTTCCATTCCGCATTTTCTGGCCAAAAGGGTTTCCCCTCCCCCCAGCTGTGTTTTTTGCGTGAAACCGTTGACGCGTTGATAGTAAAATGTGGATGGATGCTGCTGCAGCAGTGGTGGAGAGTTGGGGATGGTGGGATGAGTTTGGGACTGTTTTTCTGCGGTGACGCTGATGGAAAATGATTAAAAATTTTATGAAAAATAAATATTTGACGAGGAATTACCCCCTGACTGAGCTGTGGCAACATTTTGCTTGAAGTGTCACACAGCTTTGTTGGCGCAACTTTACCAATTAATATTTTGCCCCCCCCTCAAAAAGTCACACTGTTTTGCGTAAATCCAGCCAGCCTGTCAGGGTCGTTCCCGAAACCGCCTAATCCAGGCAATTAAAAGTTAAGCGCAGCTTTAATTCCATCCTCGCGCCCACAAAATTTCCCTCATTTGCCGAGCCTCGGATCGATTTCGAATTTTACATCCCTATAAAGCCAACCACCACACCACTCAGCTCAGCAGTGCGTGTGCAGTTTGTTTTTATTCGCCATTCTGCTAGGGCTTTTCTTAAGGGGGCGCTTTTTTGTGGAGAATCTTCGCTTTTTTCGAGGGGAGACCACCTTATTGGCTGGATTTATTTTTTTATTATACAGTTTTTTGGCTTCTTCATGGGGACCGGGGGGTCGTATTCCACTTGAGACGAAGCTTAGTAACCTGTTGGGATGATTGTTTGCGAGAAGAAAAATGGATGCAGTTTTTGACCAAGAGGGGGGAACGAACGAACGACCGGAACGAAGTACCTTCTTCAGCTGGCGCGCGAGATTTTTAATTTCGGAATATTTATGGACTGAATAAATTCGACTGTTGAGCGCGGTTGGATTTGCAAGGATAATAACGTAGGAAAAAAATTGAGAAGAGAGGTGTTTTAGGAGTTATTTAGACTTTTTATTCGTTTATGAATGATTTGGTATAATCTGATTTTTATCATTATTTTATAAGAAAAAATAAATAAATAAAAGGTGATACGAACTTGTGAATCCGTAAAATTTCAACGTTTCATATGTACATATATTTGACTTATTATTATTTTTGATTTTTGAAGCGTTTTAAGGGGTCTACAACAAACTTTTACAAATTTCCCAAAAATAATAAACTCTAAGTTCGACGCAAGTGAAGTAATAATTTCGATAAGCTGATTTATCGCCGTTTTGGGAATTCTAGTTTTAGTCATGAAAAGTCAATCAGTACAAAAGATTATATTTCTGTGCTTCTATATTTTTCAGAAAATCTTTACTGGAGGAACAAAATCGATTAGAAAATCACATATAGTTATTGCTTACAGATGAATGAAATTTTGTTTTGGAATTTTGACCAGACGTATGACCAACAAACATAATTTTTAATCATTTTTTTTTACGAACACAAATTTGCTTGTGCAATTTCAAGAAAATATTTCATTCTATAACACATAATGAATAAATTTATCATCAACAAATGTTTTCAAAAAGAGATCAAAGTTGTAACTTTAGTGGCTAAATATTTGGAACGGATTTCCAGATCTTCACAGTTTTTGAATCTCTTGATCATTTTTTAATCATTTTTAACAAAATTACTGAGTTTCAACATTATAGGTAACATTGTAATACATTACCTATTTCTCGAGGCAGAGTTTATGACTCAAACAGTGTTCCCAGATCTTTCATTTTTTTGATTGTTTGAAAAAAAGTCTTTAAAACACTTATCCAACGACAAGTTGCAGTCCAGAGCCAGACATCATTTTTATCGAAATTACTGATATCCGATTTCAAAAATTAGTTTAAAACTATAGTTAGGTAGTGATTTACTGAGATATGGTTGCCAGATCTTCAAATTAATTTGACTCGTTGAAGAGGTTTTTTAAATTCCTATCCAACGAAGGCTGACAGTGTAGATCAGGACATATTTTAAGCCTTTCCTCAGTAAAAAAAAACTCAAAAATCTTTGGGCCAAGTAACACTAATAACGGTATTGATAAACTCTTTTATGCAACGCAGATAACCTTGTAGTGCCTAATTTTATTTTCGAAATTTTCTATTTTTCCCGTCTTCAGGAGGTCATTTTAAGCAACTTTTGTTTTACGAAGACTTTTCTTCTCTTGTTTAATGTTTTTCTTGTTCTATTTTTAGTTTTTTTTTTCATTTTTATTTACCTTTTTAGGTCTGTATTGGTTTTTGGTGGTGTTTGGCTTATTCTGTCACCTCCTATCATTACATTTTTCCTATCTAATTTATTTTCGTGTTTTTACAGTCACTTTTTCAATTTGTTGCTTGTTTTCACATTATCTGGCATAGAATCGCATGATTATAAGTTTAGTTAAAAAAATGCGCAGAGGCATGTCCTGTTTTTGCTTAAAAGAATAAGAAATGCTAATGAAAAACACAGCCAACGCTGACCTTTAAAAAATGTAATTTTAAAAATCATTGGCAAAGTCACATAAAACAAGCGAAATCTAAAATTTTAAGAGTTCTTCTTTATTCTTTTAGATCGAAGTCCGTCTAGAGGCAGGTTTGGATTGCATAGGGTTAATATTTAGAAGATATGTACCATTCAAAACATTGGCATAATATGTTAACAAATCTTCAAAAAAATTAAATCGATTTTTCAAAATGATGGTAAATATTTAGGTACAAAAATATTTAAAAATAAGTTACTATTGAAGGAATTTTCTGATAAATTCGGTTTCTTTGTCAGTTGTAGGTTTTGATGAGACTATTTAAAAAAAGAGACACGGACACGAAAAATATTTTACAAAAAAAAATCCAAAATTGTAAGATTTAAATATTTATATTTTAATATGTTTCAGGATACAAAAGCGCCATTTTTCAGCCATTAAGAAGTATTAACAGAAATTTTGCCACCGAGTTATGATTTGATTATATTTTTTGGAAATAATTGACATTTTTGTCCAACGATTTTTTGACTCAGTTTTTATTTAAATTCACATTTGAAATCAAAAGTACTTCACAGATTTGGGCGCAGATTTTCTGATACAGCCACTTAAAGTTTAATTTTAACTACAAAATTTCGTCTTTCAATTGTTTGAAACAGTGTCCATGATTGTCCATCCCTGAAAATATTTTTTTCAAGAAGTTCAGAAAATTTCCAAAAAGATTGCCTAAGGGACATTGAAGATTAATAAAAGAAAAAAGGAATGTGATTTTTTTAAGTCTCATCCAAACATTTCCAACATTTCTTAAGCCAATATTTCAGCAACTAATGGTACAATTTTTAATTTGTGAAATTTTACGTACCGTCAGTGGGGGTGACATTGGGTCTGGTAGGTGAGATTAAGTCAAAGGATTTTACCATTTCTCAGGTACTTCTTAATGAATCTACATTCTGTTCAAAGAGTTGTGTAGGGGCTAACTCAGCTGAAAAAGAATCATTCCTGGAACAAATCCTGTCAATTTGGCTGCTGTCTAAAGTTGAAGTACGTTTTTGGCCAAAAATCACCACTCGAAAAATCAATTTTTTAATATTTTTGTTGGGATTGCTCAAAAAGGATCCAAATGTTTGAAAATCTCTACACTCTAAGGGGTGAAATTGGGTCAATTTTCAAAAGATTGCCATTTAAGGTTGGGTACATCCAATTCAACCATGTGTTGGGAAATTTTTAGTAAACTATCTAAGATCGATTCAACGTTAAATTTTGTTGGATGTAATTTAAATTGCGAGACGTGTATCGTTTTTTGACCCATAGTCACCCCCACTAGAGATTCTTATCGAAAAAAAATATTTTGAAAATTTTGGAATCAAGACTAACTTTGCAAATGGATTACCCTTTTAAAATGTTATTCAAGATTTTAAAAAATTTCGAAACTCTTATTGGTGGAGAATTGCTCCAAGAAACGATAGCGAATATACAAAATAGAGTTAAAGCATCTTGTAGTGTTTGTTGAGTTCTACAGTTTTTTTAAGGTCTTATAAGCTTTTGTGTTTTATATGTTTGTAGTACCTATTAAAAAAATTCTAAAGTTTAACAAAACGTCATCATTAACTCATTTTCGACCAAAATTGTCGTTTTTACAAGATAGCACAAAGCAGACGATATTCTCATTTTTTATAGTTTATATAGAAAATAGAAATATTTTAAATGAAAAAAAAACCCGAAAAAATACTCACTTTTAGAAAGAACAACCCGCCCGCCGGCAAAAACATCCGATGCGAACCGGGCAGAATCTTCAGCGGGGCACCGTCCTTGTACCACTGGATGGTGGGCGGCGGAATGCCGTCCACCTTGCAGTTCAGCGTGGCCGGCTCGTGCCTCGGAACGGTCGTATCGATCGGGTGCTCGATTATTCGCGGGACTTTCTGAAGCAGAGCTGAAAATTGGAAAAGGAAAACATTTGAATTAGTTTAAAAATAAAAATGAGTTTTTTGCAGATGAAAAATCACACAATTTCCTTCCATGTGGACGTGAGGGAATTTTCCTCCTCACGATGATTGACTGCGACAAATTGAATTTTAAACAAATGGCCGCTCGCGTGCCCCTAATTGCAGTTTTGCCCCACTGAATGCAGCTCGGAAACACGCTTGATTAGCTCTGCAGCCGGGGAAACCGCAACATAAAAATTAAAACAATCCACTTGGCTGTCACAACATGACGTTCGATGGTAATTAAGACTGGGAAAAGGGGTTTTCCCTTTCCCGCTGGGAGAAGGGTAGTTCGCAGTTAGTTATGTTTAATTACGATTACACAAGTGAACCCGGAGAAAAATCACTCCTGCCTGAGCAGAATGGTAATTACCGGTTATTAAGCGAGGAATATAATTTTTATTTCAATTTGCATGACGTTAATTGCCCTCGGTCTGGGACGTTCCTTTGACGTTCGCTTTTAAAATCGACAGGCAGGAAAAACCACAAAGTCCGGTTCGCATAATTAGAAATTTTCCCGGAAAAAGCAAGCAGAAAAAAATACTCTTGGATCGATAAATTTCCTCCCCACCAAAAATCGACAGCAATAAATTACACATTTTCTTTATCGTCTATTTGCATGGGACCTACTTTTTGTGCACTTGCAACAACTCTCAGGCATCACCCTGATCGAAGAAGGGGCTATTGGGGTCAAAAAGGCTGCTTGATGCAAATTTTATTGAGTTGTCTTTTATTTGTTATGACATTCATTTGGTTTCACAATTACAATTTAATTACTAACAATTATTAATTTGAGGATTCAAAACACCCTCGAATTCCCTACAAAATATGGCAAAAAAGTCCCCTCCAACATGGAGTCAAAGTGGCAAGTTGGGAAAAACCACTCTTGCGGAAACCGTTCGACCACCACCACCACCCAGACAGGGTGTTAAATTTATGAAGGTGTGCTTTTTGCCATTTTTGCTGGGCCCCAATCGGGGTGTTGCAGGGAAGGAGTTTTCCAGAATGAAATTTACTGCTCTCAGGTTTTGCGCCCTGGAAGTGAACCGGCCCGGATAGTGCGCATAGATCAGCGAAAGTGCTGAAGAAATTATCGATGGACGAACATTAATTGCTTCTTGTGGAGGGGACGGAGGTTGTTGGGGTTTGGTGGGAGTGATTTATTGTGCCTGGATGCTGCAAGAAGTGGTCTGGAGTGATTTCGATTTCATTATGTTGGCCCCTTTTTTCGTTTCCTTTTGTGAAAAAAATCATATAAAAAAGGTTACCACTACAGCAAATTAAACTATCTCTTCACATTTTCAAAGAATTGTGTTTTATCGTAGAGATATTTTGTGGTTTTGTTTAGAATTGAAATAAGTATAATAATTTAAAAAAAATCAAAGAATTTTTGAAAAAATATTTATTCTTAAATAAGGTTTTCATCCCGTTTTCGGTTAAAATGAGTTAATTGTAATTTTAAATTAAAATTATCAGTTCTTGGAATATTTAAAATTATAACTTAAAATCAATTTCATATTTCATTAATATTCATGTAATTATGGTTGAAACGATTTTTTATAATTCTTATGTCCTTCATCTATATCGTATAGATCGATGAGGAATAACTTAAAATTTGCAGCAACATTTGAAAAGGGTGCATAAGCATTTTGATAGCTGTAACTATTTTGCAATTTTCATGCAATAGGAAACTATTTCAATAAACCTTTAGAGTTAAATAGAAGCTGTGGAGGTCAGCTATTCCTTCCCATTTCAAGTTTTGAGAAAAAGTTTCCTGAAGCAAATAAAGAGAAATAACAAAATTGTTCCAACTGTCAAAATGCTTATCAACCCTTTTCTCGTGTTGCTCCAGAAATTTGAATTTTTCATGATCGTGACACTGTCTACTTCATAAGTTAAAAAAATATCAAATTATTTTAAGATTAGCTCAAAAGGAATGAGAATAGGTTTTATAACATTGAAATCGTATTTTTGCAAAATATTTTTGATGTATTAATTTAAAAATATTTAAAAATCAACAAAAGCTTTTATTTAAAATTTGTGTTTAATAAATCCAAATAAGTGCAAATTTGTCATGTTTTGATTTTTAAAATATGATTGCAAATATTGAAATATTGCTCTTTGTTTTTGTTTCTCATTTTCTTATGTCTTATGTTCTTATGTTATGGGTTTTTTGCTCAAAATTTTGAAGTGAATAGAAATGCAATCAGCATCATCAACTACAATTGTGGGGCACATTTTTAATAAAGATTAGAACCTTGTTATATTTTTACAAGTGTGTTTAGAAAATCATCAGAAATTTATCTCCAAAAAGAGCAATGTTTTTAAGTCATGATTTAAATAACTGTACTGAATTACGTTCTTAATTTTATTAAAAAAAACTTCTTAGCTGATTGATATTCTTAGATTTGTTTCTAAATTAAATCAAAAACTAAATAAACACACGTCTTGATCCGGTTTTTTGCAAAGTATTTTTACAACTGGGACTATTCACAAATTATTTAATATTTTGACATGGTGAATAAAGTTTGTGAATATGCGATCTGGTACGTTTCACCGAATGTCGTTTCGCCGACGGTCATTTCGCCGAATGTCGTTTCGCTGAATGGTACGTTTCGCCGAAAGTCATTTCGCCGAATGGACGTTTCGCCGAATTGAATGAAAATTAACTTTTTTGTATAATTTATGCTATTTGTTCGCTGAAGTGCCATCTTGTAATTCACTCATGCAAACTTGAGAAGGAGTGGCAAGATAATAATATAATAATTTAAAAAAGTAAATAACGTCTCATCTTTCAAAGAATGCATAAACTCACAGTAGAGCGTCCAATTTCCCGTCCCGGGAAAAAAAAATCCCGGGAATTCCCGGGATTTCCCGGAAAAAAATATTTCCCGTTTCCCGGGAAATTTGTAAATTTCCCGGGAATTCCCGAAATTCTCAAAATTCAAGTGGGAGTATACATTTTCTTAAATTTTTGGAACTATTTTTTGAAAATGCTCTGAAAAAAATAACAAAAGAACAAACTCAACATGATTTTGTTCAATGAAATGTATTGTTTGGTATCACAATTATTTCTGATAATATTAATTTTTGGAGCAACTGGGAATAGATCTTGCTTAATGAGTATTAAAATATCACAATTAGGTAAGCTTTTAACAGATTGGTGTTATTTCATCAAAACAATATTAACTCCTTGCAGGCCAAGGATTGATACCTAAGAGCATGCAATGGCACTGACCTTGTTGCGTGCTCTTCGGTTGACGTCCACGTAAGGAACATCCTGGAAGGAGCGTAACTAACTACATCCGTAGTTCTGTTAGATCATCCGAATTATCTTGATCAGAGCAGTATAGCTCTGGTTCCTTGCGAGTGTCCTATTTTCTTACCTCCACGTTGGCTTGGTTTTCATGACGACCCCCCCTTAATATGGCAGCGATGTCAATTTTGTTTATCATGTGCCATTTCTTTATTTATCTATTTGAATAATTTCTAATTTCTACTATCTTTCTTTTACTATTGATTCTTTACATAGTTTATTTCCTTCACTATCTATTGTTTTGAAACTTCACCTTTTTCTTAAGCAAGTGAGGTTCGAGCCCTTAATCAATTTATGGAATGATTAAAGGATTAACAAAAATATTACTAATGTACTTTTGAAAAACATTTCTAAAATGCTTAGGACCAAAATATTGTAATAAAACACCGCGACAAAAGAAATAGCAACAGATAAACACGATTCAACATTAGGGAAGATTTCAGGAGAAAACAATATACAGTAAATAACAACTAGTTTTTGAATTCAAACTAAAAATATAACAGTTTTTGCTTTAATGAAAATTGATAGGCACACTATAAATGGTAAGGCGCTTATACTTACATCAAACCCTACTTAATGTACCACCCCCGGCCGAGTTAAAATGCGTAACCGGAAAAGAAGGTGTGCATGCCTGGCACGAACACTCAAAGCGTGTTCTAGCGTGTTGCTCGTACTGACTCAGAGCAAGGGTGAGATGTAGGTGTAAGGGCAGTGCGTGTTCGTCGGGAACCTAGTGCATAAGATCGGTCAAGGCCCGTTCTTACACTGAAAATTGCGAATTGCGAATTGCGAAAAACAATATTAACTCCTTACCTCCAAATTAAAATTGAGATTGTTTCACCTTTTTGTTTACCATGATAAAATGAGATAAAAATCGAATTTGAGCAAAAAGAATTAATTCAATTGGTTGAATATCTAGTACTTAAGAAATTACAATTTGAAGTAAAAGAATTATGGAGCAGTGGTGCAACTACAGGTGTTAGAGGGTCAAATGTGAAAAACTAAAAAACTTTTTGTGGAATGATGTTAATCTATCGTATAATTAAAATCATGTTGCATAATAAAACATACAAAAATCATTGAAAAATTACATTCTATTGTTTGTTCTAAAAAAATGAAAAAATATATTCAAAGCTGTGTGTGTGTGTGTGTGGTCCAATCCAATTCCCGCTAACCGGTAGCGATATTAAACAAAAATATATTCAATGCTTTCTTCAATTATTTGAAAATATGGGTTGTTTGGAGTAAAAACCATCACTAAAAAGCTTTACCATTTGTTCAAGAGCTGAAACCAGTATTTGTCATGAAAAACCTAATTTCTGCATTTTTTTTCTTATTTCAATAAACTGGTCACAGAGGCAAGTTTAAAATTTCTCATCAAAAAATACCAAAATACATTTTCTTGTAGTTGAATAATTTTTTACATGCAGTCAAGCTGTTAACTAATCATCACACTTATTTAAACTATTAATATTGATGTCCTATACAATTTTGTTGCATAATATTTATTAAAACCAAGATCATAACAATTTTCAATAAATTTATAATTTCCCGGGATTTCCCGGGAAATTGGCTGAAAATTTCCCGTTTCCCGGGAAATTTGTAACCCCGGGAAATTGGACGCTCTAACTCACAGAAAAAATACAAATAATTTGCTTAAAAAATTAAGAATGCAAAAACTAACAGAAATATTTCTAAATGTTATGCTAAAAATCTAAATAACTGCTCATGTTTGAAAAATGCAAAACCTCCTAAAAATTATAGAAATAATTTGCTTGAAAAACAAAGAATGCAAAAACAAACAGAAATAATCTAAATTAAAAGCAGCCAATTAAAAGAACTGCTCATGTTTGAAAGAATGCAAAAAACTCACAGAAATAATTTAAAAAATATATGCTCAAATACAAAGAATGCGAGAACTAACAAAAAATTTCCAAAATGTTTTGCTAAAAATCATGTTTGAAAGAATGCAAAAACTCATAAAAATCATACAAATAATTTGCTTAAAAAACAAAGAATGCAAAAACCTACAGAAATTTTTCAAAATGTTATGCTAAAAATCAAAAGAACTGCTCATGTTTAAAAGAATGCGAAAACTCCCAAAAATTATAAAAATAATTTGTTAGAAAAACAAAGAATGCAAAAACAAACAGAAATAATCTAAATTATAAGCAGCCAATTAAAAGAACTGCTCATGTTTGAAAGAATGCGAAAACTCCCAAAAATTATAAAAATAATTTGCTCAAAAAACAAAGAATGCTAAAACGAACAGAAATATTCAAAATTATAAGCAGAAAATAAAAGAACTGTTCATGTTTGAAAGAATGCAAAAACTCTAAAAAAATATGCTTAGTAAACAAAGAATGCAAAAACCGGCATTTTTCAAAATGTTATGCTGGAAATCAAAATTTTATACTGAAAATCAAAAGAACTGCTCATGTTGGAAAGAATACAAAAACTTACAAAAATATACAAATAATATGCTTAAAAAACAAAGAATGCAAAAACTAACAGAAATTTATCAAAATTATAAGCAGAAAATTGTAAGAACTGCTCATGGTTAACAGAACGCAAAAACTCACCGAAATAATTCAAATGATATATTAAAACAAGAATGCAAAAACTCACAGAAATTATATGCTGAAATTAAATAACTGCTTGCGATTGTTTATGCATATAATAATGCATAAACTTATAAAAATAACATACTAAGAAACAAAAAAAAAAAATCAAAAAAAGGTTGCAAAATCACTTTTTAGGGACATTATACTGTTTCAAAATATTTTAATACAATTTGTGTCTATTTTATATATTCATTATACGATTATTTGTCGATTCGGCGAAACGTCCCATGCGGCGAAACGACATTCGGTGAAATGACCTTCGGTGAAATGACCGTCGGCGAAACGACATTCGGCGAAATGTCCCGCACCCGTGAATATGTAGTGTTTTGGATCAACTTGTGAGAGAGGATGAGTAAAATCATCTAAAATGTGTTCGTATGTGGGTGGTGCTTTTTTGTTAATTTTAAAAATTCAAAATAAGTGAACTTCCAACTATTTACTAATGATTACCTTAACTTTTAATATTGACGAATCTTGTAATATAAATGGAATAATTGTGGTCAAAATAAATTGTATTTAAAAAGTGGGTAATTCTCCGCCAACTCACACAGCAGTTGCCCCGACCCCTCTTCGATTTGAGTGAAACTTTGTCCTAAGGGGTAACTTTTGTCCCTGATCACGAATCCGAGGTCCGTTTTTTGATATCTCGTGACGGAGGGGCGGTACGACCCCTTCCATTTTTGCACATGCGAAAAAAGAGGTGTTTTTCAATAATTTGCAGCCTGAAACGGTGATGAGATAGAAATTTGGTGTCAAAGGGACTTTTATGTAAAATTAGACGCCCGATTTGATGGCGTACTCAGAATTCCGAAAAAACGTATTTTTCATCGAAAAAAACACTAAAAAAGTTTTAAAAATTCTCCCATTTTCCGTTACTCGACTGTAAAAAATTTTGGAACATGTCATTTTATGGGAAATTTAATGTACTTTTCGAATCTACATTGTCCCAGAAGGGTCATTTTTTCATTTAGAACAAAATTTTTCATTTTAAAATTTCGTGTTTTTTCTAACTTTGCAGGGTTATTTTTTAGAGTGTAACAATGTTCTACAAAGTTGTAGAGCAGACAATTACAAAAATTTTGATATATATACATAAGGGGTTTGCTTATAAACATCACAAGTTATCACGATTTTACGAAAAAAAGTTTTGAAAAAGTTGGTCGTCATCGATCATGGCCGTTCTTGGTCACCCGCGACAGACACGGACGACGAAACAAAGAGAAACGCAAAAAGTAACTTTTTCAAAACTTTTTTTCGTAAAATCGCGATAACTTGTGATGTTTATGAGCAAACCCCTTATGTCTATATATCAAAATTTTTGTAATTGTCTGTTCTACAACTTTGTAGAACATTGTTACACTCTAAAAAATAACCCTGCAAAGTTAGAAAAAACACGAAATTTTAAAATGAAAAATTTTGTTCTAAATGAAAAAATGACCCTTCTGGGACAATGTAGATTCGAAAAGTACATTAAATTTCCCATAAAATGACATGTTCCAAAATTTTTTACAGTCGAGTAACGGAAAATGGGAGAATTTTTAAAACTTTTTTAGTGTTTTTTTCGATGAAAAATACGTTTTTTCGGAATTCTGAGTACGCCATCAAATCGGGCGTCTAATTTTAAATAAAAGTCCCTTTGACACCAAATTTCTATCTCATCACCGTTTCAGGCTGCAAATTATTGAAAAACACCTCTTTTTTCGCATGTTCAAAAATGGAAGGGGTCGTACCGCCCCTCCGTCACGAGATATCAAAAAACGGACCTCGGATTCGTGATCAGGGACAAAAGTTACCCCTTAGGACAAAGTTTCACGCAAATCGAAGAGGGGTCGGGGCAACTTTTCCCGATTTCGTGTGAGTTGGTAGAGAATTACCCAAGTAAGATTTCATTGTAATGATGTTTGAAAAAATAAATTCAAATTCTGTAAATTTAAAGAAGATCTTTGACATTTTCAACACTCTTTTTTTTGATAAAGTTTGATCTCATATTTAGTTCCATCAGACCCAATATTACTCCTGATGACGTTCTTTTTTTTTTCATTAGAGCAAATCAGCCACCACAAGAGAGCTTCTTAGAAACGGATGTGAACTTCATATACCTGAATTTCACAAAATTTATAAGAAAATCTATTGCTTTCAAAACCCATTATTGATTTTCTAGAGCCTCTTGGTGAAATAAATTAACATAAAACACGATATTCAACGCTATTCCGGTTATGTAACGGTATATTTTTTTACTTTTTTTATTATTAAAACTTGTTACAAAAGTTGTACCATTAGAAACTATTCCGCTGTCCAAAGCATTTTTCAAATATTTTTTTAAGATTGTAATTTTTTTTCTGCTAATCTCAAAACTAAGGATCGAAGTGATTTATTATAGATTAAATAATATGATAATCCTCAAACAAATTGCTTTTTGGTTTAATTGTAATAATTGCTTTATATAGAAATGCATAAAAGAGAAAAAAAAGCCTCATGGTGAGATCAGAATGCTAAAACCACAAAACATCTGAAAAAAACGGGTTCAGTCACGTTTCCCAGACGATTTGTTTATGAGATTTCCACCCGTAATCACACCCCGTGCATCGTGTAAACGTTCTCTAATCCCAACGTTAAATTTCACTCAACCCAACTCGCCACGCGATTATCGACACGCCAGCACAGAGCGCAGCTGATCCCGCATTTTGCTTGCCGTGTCCCACTGACATGCATGTGTTCCCCTTAATGTATGCAGCAACGGGGACACAACAGCTCAGCAACCCATTTCCTAGCGGCTAATCTCCCGCTGATAGTCACTAACGAGTTATTTTAATTTTAATCAAATATGCAAAGATATGCTAAATACCACCACCGGCGACCAGCAGCAAGTTGTTGTTTCCTTTTTTAGATTAGCTGGGAAAGTTTTTCACTTTTTTTTTCTGCTCTGGTATGGAAAACTTGCAATCTTTTCTTGTTCCAGGAAAAGTGAGAGCAAGAAAAAGTGAAATCATTAACCTCAGTACAATAAATTTCGTCGAAAGGGAGGGAGGAAAAAAACTGTTGGGAAAACTTAAACGTTTTCTAGTGACCTCGTTTTGTAAAGATCTTTTAAAGCTTGTTGAAATACTTTGCGGATTTTAAGTTTGAATATTTTTTAACGTTTATTAAAGGTCAATTGAATTATCACTTTTTTAATTGCACCCCATAAAGACGGTGCTTATCTAAGTGCCATTAATGTCTGAGAAATATGAGCCAACCTAGGCAATATGATCGCAATCATCTCAAAGACTTCTCGCGGAGGCTTCTGTTTGGTAGCATTTCCCAGAAGAGTCAGGCTCGACGGAATTTTCCTTCTTTCCCATAGCGCTATATCTGTAAGCAAAGCCAAGGTATAATCAAATGCAAGGAAAAATTCTTCACCGAGCACAGCCCAGGGATGAGATTTATGAGACTTTGTGGTAAATGTGTGGGTGGGGGGCGGTTCTCAGCCTCGGATTAATTCCGCCGTCTTTTGCTAAGGCTTTTGCCGTTATTTTTGTTGGATATTAGGCGCTTCGCAGAATTGTTCCATGATGTATGATGTGAGATAAAGCCCCGGCTAAAGGTGGCATTTTTCATCACACTTTGCCGTCCCCTTCCTTTCCTCTTAACTCCGAAATGAGGTATTTACGAGTGGAATAATGTGCTGTTAAGGAAAATGGCGTGGGCTTTTCCACGGTTGAGAAGCCGGGAAATTGATTGCGCTTTTACGTGGAATTGTGTGATTGCTCGGTGGAAAAGTTTTGTGTTGAAAAGTTTGTGAAGGTGTTTAGAGGGCTATTTCAAATTCAAAACCTTAATTTAAGTTGTTTTCAATTAAATATTTTTATCCATAAAAATAATCCAAATAATTTTTTGCCTAGGATCTCATCGGAGTTGAGCAGGAAAGGGCAACAAAATTTTCTCATTTTCCAGAAGAAAAAAACAGACAAAAGAATATATATTTTTTAATTTTGTAATAATACACTCAATTTTTCCACAATGAATGAAGAAATTTCTATCTTGTCTGCACTACATGTTGGTTCGGTAACTACCATCGTACACCAATCTCCCAAAAGTCTAAAAATAAACTTTCACTGTCCATGACTTTGTCGTTTCATCCCTTGGCAGATCCCGCCTAGCAAAAGTGGGTTGGAGGTGGTCGTCGCAGCAAAAAAAAAAATCGATTTAACTTTGGTCGCCAACTACAGCCTACAAACCACCAATCCATGCCGAGCCGAGCGTTGGCATTCACTTAACCTTTGACAAGTCGCGGGTGACGCTGCTGACGACCGCAATATAATAAAAGTCAAGATATGAATATTTCATGCGAAGCAATTTGCATACATTTGGTCTCCGTCTCACTCTCTCTCTCTGTCGCGATTTTCTGTTGGTACTCTGTCCTTGCAGGACTCACGGTGGGTTTAAAACGATTACTTCTTTAGTTGACCTTCAAATTTCATACAAGTCGTATTTTGATAGTAATTCAAATTGATCCTTTTTTTGATACTTAAAAGAAAATGTTTTTTTTTTATTTACAAGTCAAATCATGTCAATCAGAAAATAATGTTCACCGTGTGTTGCCCATAGTCCTGCAAATACGTTATAGAATGGGAAAAATGCTCCATCCTCGGCAATCTTGTTTTGATTGGAATATTTTGACTTGATAGTTTTTTTCCCCTCTCCGAATGTTTACATAACAAAGATGACTTTATGCCTCAATTGATACTGAACTAATACCGCACACGTTGACGATTAATCGCTGGGATTAAATTTTCATCCCCGGGATTAAAGTTCACCACCACCAACTTTGTTTCACGTATGACGAGACGATGTTGTCTACGGGGCGATGAGGATGCTGATGATGAGTGACATTTGTAATTATAATTTCCACCGGGGAATATTATCCGATATCGCTGGTGAGACAACGCACCGGTATTTGACATGCTGAATAATCAATTAGTGATCCCGGGAAATGCCTCTTGGAATATACACACAGATGAATGGGCACACTCACTCAAAGAGACACACACACATACCGCGGGGCGCTTTGCGCTGAGTCCTTGGTAAATATAGCCAGGATAATGCTTGTATACCTTTGAGAAACATTATCCTGCGGTGTTTGGGTTTGTAGCGTGATATTATTGCAGGTGGTGGACTGAAAGTTTGAAGGTTTTATTTGTGCGCTCATTTTACATTTGTTTTTTTACAAATCTGAAGAAAAAGTACATTTTTAGTTGCCTTAGGATATTAAGAAATAAAACTAAAATTTTCGGAATTTCTGAAATTAACGCAATAAAATAATATTTTTTTTTTTGGAAAGAAATTCTCATAATTCTAATTTCAGCAGCCAGCTATTTTAGGTACACTTCATGTGAAGATTTTCTTGCTTTATTTATTACAATTATTTAATTGTTGAATGTGTTTATCACACCATTTTTATTCTTATTCTTTTTTTGGCTTGTGAGTCTCTAAGGCAAGGTTTAAAAATCGATGAATAAAAAATTATTTCAGTAGTAGTACAACCAAAGTTTATTTTTTAATGTTTTTCTAGGCAAATATAAAAATAGCGAAAAAAATAGCTTATTACTAACCATTAGTAGCTGAGATATCGACATTAGGAAATGGTGGGTTGTTTGGGTGAGACTTAGAAAACTTCAATTTTCGTGTTTCTTTTTGTTTAAGCCACTGTATCTCAGCAACCAGAAGTCCAATCTTCAATGTCCTGAGACAATTTTATAGCAAATTTTCTGAACTTTTAAAAAAAATTTTTTAGAAATGGTCACTCATGGTCACTATTTTTAAAAATCGAAAAACTGCAAATATTTCGCTAAAATCAAACATTCGGTGGCTTAATCTTGAAAACAGAGCCTTTTATCAAAAAATCTGTAAAGTTCATTTCGATTGGAAATTCAATTTTACATAAAAAATACGTAAAATTTTGTTTTTGCATAAAATTTCGATTTTTTCCAAAAATCACTATTTTTTCAAAAATTCATAACTCGGCGGCAGATTTTTTGACCATGTTTCTCTATGGCTCAAAAGTTGCGGATTTTTGTCCCCTAAAACATATCAAAAAATCTCGAAAATCAAAATATACGTATTTTGGGAAATGATTACTAAATAAGGAAAAGAGGCAAAATTCCTAGAATAAAGGAATTTGGTACTATTTTTTTTAGTTCAGTGTATGTTTCAGTAAGTACTGATTAATTTAAAATTTCTTCAATAGTTAAGTATAGTTTAAAAATGATAATCTTGTTGATAAATAAACAAAAAATGATTTTCTCCGTGCCCTCCTGATTATCCCTTTGCTCAAGTGACGCACAACTGAGCCCCCGCCACAAGAAATTAACCCCCGCGGATTATGTCGGCTTCAAATTACGGTTTGACAAGACGCAGATCCGCAGTAGCAGCCGCTCAACGCGGTGTTATTTCACTTTGATTGGCTTGTCGTACAGCTCAGTCGGGGCACCCGCTACTGTGGCTGGATGAATTCAAAGTTCAAGACAATTTACTCCGCTTTGTGATCGATTGAGGGGCATAATTCTAGTTTCACACACAGACACACCTGCACACAAGTTTGAATGTGTCGGTGCGTCTCGACGCCGAAAGGTGATAACAATCTCGAGTGAAATTTAATTAATCAAGTCCTTGATGACTTTATCTCCAATTTCTGGAATTTGGCCCTTGAGAATCGAGGATGAGCGAGGCGGAGACTTCTGGGAAGGAAAGGGATTTGCCCCGGCTGAAGGATGTCTCAATCGATTTGCTCCCGTTTGATTGAAACTTTAGTTCTGCTTTTGAACGGTTGATGTCAGTTGAAGACACGGTGTCGGATGCTTTGGTTGAATACCATTGTGACATGATGAAGGGTTTCAACTTCAAGGGACCGGCACTGGGGCAATTAGGGAGTTGAGTTACTTTAAATGAAGTTTATGTCTATGATAGAACGTGTTTCTGATTCTGCATAATTAATAGAGAATTGATGTTTTTATGTTTCAAACTCAGATACACTGAAATAGTTTGATCAAATTTTGAAATTCTTGATCAGGTCCAAATCTTAGAACAAAATTATACCATTTTCGGGTGTTGTCCGATTCGTCTACTTTAAAACTTAAATAAATGTTATATTCCGTATTGATCTCGTCTCCCTGCCATCTTCTCCAAAATGAATCGTTGCTGCCAAAAGGCTAATCGATTCCTCGCGTCCGCGTTCGGAATGTTGGAAGTAATACCCGGCGAGAGCGCTTCCACTTGGCTCGTTGCGTGCAAACTTGTGTAAAAAGCTGGAAAATTCCTTCCTGGAATCGCCTTTTTCCGCGTGGTGCGCCCAGAAACAAAGCTCGAGAATCCTTTCCTCCACGGAGAAGCTTAGCCCAGCTCAGCTCACTTCGGATGGTTTGAAGGAGGAGGAGAAAAAAATCGTCCTGATTCGATATTCAGCCCGGCTTCTTCCCGGAGCGGTGGGATCGGCTTAGCTCAAGGAAAGCAATCCACATTTCAAATTCAAATCCTTCTTGCCTTGGTAAAAAGTGGGATAAAAAAGGAAGCAGCCATGAATGCCTGTCGATTTCAGGCTTTGTCCGTCGTTGTACACATCTACTTTACATAAAATTTAAGGCCTCCCGGACAAGTCAGACACAATCAGTGCAGCAGCAGCACAAACAGTTCAATTCCTTGCTAGTATAGTAGGGAGAAGGGAAGAATCTGGAGTTTAACGGGATCCCCTGCGGGCGGACAGTGAACTCCGGCCTGGAATCGACCAAGAAATGGCCTATCAAATGAGGATGTGTGGGTGTGGGTGTGTTTGAGGTATCTTTCTGATTTTACAAAGAAGGTAGTCTCATCCTCTGGACTGGAATGGAAAATGGCTGGGAGGCAATTTGGTTTGGTTTGTTTTGCTTGTTAAAGAATTGGATGCGATTTGTGGTTTTTGTTAGGTTTCTCCGTTTGATTGGGTGTAATTGGCATGTTATTGAATGCTGTGTAACTGATTTTACTTTATTGCTTGGAGAGAACATAGAACAGCTTATGTAATGATACAATGTTTCAACAATAGTGTTCAATTCTTAATTTTAGTTTTATTCATAAAAAATACTTTTCTTTTGGGATTTTTCGATTACTTTATCAGACCGAGTCATACATTATTCATCTGCTGAGTTGGATAAATATGGATAATGCTGAAAAACAGTTTTACAACTAGTCAGAACCAGGTTTCAAAACTTCACAAGTATGATTTTTGAAGTTATATTTTTTTTTGAATTCAATGAACACAACAAACAACTACAAAAAGAAATCATTCTTTTATTTAAGAATTGATTTCAGTTATGGAATGAAGAATGGAAAAACAGTTAATTACTTGATGGTATCAAACAAAATTTTTTTTGTTGTAATATTTTCGATAAATTATTCAAAACAAATTGCCTCTTGATATTTGACAAATCCTTAAAAACACAATAATTTCGTAAAATTACTGAACTTTGTCTTTTCATCAAATATTGGTGCATAAAATTTGATTAATATACAGCAATTCCCCACGAAAACAGCATGGAAAAAAACATGGGGGTTCCCTGGCCGAAATAATTAGACCCGTTTTTTTTTGTATGGCCATTAGGGTGACCTACGCCGTGTTAGGGTGGTCTGAAAAATGGCCATTTTCGTCGATTTTCCCAAAAACCACTTTTTTCGAAAAATCATAACTCCTCGCCATTTTAACCGATTTCAATTGCGCAAATGAAAGGTGATAAGTTGGCCTTTCAAAGAAAAATAATAAGAAGTTTCAAAAATCTAGCCTAACATATGAAAAGGCCGTATGAAACTTTAAAATGTCGTTTTGACAGTGTCTAGACCAAAGAGCCTATGTCTGGAAATATTTTTATCGGATTCTCCGGACATTTTTACATAAAAAAATGGGAGGAGTTCATTAACAGGATTCCGAGATATGATTTTTTGAAAATAAAATCCGTGTTTTTTGACGCGCCGCGCGCAAAAACCGGAGAATGACGAAATTGGCAAAAAATCAACTTTTTTCACTAAAACTGCGATAACTTTAAAATTTCAGCGATGACCAATAGATGTCTGGGTACCAAAATTTTCGTAATTAAAAGACGCAACTAACTATTTGACTAATTGTCATTAGCATTTGAGAATTTTAAGATGTGGCAGTGCGTGGCCGAATGGTTACGCTGTCCGCTTTGTAAGCGGATGATTCTGGGTTCGATTCCCATCTGCTGCAACCTTCCATCGGATGTGGAAGTAAAATGTCGGTCCCGGCCTTGGTTGTTAGGCCGTTAAGTCATTCCAGGTGTAGGAGTCGTCTCCATGCCATAAGTACAAACAACACACCAAACCAAACCTACTCCGGTGGAATCGCTGGCGGCGGTTGAACTCGCAATCTAAAGGTCGTCAGTTCAAACACTGGGGTGGAAGGTTCCTTGGAGTAGAAAGAGGTTTGGGTGCTCTCCCCATTCAAGCCTTCGGACTCCTAGGTTCGAGCAGAAACTTGCAATAGAGACCACAAAAGACCCGGGGTTCGTTAATGTAGATGGTTTGATATTTTTTTTTGATTTTCTAGAAAAATATGGTGTTTTGGAAAAGTTTGATGATTTTACTGAAAATCACATTAATAAAGTCAATGTTTGAAAAAAAAATTAGCTCCGATTAAAAATTTGAAAATTTCCTTTTTTAAAAAATACGGTTTTTGTGATAAAATTTGCTTTTCAAATTTTTATTCAAATAAGATTAAATTCAAATTGCATACAATGCTTTGATTGAATTTCCAAATCCATTTAAAAAAATATTCACGCGTTCATTTGGAATAATAAGATGATCGAAATTGGCAAACAAATAAGAACCTGTCGAAATCTATCAAAATCTGGTCAAGATAATGATAATTAATCTAGCATTCCCAGATTTATCTTGCGGCCTTGTTGGAATCTATGTATTCCATAAAATCTTGTCTACCTTAATTTTGAATTTGGATTATAAATGGGTAATTCTCTACCAACTCACACAAAATCGGGAAAAGTTGCCCCGACCCCTTTTCAATTTGCGTGAAACTTTGTCCTAAGGGGTAACTTTTGTCCCTGATCACGATTCCGAGGTCCGTTTTTTGATATCTCGTGACGGAGGGGCGGTACGACCCCTTCCATTTTTGAACATGCGAAAAAAGAGGTGTTTTTCAATCATTTGCAGCCTGAAACGGTGATGAGATAGAAATTTGGTGTCAAAGGGATTTATATGTAAAATTAGACGCCCGATTTGGTGGCGTACTCAGAATTCCGAAAAAACGTATTTTTCATCGAAAAAACACTAAAAAAGTTTTAAAAATTCTCCCACTTTCCGTTATTTGACTGTAAAAAATTTTGGAACATGTCATTTTATGGGAAATTTAATGTACTTTTCGAATCTACATTGACCCAGAAGGGTCATTTTTTTCATTTAAAACAAAATTTTTCATTTTAAAATTTCGTGTTTTTTTCTAACTTTGCAGGGTTATTTTTCAAGGTGTAACAATGTTCTAAAAAGTTGTAGAGCAGACAATAACAAAAATTTTGATATCTAGACATAAGGGGTTTGCTTATAAACATCACGAGTTATCGCGATTTTACGAAAAAAAAGTATTGAAAATGTTGGTCGCATGTTCAAAAATGGAAGGGGTCGTACCGCCCCTCCGTCACGAGATATCAAAAAACGGATCTCGGATTCGTGATCAGGTACAAAAGTTACCCGTTAGGACAAAGTTTCACGCAAATCGAAGAGGGATCGGGGCAACTGCTGTGTGAGTTGGCGGAGAATTACCCTATACAAAATGAATACTTTGACAAGTATTCTGCTACTCAGGTCAGATTTGAAAGCATTGTTGATTGAGGTAAAAACTTTCTGGGAAAATTCATATAGAACTTGAGAGAAACCCAGGAATAACCGGGAAATTGAAAATCTAAATCTAGTTGCCACCCTGGATTATAATCACATTACCTACATTTTTTAACATTTGAGTAATGGGAAATGGCTGAGATTATAGAACATTTTTTGTGTTTTTTTTCGATGAATATTCACTATTTTTCGTGGGAATCGAAGAGGGGTCATGTCAACTGCTGTGTGAGTTGGTGAAAATTTATCATTCAATAATCTCATCTCTAGCAAAACAACTTTTCCCAATGATGATCGAATCAATTCGCTCAAATCTTCATTTTTCATCCAATCCATTTCCATCTAAATCATTCCATCTTCTCCCCCCGATCAAAACCTTGCGTCCTATTTTAATGCATTCCCGAGAACTTTACAATTCAATCAATGAAATTAGAAAAGTTTACTTATTTGCTTTCTTGTCAGTTTTATTTCCCGATTTCACCACCTCCTCTCTTCCTCCATTTGACATTGCACCTGAGATTTTAAATCGCCTTCGACCAGCAGAACCCGGGAAGCTTTCCCATCCCAAACGACTTCCGGGTTCACTTTTTGACGATATCGTCGTGTACTCCAAGAGGGGGGAGGGGAAAGTTTTCAAACATTTTTCTCTCCTCGCCTTGCTTTTCCCTTGTGCTAGGAAATGATTCTCGCTTGTTTCCAAAAGACAGTGAAAAGTTTCAATTTCTGGGTTCGTGTCGGAAGCCAGGGGAAAAAATGTTGGTTTGAGGGAGGGGAAGGGGTGCCATGCTACTGATAGTTTTTCACCCTTTTTTCCCAAGGAACGAAGGAACAACTTTTACTGGAGACCACCTCCACCTCCTCCTCCTTCAAAGGGACGTGCATATTTGCTGCTGATGGCAGTGATATTCACGTCGACGTCCCTCGCTGCTTCGACACGAGAAAAATGTTTTAAATTAAAATATTTAAATAGCACTACCGGGTTTTAATGCTTTGTGAATAGATTCTTGCTTTAAAGTTTTTTTTCGCCTTCCTTTATGAGGTGTGCTATGGGAAACGACGGGGGAAAAATTCTTCGAAAGATGGAACTCTCACTTACTCGCTTTGATTATTCAATTTAAATTTGAAATGGAGTAGCTGCTGCAGGAAGCAGTCAGGGAAAGTAGTTGCAGCAAAAGGAAAAGTTATGAGATGTTTTTACTTGGTGGTGCAGTGTAGAGCGCTTTCTATTAAAGATGAAAATTGTTTGAAGTACTCCAGACGGCATTATGATGGCTATAAAAGTTGAATTTATTTAGTTAAAAGATATTCAGCGTTTATTTTTGTACCGATGACTTTTAAGGGAAAACGTGATGTGATTATAAGATTGTAATATTGGCAAAATAAATTGTTTACTTAGTAGGAATCTGCAATATTTTTTATGTTATAAAAAGCATACGTTTTCTATGTTTTTAAATAGTCAGCAACAATGTCTTCCTGATAATCCAGCAAAAGTAAGCAAAACACACTTTCCTGCTCTCTGCCAAGCTCAGCAAAACCAAAGACGATGCGCCAGCTCCCATCCATAATGTTTTGTCAATAAAATCAGCATAAATATTGATATCGCCTCCCGCTTGGATTTACATGCATAAAAAGCATCCCCTCATTGCTTTTTTTTTCTCCCACCCACTGCATCCCACAGCACTGACAGTTTGGAGCAAGCCTACAACCTCCCCCTCAACCCCTCAACCCCTATCCCCCCACCCACACCCAAACAAGTGGGTGGCTCGAAGCAAGAGAAAAAAAGCGCATTACAAAAGGATTTCGCGTGTATGTAAATTCACGATATTTCACTCGACTGATTCAACATGTCCCCCGTTGGTAGCTTGTGGGGTGGTGTGAGAGGACCCTCCCCACCCCACTCCCCAGTTTGGCCCAGTTATTGAACGGCAATGTGGTGGTGTGTGTGTGTGCAAAATGAGGATCAATACGGGCAAAGCCGAGGGAGCTTTCCGCAGGGCAAGCTGCCACGTGCTCGCGTTCACGTGGTGGCTCCCTTGTGTGGTGGGAGCATCGCGATAGTGAACCTCGCAGAGTGGGGGTGACGTGACAGGAAATTTTAAAATTGAAAGATTGATAGAAATGTGCACATTTTTAGGAATTCACCTTAATCTGTTTGTCTATATAAGATGATAAATTTGTTTTTCTATTACTTTTCAGAATATTCAGCTCTGACCAAAGTCGAGAGGGGGGGCAAAAAATATAAAATTTAAATACCAAGCCTAAGTTTCAACATTTGGACGAAAAAAATGTTTTTAAATGCATTTTACACGCGCCCAGTTGCTTTTCAATCATTAGTTTTCAAAATATCGTGGTATCGACGGAATTTTTTTTTTCGCAAAAAAAACTTGTTGTCGGACTGTACATTGGTATTTCCTGAAATTTAAAATGTTTTAAAAGGAGTTCAAACATGCTAAATATGATAATAAACGTAGGAAAATGCATTTCAACTGGTATTCAGTTGATTAAACTTTAATTTTCATTAAAATTTTGAAGTTTTTCGAAAAAATATTTTTTTGCCCCCTGATTCAAAAAAAAAAATATTAAGAAGGGGGAAGGGGCGACATAAACTTAGAAAAATATTTGCATCGGCCTAACGAAATGGTTAAAACCATAATTTAATAAGGGTTTCAAAATTGACCACGAAAATTCAACCAAAACAGATTTCGATATTTATTAAGTGGATAAAAATGCAATGAAAATGTCTTTTTTCGAAATAAGCATTATTTTTAATTTGAGGTTTAAATCTTTGACCTTAGATTCAGTAGATGAGAAAAACCATTTCACAATATTAATTATTACAATTTTCTTCATAAGGTACAATGTATCAATAGAATAATTCCAACCTAAACTGGAATTTGTTAGATATTTTTCTATACTATCCTTTCCAATAAGAATAAAACTTGTAGACATTGTATCCTGTTTACGTACATGGAGCCAATTGTATTCCTGAATGACATTTTAGAAAGGCGTTAATATTTAAATATTTTGGTATTTCGTAAATTAAATATTGCTGTATCTCAAAGCCGTTGAATCGTGTAACGAAGTGGTTAGCGACAAACGTTTAGGAAGTTTGACGGACTTTCTGAATAAAATACACTCAAAGAAAAATACACACCACTTCAATGAGATTTTGTGAATTTTGAGTTGAAAAATCAATTTGAAGGGTCAACCCGATTTTTTTACATTACCAAATTTTTGAAGAGAAGGCCCAACAATACTTCTTGAAAGAAATGAAAAACCCCTTATTAAAACTGTTAATTTTAAAGTGGTCTGGACGTTAAAATTTTCAAAAATCGATTGCGGAAATTGATATTCCAGACATTTCTACTGTAGTCCTATAATTTTCAAATGATTTTTTTTTCTGTTTTTTTCTCGAAAAACAGATTTTCGTAAAGATACAAACCTTTCTACATTGCTTGAATATTCAATCATGACTCGATTATCTGTAGTTTCGATTATCCTAAAGTGTTTATGGGACTTCAGATAATCTGATCAGAAAAAATAAAAAAAAAATATTTTTTTAATTTATTTTCATTCATTTAACAACATTATCGAGTTCTGTGACCCCATTTAGTCAAATTTGAGTGGTTAATTTCCTGTTTAGTAACCAAATGCAATCTCTGAATATTTTATCACTGCCATTTTAGCCACCGTATTGGATATAAAAATTCTAACTCTTCAGAGTAATGAAAGAGTCTAATAAACGATTGTTTTTCATGATTCGATTTTCCAAAGATTCGATTATTCGATTTTTCTAAAATCATCGGATTATTGAGTCTGGTTGCTTGTCAAATCAGTAAGCTTGAAATTATTTTTTTCTAGCTAAGAAAAATTTATTAGCTTTGACATTTTCTACATGAATTTGAATAGAAACATAGAAGAAGATGAAATCACTAGTAAAACTCAATGAGAAGCTCAAAATTAATAAATTGTAACTTGATTATTCACCGATAAAACTGAATTGATTTGAATTATTTTTTTAATAAAAGCTGCATTTTGCGCCGAATTTATATAACAACTGAAAAATCTGCCTTTCATACAAAATGAAAACATGAAGCTTATTCATAGTTTTCCATGGAAAAAAATAGATTTTTGTTCAAAATTATAATCTGAAAAAAAATTATTGATTTCCATAAAAAAATTTTTTTTTCCAGAAAAAATGCTGTAAAATATTTGTAAAACATGTAACGTCATGATTCGAAATCCGGACACTTAGTAGCATATCATTTTTGTTATTGCTGGCAAAAAATCATGTAATAAGTTGGAAATGTAGAAATATCATCAGGACGTAGTGTAAACAGTCAGTTTCAAGAAAATGCAAGCAAATGATATCTTTTCTAACAATTTTTCATCAAATTTTTAAATTTAAAATGACTTGTTGTGCTTCGAATCCCAGACACTGATAAAAGCTGATTCGAAATCCGGACACTTTTGCTTCGAATTCCGGACATTCGATTTTACTAATGAATCGCACCAATATGGACTGAAATGTTAGTGAATGGCATTCTTTAGGTCTCAAATAAGCTGTTAACATTAAAACAATCGATAGTATATATAAAAATTTGCTAGAATTTAAGGAAATCGAAACCATAAATTTCTGCTTTGCCTTCCCGGTGCTTCAGACGCCTATGAAATATTTCCGTTGAAATGTTTCGCATTTTTGGTAAACTTATACTTTTATTTAATTTAATTGTTTTGGCATTATTTACAGCGTTCAAACAAACTTTTAATGAAAGTTGATGTTAGAATTCATCAAATAACTCAGTTTTGACATTCATAATGCGAACTTATGTCCAAATAATTGAAAAAACAAGATGAGGTGTCCGGGTTTCGAAGCGTCCGGGAATTCGAATCATGACGTTAGTGTTGAAGCTTCTATAAAGCTATTAATGACACCTTAATGTTAAACAAAAGTTTAGAATGAAAATTTAAAAAAAAAACTTTAAAATTGTTTTTTTTTTAACTTCAACTCTTTATTTATGTAGTAGAAAATTTCATATTTCGTCAGACAGAAAATACCTTCTTATTTTAATCAAATTTATAAATACGAATACGAAATTCCAAAGTATGAATTTAGGTTTTCATATCACGCTATTCAATGATTAAATTTCACACTCAAAAATATCAGCAGGTTTTAATAATCACATTTTCACCTAAATTTTAAAGCTCGTGTTAAAATATTCCACTTTTTGCGAGCTAAGAACTTAGCTGTTTTTTTTGCAAAACGTTAGAATTAAAGACCCAAAATTATAATTTGTATTTTTCATATTGTTGTACATGTACTTCACGATATGTTATTATAAGAAAATAAAATTTGGTTATTTCAACTTAATATGACTAACAATTTACGAGAAATGTTAAGAAACTGTCTTTAAAAAAATGATCAAATTACTATTATAGTTGAAAAAAAAAATACTACCTGTAATTTTTGTTAAATTATTACGAAAAGTAGAAATGTAGGCCGTCTTGTCATTCAAGAATTGCAGAAGAAGTACGAAATTACAAAACATATTTTTTTTGTAATTCCGCTGTGGAACTGTCAAATTTTTCCTGTCGTTCGGAGAAACGTAACGGCCTACTTTTCCCTTCCAAAAATAACAAAATGGAAAATCAATGCCTTACAATACCAGAGCTGAAAAGTTCTACTTTTCAGCACTGAAATGGGTGCTGAAAAGTTGAACTTTTCAACACTTGTATCGAAAAGTAACATTTCCCAACTTTTTTTTGTTTTGAACGGTGAATTTATTAAACATATGAATGTTTGACATAAAATTCCATTCAAGAAGCGTTTTTCGGAATTACAAACAAAAATTGTGAGCAACTCGTTGCAAAACTTGTTTTTTTTCAGTACTCGACGTATTTAATGCACGACTCTTGCTGAAGAAAATCTTGTTTTTGCAACTTGTTGCATAAACTACTATTTTGCATCTCCGTTATAAATTGACTCACATTTCCAGTCCTTGTAAAGTGACGTAATGGTGTGTCTTTAAACACCCATAAAAAAAGTTCATAATGAAACTAATTTGAATTAACAAAAAATTAAATTTTTAGAACGTCGCCAAGCGTTAAAAATACAATGCATTTTTCAACTCGTGGCAGAAAATAATATTTTGAAGTTCTAATTAAAATTCAAGCTAAAAAAAGTTAGTTGAATAAAATCAAAAATAGATCCAACAAAAAATCTAAAAACATTTTTTTTTAATTCGTGACAACCCTACCCTCCACCACCTCGCATAATTTGCCTCATGTTTTATGCTCTGTTTTGCGTGTCGAACATAAAACTACAAAGCGATGGGATATCAATAAATTGAATTCAGCAAAAACAATAAAAATGTTCACGTTCACCCACACACACATACAGCTTGTGCACTGAGAGAATGGAAAAAAATCCTTTTTGTGATTCTGTCACAGTGAGTGGATGCATGAATTTGTTTGTGTGTGTGAGAGTGTATGTTCAGCAATATCTTTATGGAAATAAATAAAAGTGAAAACCTTCTGGTGGAGCGCGTATTCCCACTTTTTGATGGTGCAGTTTTTTTGGGGCGTGCAGAAAAAGCTACCTCCCACTGGTTGGATTAACCTTCGAATGTCAATTTAAAAAAATCTTTAAAATTGTAAAAGCAATATGTGTTAGAACGAAAGTAAAATTTCAAATAAAACTTTTAATCTTAAAAAAAAATAGAAGCAGCAGTTGAAGGTTAAAAACCTCAACGCGCAGCGATAATATTTTATTTGCTCGGTGGCTAATGTGGGATTCCGATTTTATTTCCACTTTCGGAGGTTTTTCCCCATAAAATGACATTTAAACATTTTGTGTGCAATTTTTATTTCGTTTTGCCTTCCCACTTCAACCGCGCAGATTTCAAAGGAAAATGGCGGATTTATTCAAGCGTCGAATCAAATCACATTAAAGTACCCCCACGAGAGAGCGAGCCATAAATTAATGTCATCCGTTTGTTGTTTTTGCTACGCTGGGGAAATGTGTTTATTTTTCGAAAAATTTCAATAAAAATGTTATTTTTTATGTCATTGTTTCCCAGGCGGGACTTTCAACCGAGTGTCAATAGTCGGGTGGACACGCGACCAGGGGGGCTTCGACAAAATATTTATTATAAGCTTATTTTTTCACCACATTTATCAACAACACCAGTCGCTCGGGTGACACATTTGGGGCCTTTATTTATTGTTTGCTGGTACGATGAAGTTGAAAAATGCATTGCCCCCGAGTGCGCGATGAAAGCTCCTTTGGGGATGCGAAATGCAAATATGCTTGGTGCTGCCACGATTTGTGGTTAGGTTTCCGGTTCCTGGTTGTACCCTGCGCAATCTATAATGAAACAAGCAAGGGTTTGCTTGTTTAACCAACTTTCTGCTAGTGCCTGTCAAAACAGATCGATAGTGGTGGTGTATTTGAAGGCATCGTGTTGAATTTATTATTCAATGACCATTATTCTGAAGATTTTTTTATAGGTGAGTAATTCCCTTTGTATCTAGGATTTAATTTTTTTTTATTTGGTTTTAATTTGTCTATGTATTTCCTTTGTTAAAAATCCATTTTTATCAATTATTTTTCCATACGAGTCTTCTTCCTGAAACTGTGTACTGACAAAAATCTCACTTTTTCATTACATTTTTTATCAATAAATGATAAATTTCCATGCAAGAATTTGCACATGGTTATTTTTTGATATCTGGGCAGACTTTGTCAAAAAGTATGTGCACTGGTCATAAATTTAAATGAACCAATGTTCAATTGTCAAAACCATCAGATAATGCATTTTGAAGCATCTGGGAACTACAAAAATTAAGCTAAGCAATCTTTTTTCAACGTAATAATTAAAAATAAAAGTCTATGCATCTCGAAAGAAGTCTTCCAGAAAACAATAATGACGTTTAGACCTGTGTATTAGAACGGCTCGAGATGGTCGATTTTTCAGAACATGTTTTTTCGGTGCTCTTAGGGCCCCTAAGCAACTCCCCAAAATATGGGAGCGATTGGTTGCGTACACACTTTGCGCATTGCATTTCAATTTTGTATGGGTATTAGTATTCTTTTAACATTTTGATTTTTATCATTCAAATCATCTTCAAACCAACACAAAAGCGTTAAAAATGAGGAAATTCTCAAATTCTCTGCTATCTTGCTCCTGTCAAAATACACAGTGTGCTCAAAACTGGTCTGAAATGTGATTTCCGAGCAAAAAACACGTTTACACCAGTTTTGAAGACGTTGTATCTTTTGACAGGAGCAAGAAAGGTATGCACGAAAGTTTTTAATAATTTACTCAATTTTACCGTTGTTGTGTTGGTTTAAAAGTTTAGTAAAAAATAAAAACGATAAAAATTAAAATGTAAAAAAGATGGGTTTTTCATACTAATTTCCATATCAAATTGAAAAGCAATGCGAAAAGTGTGTACACAATCAATATTGCTCCCAAATTTTGAGGGGTTGTTTTTATGCCCAAAAAAATAAATTAATTTTTGTGGTTTGATTTGATCATTTTTTTTTTAATTTACCATGTAACGACGAGCCCATCTACTGTGTATCTGGCATCTCACTCTCCAAAATACGTATTTTAAATTTTCGATTTTTTTATATTTTAGGTGGAAGTTTGTCAAAAGCTCAAAAGACATTAGACAGAAAGGACACAAAATCAAATACCTACAGGTTGAATTACAAGAAACCGAATGGACAGAAGGTTGAAGTCGAATGGGCAAAAATGCAATCAATATAGCTTTTTTTAATTTTTGTTTTGAAAGATAAGCATTTTTCAAAGAAACATTTATCATAAAAAGTCTAATTTTTTTCAAGATGAGCAGTTCTTAACTTTTTCTATTGGAAAAAGTATTTTATTTATTGGATATTATTTTCTATAAAAACAAATTCTTGTTTCTGAAATGATAGTTACATCACTCTTATAAAATTAAACTTATGGGAAATTGGACAAGCTTTCCCGTAAAAATATTTACGAGACTGAAAAAGCAAGTCTGTCATATAGAAGTTGCCAAAAACCACACAGAAAACCCCGTTTTTTCATCATTTTTATTTTTAAAAACGCTGTATCTTCCCAAGGATTGGAAATAGGACAATGGTCAATATGGAGATTTTTATGCTAAATTGTCTGGAAAATCGATCCCCACTACTGGTTTTTAAAAATTTCAACGTTTAGACCACTTTTCAAAAAAACAGTTTTAGTAAATGATTTTTGTATTTTTTTTAGAAGAGACATACCATCCTGCATTTTTCGTCAGTCTTTTGGTAACATTTAAGGCTATTTTCGTAAAAATTTTGAACGAAAAAAAATCGTGACATCACCTTTAAATTTAAGTTTTAGACTTAAAAATCAAAAAATCTCATAGATGTGGCGTTTTTTTTTTGTTTCAGTGTATTTTTTTCTGAAAGCCAGTCCAATTTCCTACAAGTTTGTCTTTGACCACTTTTTGATACGACGCAACGGCTTCGAGATACAGTTATTTTTAAATTTCAAAATACAAAAATATTTAAATACCTTACGCCCTTCTCAAATGTTATTTTCGAGTACTATTGGCATCATATACACAAAAATGGCTTATATAGGCCCAGGATAACATGTCTACAAAGTTTCATTGAAATCGGAGAGGGTCGGGTACAAAAGTACCAGAAAAATTCATGATTTGAGCTGGAATTGCTCTATATTGTGTTTGAATTATTTTTTTATTCAGGCCGCTACAAATATTTAACAAAGTTTATGTAAAACTTGGTCAGGAAAACCAAGCGGCAAAAAAGTTTCAACAAATTAAAAATAAGCGATAAGTAGAAGTTTTTTCAACTGAAAGCAATTTGAAATGCATTTTGCTGAGTTGAAAATTAAAAATAAATAGAATTGTTTGTGTTGCAAGATGTTGTACCATAGTTTTTATATTCTGAATTGAAATAATTTCTGTAAAATATCAAAAATAAGGTCTATCTAAATTTAAAAAAATAATATTAAAAAGTTAATTTGCAAGTAAAGTAATGTGAAATTCATTGTTTTAAAGTTATAAGCATTTTGAGTTCAAAATTTTAATATTTTTTTGTCGATTTAAAGATAATTTATAAATGATAAGCAGCCCTGCATACATACTAGAAGCCAACGAAATTTTATTATTTTCTATTTTTGGAATTCATCAGACAGCTAGTTGCTAAGAAACGTGCTAAAAATAAAAATATTTCCAGATAATAAACTGTTTTGCAATATTTTAAACTGAAGACTTATGTTTTTCAAATATACTCAAAAAGTGTTTCATTCGTTTGACATACTTAGATTTCGATAAACTTTCATCTGTTATAAAATTATAGCCTTTGCAGGGAAGGTACACAGTCCACACTTGATTGTCCAAAAGCCTCCCCAAAATTTTACTATGGTTAACACTGACCTAAAAAAAATGACAAAAAGGACTGCGCAGGCTAATCTTGAGGGGAAGCATGAACTTTAAGGTCCCCAGAACCACATGCACTTTGAATGCTTCAAAAAAAAAAAAAAAAAAAATAGACCGGGCACTATTTAGCCCCAAGAGTATGAGTTACCAAAGTTTGATCAAATTACATGCTGTCTTATACTCCGGCAAATAATTGTTGATAGTTTTCCATGAAAAGAGTAAATATTTATGTGGACAGTTTTCAAATAAAATATCAATATATCATTAGTTTTGTGATGGTATTTCACCCAAGTCATCTTCATGAAATCCACGTTTACCTGAAAAGAAACAAAAAAAAAACATCCATTAGTACAAATCAAACAGCAATCAAAACCACACTGAATTCAGCTTTAACAATAATTCAAACAATTTCGCACCAATCACAAGTATTATTCCCACATGTGTCTCTGCATGTATGGCTGTCTGTTTGCGTTGATTCTCTTTCAAGCCTCTGTTCGGCCGATAAAAGCAAATTCCTGAGACGTGTCTGTCGGAGGCCAGTGGCTTTTCTGTTAACACCTCTCGCAACAATGCCACGTGTCTGTGCAAGACTCACGAGCCAACCGTCTCAAGTTCACCCAAGTAACGAGAAGAGCAAGAAGATAACCTCAAACCGAAATTCCATCCTCGCAGCTCCTCATACATACACTCGTAAAAGGGCGAGAAAGGACACATTTCCCAAGACACATTCCTTTCATCACGTTCTTGTGATGCTGTGAACCCACACAGACACACGCTTACAGGATCCTATTTCTCACTTCGATATCGTTTCTCACGTAAGCCAACAAGGATTCCGGCGAATAATGTAAGGAAGTTGAAAAATTTGTCCCCAACATATTGCAAAAATTCGTGCAATGATGCTAACAAATTTCACACCACCACACACACACGAACAGACAAAAGCTGAAAACGACCAGACCGGGCAGTTTAGCCAGCATCATCTGTGAATGTGTGTGTGTGCGCAGACTAAAGAGTGTGAATTTTCCGATCCTTTTTGTGGAAAACCGACCACCCTTCTCGCAGCCCACATAAATTGGAATTGTTATTCATGTCACGATCATTCTATTTTAGCTTTGGTCTTAGTCTTTTTTTATGACATTGCAGCGCTTCTTTTTTATGTTGCTTGTTAAGGCACACAGTAAAAATATCTACTTTCTGAATAAAAAAAATGCTTCACTGAATAAAAGAGAACCAGACAATAAGCTTAAATCTAAATTCAAAATATTATTTCAACTGTGTAGTCGCATTGTCCAGTGAGGGGTAAATTTTGGGTCCAACTCGAACGGGCAGACCCAAAAAAAATAAGGAAGGGATGCCAAATTTTTAATTTATTACACCACCGACACTCGGGATTGTGATATACTCCCCGGTCGAGTTGGAGAGGAAAACCGCTTGGGACTGCTGCTGCTGGAGTGACATGACCCGACACTGGCCACATTTGGGACCGGACTAAATAAAGTAAACACCACGTGGAGCTGTCCGTGTCCCAGCGGGGGAGTGTATGGTGATTTTGAAGGTATTTTTTTTTTCTCTGTGGCGATTCTTGATTGTGGAAGAATTGCTTTCGGGAGCGTTGATTGGACTGATTAGGGTGGTTTGTCATAAAGAAGTAAAATTTTTGGGTATAATTTATACGTTTTCTGTAACTTGTCATTCATTGAAATATTTTTTTTCTAAAATTGTAATCCTAATTTAATCTAAAATTGTAATCCTAATTTAATCTAAAATTGTAATCCTGATTTAATCAGTTGTTGCAATTATTTTGCAAATTTATGTCCCTTGTCTTTGGTCAAGGTCGTGGAAGGGGGAGGAAGGGAAAATAAATACACAAACATGAAAATCACAGGCCACCATTTCAACATTTTAAGGCAATGATCAAAAAATGCATTTTACACGAATAAAAATGTTTTGCAATAATAGTTATCAAAAAATCGATGTTTTAACGCATTGCATTTTAAGTTGTTTTGAGTTGATTCCACCACTAATTTCATCTAAAAATTAAAGCCATAAAAAAATGTTTTTACCCCCTTGTTTTGAAAATCATTGACCGAAAAAATATGTTTGAGGCTATTTTGACAAATTGTTAAAAAATATGGCATGTTTCCAAAATAACAAAAAAAAAACACAGAAATTGTCGAACGTCAACTTTACGTAACAGAAAATATAATTAACTTGAATTTTGTGTCCCTGTCTTTAGAAAGCATTTTTAATACAAAATACAAATTTTCATAAAAATAAAAGATTCAATTAATGCTGCTTTTAGGATCAAAATTAAGAAGATAGGGTTATGAAAAAGGCAATAATACAAAAGATTTTATAAAAGCACATCCAAATGTTTAGATCACTGAGTTATTGGTTTCCGACTAATGAAATAAGTGCGCTACAAACTATTTTTAACCATTGAATTTCAGAGATATGCTATCAATTTTTTCAGTTTAAGTTAAACGGTAGAATTTTTAAATTAAAAATTATCGATAGGCAAAAAAATGTGTTTAATTTTTTTCATAGAATGGTTCATGTAAACTACTTGTTTTTTTTATTTTGATAAATTAAGCTGAATTGATAGCCGTAGCCTTAGATATAATATACCTTTTGAATGTTTGTTTAAATCGATCTAAATAAAATTAATTAATCAGACGAAAGGATTACAAAAACTTTTTCATATTGATGTAACATAAAAACAAATATAAAGTTTAAAAAAGTAAATAAAATATCTTTATTGGAAGTACTAATAAAGTTCAGCAATTAAATTTTTATTGATTTAAGCCTTTTTTAAATGTAAGCGATATTTAAAAAATCTTCAAATATCATTTTCAAGGAGTTCAAGAAATGTCACAAAAGTTTCAATTTAAAAGATTGATTTCCAAAATATCAGCATTGAAAATTGACCATTTCTTAAGATTTTATCTATAAAATGTCTTTAACTGAAAACGGGGCACATTAGGCCGATGCAAATATTTTTCAAAGTGTTTGTTCCTCGGCTCTGGCATGGGTCGCAGGGGCAAACAAATGTAAAAATTTATAGTCTCAACATTTGAATGCAAAAAGTGTTTTTAATTGCATTTTACACTAGTTCAGTTATTTTTCAATCACTAGTTTCCAAAAAAAGTAAGATTTGACAAAAAAACAAAAAAAAAATGCGAAAAATAACTTTATACTTTACTAAACATCGAAAATTCTAAAAAAATTAAATGATTTTTAATCAACCAAAACTTGCCAAATTTGATTCTAAACGCACAGGAATGCATTATAAATTGATTTCAGCTGATTGCACTAAAATTTCCTATGGAATTCTGAAGTTTTTAGAAAACATATTTGCCCCCAACCTCCTGATTTTTTGGGCCATTTTCGTAGGGAAGAAGGGGGGGGGGGGGGTGTTGACTTAAACTTTAAATAAAATTTGTACCAGCCATATCAAAATTAAAAAAAACTTTTTGATTAAAAGAATTATTTGACACATAAAATTGTAATTTTTTTTCTGTTTGCATTTTTTTATGCATTTCAAAAAGCAATATTTAAAACAAAATCTAGACTTGGCCAAAAACAAAACGTCCACTTCTCAAAAGTTTGCACTCTTTGTCCATTGAAACTCATAAAAAAAAAGATTTTTTGTGATGAAAAGTAATTTGGGAAAATGAATAAATTTCAATGACAGTGAAATATTTTTTTCTGTTTTTTTTTGTTATAATTGTCCTAATAATAACCTACAACTTTGTGGAAGACACCAAATCGATTTTGAATGTTTTAAAAGCACTTTTCTATGGAAATCCTATGATATAGAGAAATGTTTAAAAAACAATGATGAAAAATTGCTACTTTGGACTTAAGGAATCGATTGAGAAAATTTCTGAAAAATAAAAAAATAGAAAAATTGAAATCGTACTTTTGTGAAATTCTAGAGAACTGCACAAATTAAAAAAAAAAAACAAAAACAAGTTCAACTGACCAATTCATGATATTTCTACAAACTTGATTTTAAATTTGTGTTATTTTTTGGAGAAGTTTAAAAATAGAAATTTGATTTAAAATCCTACTCATACTGAAATCTTATAAAAGTTTTGTTAATATTTAGTATTTATACTGCTCGAATTGAAAAATACAGTTCAAATTGAAAAAAATGATGACTTTTCAGAAAATCAAATCAGGACTTTCATATGGAATTGTTTCCCAAGCCCCAATCAAACTGTTACATCCACCGAATGTGCGTAGAAAAATGCGCTTCCTGAAGATTGCCTCCAGCAACGCCACCAGAATTCGTAATTCTCGGACTCGCCGGCACAACCAGTCACCTCTCATGCGTCGTCATCGTCGTCCTCCCTTATCCCTTTGATCATGGGTGAAACCTTCGTTTCATCATAACGAGCACCGGGGAATAAATTGCTAATCCTGTTATCTTATTACCCAATTTATAAATTGATAATTGCTGACTCAGCCTAGACCCCCCACTTCCAGAATCTGGACGGCTTTGAGCTCCCCAAAAAAGGAGGGAAATCAACAAACTTTGGGACTTTGTGACTAGAGGGATTACGCACCCGCTAATAAATTGTCCCCCCGGGGTGGTTTTGCAAAGAATGAGAAAGGTGGGGGAGGGGTCATAAGGGTGGTGAAGGACGACGAAAAAGTTTTGCAAGCTTGTCACAATCCTTACTGGTGGACCATTTTTTTACGAGGGTTTTAGGGGCAGTGATGAATGTTCTTCTTAAATAAAGGAAAAATACATTTTAAAAAGAGCAAATAAGTTAAAATTAAGAAAGTTTTAGCAAAAAATGTTTTTCAACCATTCTTTGACGAAATTTACTGAGATTTTCACAGTTCAGATAAACCCACAGTGTTCTCTCAAGTCCAATCACTTTTGAGTTTCCTCTAACAAGCTTCATTAAAGAAGTTGTTAAATTCAAACAACGTTCCACTTTGCTTCGTTGGTTCAAAATTCTTCTCTTTTCCTTCTTTTTTTTTGCTGGGCTCAAAGAAAATTCGTCAGAAATCTTTCTCCACGGCTCAGATTTGGGATGGATTCGCGAAAAAAAAGGTTGATGCCTTCTTGGGACTTCTTTTCTTTTTTGCAGGTTAGAGCACCTTGACGGAATTAGAAAACAACGAGCAAAAAATTCACCGTTCCGGCCTGATTCCCTGGAATCTGCTAGGGATTGTCTTTTCTGGGTGGAAAAGGAGAAGGATTTCCAAGTGGAACGAAGTGAAGTGGAGCTTTTGTTTAATGTTTATACATAATTTATGTTTTTCCTGAAGAATTGATGAGTTTGAAGGAAGGATATTCAAACAACCATTGAAACGTGTTTTGCTATTTTATTGACAAAACAAGAAACAAGTTTCAAAAGTGCAAAAAAATTAAAATGATCAATATAAATAAACAATAAAAAAAACATAAAATAAATAAAAGAAAAAAATGATTATAAAATTATGCACATCTAGAATATATAGTAATTCAACAAAACAATATAAAATTTATGAATATTCTATAAGTATTTATCTCTGCAAAGTATTGCAGCAAGCAACAATTTCTCAAAAATTCTCAAACCAAAGAAGAGTCAAATCCATTTCCCTTTCACTTTTTTCCAGGGCCATTTTCTTATCTACAGCACTTTTCTATTCAACGTTATAATTAATTACCCTCTTGTAGTGCTTCACACACAGAGAGAGAGAACGAGAGCAAGTGGCTGCAAGGTGAAAACAATGATAAAAGTGCTCTCAAGAAGAGACGAAAACAAAGCCGAGAGAGAGAGTCAGAAATAGGAGAAATCGTGATGGTGGTGGCAATCAGTCCTTGAAGAAGCCTTTCCTGAGAAAGTCCATGAACAGTAAGAAAAACCAAAAATGATATTGATGTTTTAAAATACTAAGATACAAAAAAAATAATCCACATTAAACAGTTTTAAAATTAATGTTCAAACAATTTATGAAAAACACATTAATAATTATTTACTGTGTCTTTAAACAATCCTCCCAGAAGAAGCAGCACGGTTGAAGGTAGAGTGTTGTAGGTGCTTCAAATTGCAACCCGGACTGCTGAAGCCGAGATTTACGACCACTTGAGCCAAGAACACCCACAGTGGCGGGTAGGTTGGGAGAAAAATTGAGAGAAAACCGTGCAACCTGAATCATCGCAAAATCCTGGTTATTTTTTCGTTCCAACGTTGTCGAGGAGGGAAGTACCTATTCTGCAAACGAAGAAAAAAAACAACAACAGGCTGGATGAACCTCTCAGTGGAGAGTTCTAAGATTGCCTTGGAAGACATAAGGCAAGTGGGAATTGAGGTTTTAAATTTTGTCCAAAATTCTAACAAAATAAAATAACGTTTGAATTCACACCAACTTTATAAAAGTTGGGAAAATGATTGAAAAAGATAAAGAGTATATTTAAAAAAACCAAGTCAAACAAAAAAAAAAATACGACAAGCAGCTTACAGAAATGTTCTTGGTCGTTATATGTTGTAATTAACCTACAGGCAGTTCGTATGTCAGGAAAAAGTGATTTCACATGCTTTCCTGTGCTATTATCTTATTTTACAAATTTATTAGGGACAATTTCTTTCAATCATGAGGTAATAGATATTAATCAATGCGATTAAACAGCTTCCAGAATTAAATTGAATAAACATGCTTACAATACCATTTAAATTTAATTGCAAAAAAGCGATGTTTTTGGCAATACAGTTTTTTAAACTGATCTTCATGCCAAACACGGAACTAAAAAAATTACCGTTGAAGATTTTTGAAAACATCTCAATTTTCTCTTTTGGCATGATTTTTTTTCAGTTTCTAGTAATTGCAATTTTTAAGTTACAATAGAGATTCCAATAAAGGTGGTCAAAATCGGAGTTTTACCTAGTATTCACCGCTTCTTCTACAATGAAGAGGCAGTATTTGTAAATATTGCTCGGTTTGTTCTAGAGGTCGTATCGAGGTGTTCCGATTTTGATGAAACTTTCAGCGTTTGTTTGTCTATACATGAGATGAACTCATGCCAAATATGAGCCCTCTACGACAAAGGGAAGTGGGGTAAAACGGGCATTGAAGTTTGAGGTCCAAAAAACATAAAAAATCTTAAAAAAATGCAATTTAGAATGAATTAAAATATTTTTTAACAATTTGTTGGATTAGGGGTAAAACAGGTTTTCGCCTACTTGATACATCATTTGACGTATTGACCACAGAGTAAATAAGATCTATTTCTTTTTTCAAAAATGTTTTATCAAATTATTTTTTAAATCAAACTTACAACTTCAATACTTCTAACTAATGTGAAATTTTCCGAGTATTCCGAATATAACAAAATTGAGACCAAAAAGTGCCGCTATGGAAGCATACAGGGCAAAAACTAACGTTGTAAAAAGTTTGTTATAGAAAAATCGAAAAACTATGAGAAAAACTGCGATTGGCCAAAAAGTTATTATCGTAGGCTTATAGTCCATGAAATTCCTTGACTTTTGACCTATGGGAGTATAGGTGTTGGAGGCTGTTGCAAAAAGATATTAAAGTTTAAAAAAAATCAATTTTTAACAGTAATTTGCAAAAGCTATGAGAAAAAAATAAACCAATCCTGGATGTCTATGGCTCATTTTGAAGTGCTTCAAAAGACCTTTCGAATGCATCTAAGAGAGTTGGAAATGATGGAGTTTTACTGAAATGCGAGCAATTTTAAGATTTTATATGTTTTTTGGACCTCAAATTTCAATGCCCGTTATACCCCACTTCCCTTTGTCGTAGAGGGCTCATATTTGGCATGAGTTCATCTCATGTATAGACAAACAAATGCTGAAAGTTTCATCCAAATCGGAGCACCTCGATACGACCTGTTACACATTGGTGAAAAACTCGCTCTTAATGATAATCTTTTAACTGCATCATTGAAAATTTACGCAGTTTTCCTTAGATATTTAAACAAAATCATAAAAAATGATATTTCTTGGTGAATTAAAAACATTAGAATTATATGGAAACTTAGAGTACGGTATGTCCACGAATCCTTCCTCCCTGTAGATTCTGTGAAATATAATTCGTTCTCACAATTCTTTCTGCGGTAAAAACAATGTAGTAGGGCTGGTTGTACTAATTTATGTTTCAATCAATTATTAATAATGACAAGAAAAGTGCTTGGAAAGTAATCTAATCATAAGACTTTCCAGCATGCTTTCAACGTACTGGTTGCGTTTGTGTTCGATTAGATTAGATTAGATTAGATTAGATTAGATTAGATTAGATTAGATTAGATTAGATTAGATTAGATTAGATTAGATTAGATTAGATTAGATTAGATTAGATTAGATTAGATTAGATTAGATTAGATTAGATTAGATTAGATTAGATTAGATTAGATTAGATTAGATTAGATTAGATTAGATTAGATTAGATTAGATTAGATTAGATTCGATTAGATTAGATTAGATTAGATTAGATTAGATTAGATTCGATTAGATTAGATTAGATTAGATTAGATTAGATTAGATTAGATTAGATTAGATTAGATTAGATTAGATTAGATTAGATTAGATTAGATTAGATTAGATTAGATTAGATTAGATTAGATTAGATTAGATTAGATTAGATTAGATTAGATTAGATTAGATTAGATTAGATTAGATTAGATTAGATTAGATTAGATTAGATTAGATTAGATTAGATTAGATTAGATTAGATTCGATTAGATTAGATTAGATTAGATTAGATTAGATTTGATTTGATTAGATTAGATTAGATTAGATTAGATTAGATTAGATTAGATTAGATTAGATTAGATTAGATTAGATTAGATTAGATTAGATTAGATTAGATTAGATTAGATTAGATTTGATTTGATTAGATTAGATTAGATTAGATTAGATTAGATTAGATTAGATTAGATTAGATTAGATTAGATTAGATTAGATTAGATTAGATTAGATTAGATTAGATTAGATTAGATTAGATTAGATTAGATTAGATTAGATTAGATTAGATTAGATTAGATTAGATTAGATTAGATTAGATTAGATTAGATTAGATTAGATTAGATTAGATTAGATTAGATTAGATTAGATTAGATTAGATTAGATTAGATTAGATTAGATTAGATTAGATTTGATTAGATTAGATTAGATTAGATTAGATTAGATTAGATTAGATTAGATTAGATTAGATTAGATTAGATTAGATTAGATTAGATTAGATTAGATTAGATTAGATTAGATTAGATTAGATTAGATTAGATTAGATTAGATTAGATTAGATTAGATTAGATTAGATTAGATTAGATTAGATTAGATTAGATTAGATTAGATTAGATTAGATTAGATTAGATTAGATTAGATTAGATTAGATTAGATTAGTTTAGATTAGATTAGATTTTTCACCGGTTAGGCATACCATCAAAAATTGTTTTTATTAAATTTAATTTTAAAATAAAAATATTTTTTACTTCTGCAGGAGTTTGGAAGAGTACTTGAAGAGAGTTTTATCCTACCGCGGTCCAAACTGCTATGCTGTAGCTATCTTGAAGAGCTCTTGTAGAACTCCTGGAAAAAATGTTACTTTTGATGCTTTCTCTGAAAATTTCAAGCAATGCATTTTTTGATTGCTTTTATTAAATTTTCGTCAGAATAACTGAAATTGTTTTCAAAACTCACAACCATTGAAACATTAAATCTTGTCCATCAATTCTACAAATTGGCCCACCATCCAGTTCATTTTCCCTTTTGACTTCCCAGGAAAAGCAAAAACTGCCAAGGAAATGGAACAGATCGGTTCAAGTGCTTATTATTGTTATTTTAACCCTCCCACCCGATCCTTCACAACCCCTCTCGAATGGCCGCGCCAATGCTAAGCCTTTATTATCATTATCTTTTCCCTTCACCGGCGTCGCCATGATTCTCAGAAGTGCCCTCTCCAAAGAAACGAACAAAAGTAAGGACACTCAGCTGTAGGTGAATTGATTAGGAAAATCGAACAACATTTGATTGGAACTGAGAGAGAGAGAGTGAGAGAGTGGGGAAAAACAATGACGAACAAACCTGTCTGCAGAGTTATTTTATCGGTTATGGTGCAGATTCATGGATTTTACAGCGGGCTTTTGTCGAGTGGGAAAATTCAAGTGGGATTGAGTTTCAAGTGAAGGATTACACACTCATATTGCTAGGTGGGTGTGTTTCTAGGGTTGGAGGACTCGACAGGTGTTGTAAAGCTCATGTAGTAAGCTTTAGTTGGGATTTGTGGGTGTTAGTTGAGTCGGATTGCATTAGGTCGAATCAAACAGTAAGTTGTGAAGCTTTGTGGATTTAGTAGTCAGTTTGGAGTTTAGATTTGCCACAGTTACAGCTCTTGTTAGTCTGTTGAATCATTGATTCTAATTTTGTGACACAAACCAGATGTCCAAGTTCTGACCATAACACACTCTCGTAACGATACAAAAAATACAGTCCACTCCGACGCCACCCCCACCTTCTCACATATTCTATTTGTTGAAACATTCCGTACGCCACTATAATTTCACCAAATTAGCTCAATTTGAGCAAACGTCTGGCAAATTTCCCATTTCCTCGTTTTCCAAAGTGGTGCGCCGTACGAAAAACAACACGAGTCCACTCAAACTGAACTTTTCCCGGATAGACGACCGTCTGTGAGTTCAACTCCAAAGAGGGTTGGAAATTATCTATTAAAATACACCCACAGCGAACCTGCAAGTCTTTCGGTTTAGGGACATGTGTAACGGTTTGCACAACTCGAGTGTGTGTGTGTTATTTCTGTGAAATGTTTTTCTTTTTCCACGAGCAGACGATGACGACCCGCGGGAAAAGCGCCAGTTGAGTCTACAACATTCGGGGCGCACCAGAGTACCGCAAGAGCTCTGGATGGCTGCACAGCAAAAAATCCGATGGTAAAATCGCATGCAAAAGCATGCACATCACCTTCGTCAAAATAAACACTTAATATTACACACTGCATGTACATTTTTTGCAAACACAAAAAAAAGTTGCAACCGATGGGATTCAAACCCAGCACCAACAGTAAGGACTGGCGCCTTAGCCCGGTCGGCCATCAGACCGATGAAAATCTGTAAGGATAAACGCGGTCAAGTAGGTTTCCCATACTGATGAGCTACATATTTCAGGGTGTAAAATCACATAAAATTGCATAAAATAATGCAACATTTATTTTACACCCGTGCCTTTTACACGCAGCTGGATTACTACTTTATTTGCTGTGTGGCGGGAACTTCATTTTCCGGATAGCTCATCTTGCGCTTTATGCGATGTGATGCCACTCGTTTTAGTGGAAAATGGGAGGAAAAGTGTGTGTTTACCTGGGTTTTTGCTCATCAACTATGCGGAGATGTTTTTTTTTTGCAATCGTAGTTTAATTTTGAGAATGTTCATTGCACACACAGAAAAAATAATGTAAATTTGGAAGCTGTACTTTTGGAAGGTTGAATATTACCTCTTTTATGATGTAATTTTACCTCAATTTAGACTGAAAAAGTAACATTACACCAGAAAAGTGGTAAAATTACACATTTCCAGAGGTAAAATTACACCTTTTTCTGACATAAAAGATGTAACCCTTCCAAGATGTAATATTACCATGATTTTTTTCTGTGCAGGATAAAATAGTTTCACCCATGTAGTTGTTGGATAGTTTTGCAAAGCCATTGAATCTGCTAATTTTCTTTGTTAAAAAAAGGAATAAATAATTGCTTCCAAGATATACGATGCATCTGTGGCCACTTTCATTGTAGTCACGAAATTCTGAGCTATTTCTGTTCATTATTTCGTTGTATAGAAGTGTAAAAAGTAAATGTTATTAATTCTAGAAAATGGTCTATTCTGAAGTTTGAATGCAGGAGATAGTCCTGCAACCAAAAACTGCTTAAGTTAAAAAAATAACTAAAAGAAATTATTGTTTTTTACACCTATTTGTTTTGAAAGAATTCACCAAGACGAAAACAATTAAAAACCAATGGTTTTTTTTTTTTGAGAAAAATATAAATGACTACTCTGCCCATAATTGAAAATCCGGCTATTATGCCAAATCAAGTATTCCGAGAAAAACGCGTTTTAGTGTTTGTCACTAAATCTCCGTCAAGGCAATTTCCCATAAGAGTGGCATATTAGCCGTTTGGTTTTTCGCATCGGCAGCCAAGTCTATACACTATTTCAGTGAAATTCAAGGGTCAGAAGATGCGTTGGAACATCCTCTATCACCTGGTGCTAATATCTCGTTTTTGCCAAAAGTGGATATTAGCCGTTTTTTTCGATGGTGGGCAGTACTGATGTTCGTAAGAATGCAAAAACTCAAAAAGTAAAGAGCATCATATTTAGGCTTAGTGATTTTTCACGCTCAAAAATTGCAAATTTCACGGGGACCGTAATTTCAAAACATCAAATTTCACGGAAATTTCGCGGAATATGAAAAATGTTAAAATTACTATGAAAATTTTATGTTTAAATCACAGAAACTAATTATTGTGCTTCATTATATTTTACACAAACATAACTGTTCCTAATTTCCAAAAAAGTGTGCATCTATTTTATCTTTTTACATTTAATTGAATTCCATATCAAAGCAAGATTTATCAATCTTGTCCATCCAAAAGTATTGATTTTTTTTTTTCTGCGACATTTTGCTCAGTAAAAATGTTTTTCAAAGGTTTCATCTCACTTTTCAACAACTAAATTAGAAATCAATGGGCAAAAATAATTTAATCTGTGTCTTCATAATTTTATTCAAAATCATAACAGAAAACAAAAAAAAAGTGGTTTTTGTTTAACTTCCACCGAAGCCATCTACCCAATTAATCAAGTATCGTAAAAATTAGACAAGACTCAGAAAAATCTGAAATTCCTGAAAAATAAATCAATTCGTTTTAAAAAAAAAAAACTGTGCAATCTTTCGAAAAAAAAAAATCACAAAATACTTGTTCAGTCAATTTTGACATGTTTTGGTTGAAAAAGCCAACATTTGTACAAAATAAAACTTTTTGAAATTACAATAACTGAAGTCAAACGATGATGTTACCTTCCTTGTGATAGCTTAATTATTTCGAGAAAATGTTTTTTGCTCGAGTGATTTTTGTTAACATGAATTAGGTTCTCGCATCATTCACTTCTCATTAAATATTGCCATAATTTTATGGTTATTAATGTTTCGCTAACAATTCTTCAAATAGTTCATATCACGTTTTTCAATTAAAAAATAATAAAATTTACTTAAAATTCTTAAAGGATGAAATATTTAGTATGTTGTTATTTCAAAGAATTGATTTTAAAAAATTGATAAATTTCACGGGATTTCACGGAAATCTTCAAATTTCACGAATTTTTCGCTTTCCGCGAAATCGTGAAAATTCACTAACCCTAATCATATTCTTAAATATTTCGAAGAAATTAATGAGATGCTTTGAAAATTTTATATCAAGATTTAAATCTTATAATATCAAAAATCAAGGTAAGTTTTATGAAGAATAATTGGTGTTGAATCATTTATAAAAAGATATTATCCCCATCTCGACAAAGTAAAATGATCAAATGAAATGAAAATTGAATTGGTATCATTAAATATTTCAAACAGGGTTTTGTAGGAAGAATTACATCAATTCTTTAAAAAAGTTCTATAAAAAAAACTATCAACTGAAGTCATTTTTAAACCTTTAAACCATGTGGCATAATAAAACCATAAAAAAATCACAGCAAACATATTTTTAAAACTTGCACCCAATATTTTAAAACATTGAGTTGTTTGAAATCAAAGAAACACAAGAAGTAAGTAAACACTATAAAGCTTTATGCATAATTTCTGTTTTTTTTTATTATTTCAACTTTATGTGCTAAACCATACACTCTCAAACTGGTTACAGAGCGTCGCCGTCGTTCTTACTTGTTGCACGTGCATTTTATGCCAATTTGAGTTAAGAACGCCATTTTGTGCAGCTATTGTTCTCGCTCTTCATATGAAAGAAGTTTCAATCTTGTCGAGCTATCTTAACACTCCCTGAAAATCGATGTAAGTGCGACAACTAGCCAAAGGGATTTCAGGTCAGAACGCGTTTGACGCACGTACAAGATAGACTACCGTAAACATTTGTAATTTTAACTCGGGACTCCAGCAACCAAATTCAACCAAACTTCGGGACAATGCACATAATGGTCAGCTTAACAAAACGTGTTTGTTATTGTTTACATTGCGTGCTTTCGTTTTTGTTTATTCAAAAACGCGTTTTTCTCGGAACGTCGAAATGGCGGGTGCGACAAGATAGCACGACAGCGTCGAGAGGGTAAATTTGCTTGAAATTTTATGATTATGGATTCATTTTACTCACTGTCCAAACAATTTAATTAAAAAAAAAGCGAAGATCAATTTTTCACATATTATATATAAAATCATTTACATTGCTTGAAGCTGTTTGATTTTCAAAATGCAGTCAAGCTATTGTTTAATCTTCACACTTTAAAGTTGCTTTTCTATACAGTTACGTTGCAAAATATTATTCAGAGCCAAGATCAGAATAATTTTCTATAAATTTAAAATTTACTTGAGATTCCTGGGATATCCCGGGAAATTGGTTCAAAATTTCCTGTTTCCCGGGAAAATTGTAACCCCAGAAAATTTGGTCGCTCTAGCTACTAGCAAACAACTCCTTAAAATCAATTTTTAATCAAAAGTTCCTATCTCACAAAGACTACAATCAATGGATCATCCCAAACTGGCAATTAAACCTGGAAACTGTTCGTTATCCAACACTCAATAAAGCTTCATAAACAACCGGGTATCCATATCCAAAGCTCATCAATTTCAAATGTAAGCAAATTACCTTCATTCATTCATCGCCTAGCTCAGAGCAAAGCACAGCACAGTTAGTAGCAGCAATTAAATCCTCTTTGTTTGCCAATCAATAAAAGATAGCAATCTCACTTACTAGGCCAAACAAAGCCAAGACTTCCGTCTTCCCTTTCTTGCCCAAGCCCATCGTAAGTAACATTGCGGGTACTTTGTACTTCGACCCCGTGGGCTTCTCACGACCATTACTTACAGATGGGCGAATTTCCTTGTTTTCCTAACCCCAACCACCCAACAAAAAAAAAAAGGAAGAACTCGCCGAAACCGCCCACACTCTACCAAATTGGAAACCCAACCTGACGAAGGACCCCGGTCCGGACTTTGGAAAAGCGGAAAAACGGAAGCAAAAAAAGGAGCTTGGAAAAACAAACACTCGTTTAGAGGTGGAAAACCGTCAGTCGTCGACGTTGACGGTGGTGGTGGTGGTGGTACCTGCTAATCATGCTTTACAGAAAAAGTAGCCTTGAGGTGCACCTTTGCTTCGAATTTACGAGACTTGTGAAAATGTGTGAGAAGGAAAAATCGATTTGGCCTAGCGAATCTAAAAAAAAAACGGACCAACCAAAACACAAACCAACGAAGGAAAATCCACACGAAATGGACCGGACCAAAGCCGGAACTTTTTGCCGGAAGGTTAGGTGCGGGGGAGAGGAGGGTTGGAAAAAGCCCTGACATGGTTCAATCGAAACGATGGGCGACGGCCTGTGAAAGGAATACGTTTAATCGATTGTTTAACAAGCGGAAAACTGATTTATTAATGTTTTTGCTGGTTTTTCGGGGGTCTTCACGGGCCAAAACAGGCCAGGCCAGGGGATGGAGCAGACAGTGACTGACTGGCTGACTGACACAGAGCAAGGCAGCTGGGGGCTGTTGCTGATATTTTTTGGTGAAGTTATGGGTCATGACAAAGGTGAGAAGTCATGTTGGGGGTGATTCTGGTTACAATGTGGAAAAATACTAAATACTCGATTTTTGCCAATAACTATAAAGGAAAAGTAAAGCAAAAATATTTTTAAAGTAGGTACACTTGCTTTTGATATTCAAAGTTTATGAATGCCTGGCCAAAATTTGAACTTCACATGGGCTTGCGGGCCGAACGTGAAAAGAACTTGAATAAATTTTTTTTTTTGAAAACTGATGTATTTAGAAACATTTTCATTATTTAAAAATCGGAGGACAAAAAAAACATTGTTTTTTTTCTGTTTTTGCGTGTGATTCGTCGAAAAACTCAGTTTTTATTTTCAAAAAATCATATCTTCAAAACGTACGCTTCGAAATCGCAATTTTTTTATATATTATGTGAAACTTTCCCAGGAATCCGATAAAAATATTTTCAGACTCTTTGGTCCAGACACGATCAAAACGCCATTTCAATTTTTCATACGATTTTGTTTAATGTTAAGCTTGATTTTTAAAACTTCTTACTATTTTCTAAATTAACCAAACTAATCACCTGTCTTTTGCGTCAAAGGAGATGTCCGAAAAATGACGCGGAGATATGATTTTTGGAAAAAGCGATTTTTACGAAAAATGACGAAAATTGCAATGTTTCGAACCACTCTAGTACGATGCACAGAATGTAAAAAAAGTATTTTTGCAATTCCATCGTGAAACTACTTACTTTTCCAGTCATTCTTGAACGACGAAATAGCCTACTTTTCTGTACTAAAAATAACAGAATCGAATAACAACACTTTTAAAAAATAAATGCTGAAAAGTTCTACTTTTCAGCACTCAAATGGTTGCTGAAAAGTTGAACTTTTCAGCACTTGTTTCGAAAAGTAACACTTTTCAACATTTTTTTGATTTAAACGATTTATTGACAATATACATGGAAATTTGACATAAAATTTCACTCAGTGTGTGTTTTTTGGAATTGCAAAAAATGTTGTATAGAACTCGTTGCAAAACTTGATTTTTTCAGCACTCTTCGTATTTAGGCCGATGCAAATATTTTTAAAAGTTTTTGTCCCTCGGCTCTGGTCGGTGAAAATTCGGCTATTATGCCAACTCAAGTATTCCGAGAAAAACGCGTTTTAGTGTTTGTCACAAAATCTCCGTCAAGGCAATTTCCCATAAGAGTGGCATATTAGCCGTTTAGTTTTTCGCATCGGCAGCCAAGTTTAAAAACTATTTCAGTAAAATTCAAGTTCCAGAAGATGCGTTGGAACATCCTCTACCACCTGGTGCTAATATCTCGTTTTTGACAAAAGTGGATATTAGCCGTTTTTTCAATGGTGGGCAGTAAACAAAACGTAGTACTTGGTTTTTGTCAAACTTTAAATTGTTTACATGTTTCATCACAAAATGTGCATAGTGCTCAAGGGGTGTAAATACTTTTTTTTACATACTGTAGGTCACCCTATTGGCCAAACAATAAAAATACGGGTCTAATTATTTTGGCCAAAAAAAAACCCAGAAAATTTTGGTTTTCTTTTTGGTTTAGGCTTTTTTTTTAATGGAATTGCTGTAACTCGAAATTAACATTTTTCGGAAAAAATCGCAAAAAAATGTAGAAAACCTTTAATTCTAACTATCGGTATCTTGACAACCACAAATCATTGAGGGTCGACCTTGACTCATTTTAGAAAAAAAGAAAAATGAAATAAATAGGTTGATGTCATTTGTTTTCAATACAAAAAAAATGTTTTCATTGGGTGATGCGCAGATGTAATATTGTTGCTTTATTTTCACGTTGACCTCATATTTTATTTTATGTTTTGATCCAACAATAAATTTAACAGAGTTATCTTTCTGTACAATTTTCTTCTAACCCAAGATATATATCATGGTGTGAATTGTTTATCAAAAAACATTTCATTTCTTTTAGTGTTTTGTTTTTTTGATTTTTTAATGAAATGTTTCGATTCTATTCGGGTGATTTTTTGAATTTTAGTATTTAATTATATTTGAATACCTAGAAGGTATGTAAAAGATATTAATTAATTGAAAGACAACTTATTTTAATGAATTTTGGTTGACTTGAATTAAATGCTGGTTTTGAAAATCATCCTACATGGTAATCATGGTAATGTTTTGTGATGTTGTTTGTTTCAAAAAGTGAATCATCATAAGACTACGTGAAACGGCAATGTTTAGATTAAAATTTATTTCACAAAAAAATCAATTTCAATCATTAGTACTTTTAAAAATCAATTTTCAAGGAATTCAAATTGTAAATTCCGAGGTTGTCTTTAGTTTATGTAAACATTATATTTTGTAATATAACATTATCAAGTTCTTAATTTTTAAATTAAATACACATAAACATTCAGTTATGTAGATAGCCTACTGTTATTTTATAACTAAAGCTGTTTTTGTTTGTTTTGTAAAATATCATACAAATAGGTGGATTAATTTCCCCAGTCTGTGCAGGAATTGTACTTTTTCTTGCGTGATCTTCTCTTGGCTTGGTGGCTATTGTTTCCAGGTTTTGCAAATTTCGCTTCGTCGTCGTCGTCCTCTGGAGAAATATCCATTAGATTGGACTGGAAGTTTGTTTGATCTGTTGGTTTTGTGTGGTGCTCATCGTCCGAGGTCGTTGGCTCGATTGTTGTTGTTGCTATTTTAGGTGGTGTTTTATCTGGTGCTGTTTCTGTTGCTGATGGTGATGGTGCTGATAGTGTTTGTGATGGTTTTGTTGTTGTTGTTGGTGGTTGACCTGGTGGTGTTGTTGTTGTTGTTGTTGTTGTTGGTGAAATCGTTGAACTTTCGGCACATTTCTTTCCGTGGTGAAGTGGTTTTCCACAATGGCGGCAAGTTTTTACTTGCTGGTTGTATACCACATAGGCTAATTCCCCCTCTACCTTAATAAAGGAGGGAATTGGCTTCTCCAAGTACATCCGGACAACTCGAACTCCATTCGGAATGCCTGGGAAATATTCTCGCCAAACCTCTTTCCGAATGGAGCTGACCTGCCCGAATGCCTCGAGATGGTTGATGATTACATCGCTCGGCATCTGTGGTGGCAGATCGTGGACGCGAATTTGAACGGCGTCGTCCTCCGGGAAAATAGGTATGCGGAAGACTTTTCCTCTGCATCCTACCTTATGCCGGAGGTTGTGCTGTTCGGCTAGATCCCATGCTTCCTCCGGCGATCCTAGCTCGATGATGACGTGGTTTCGAGAGTTGTTGAGTTGGATGTTGTTAACTTTTTTAAGGTCCAGTTCGAGGTTGTTGATGATGAATTTCGAAACTGATTCGATGTCCGGTCTCACCGGCAAGACGTTGTAGTCAATAACGACGGCGTTTCGGCGATATTTCGACATTGCAACCGATTTTTAACACGGCCCCGACAAGGGGAAAAAGAACAAAGGAAATTCGCAGAGGCTAGTGTTTTACGTCCGACAGCGGCAAGAACAAGTTATCAATATCGTCAGAAGGTTTAATTGAAACAGGTTTTAAAGTAACCATACATTTTTTTCATTCTAATCATAATCCTAGTTACGCTATTGTTACTGTTACTGTTCAAAAAGTCTTACAATTCAACCCATTTTCTGTCTGTTTTGATTTTTATATAAATAACCATGACACTTTGAGAGTACTGAAATAATGAACCCTGAAACTGAACTGAAATAATTGAAAACATTTTTGTTTTCAAAGTGAGCTAACTTTTATAACTTCTCATAATTTAATGAAAAAAAAAAATTTTATACGTTGTTTTAGATTCAAGCTGTTTGCATTTCAATGCATTTGTTTTGTCTTAGAACAACATTACAATTACTTTGAAAATATTTGTTTCAACATTCTTAACACTCAACTGCCATTTTTTCGAAATTTTTTGTTTTCTGTGGGTTTTAGACTATTTTAATATGCATTTTTCTAATTTATTTATTGTTTCTTCAACCTTAAATCGTTATTCTTAGCCTATTCGGTGTTTTTTTTTGTAATTTTACTGTCACTATTTTGAGTTTTGAGTGTTTTTCACTTTTGCTTTTGGTAGCCTTCGACCTTAAAATTTGCCAAAACTCTTTTCTTCAGCCAATGTTTGATCATTGAAATGCTTTGGAAACAATCTTGGAAAGAAAATAACATTTTAATTTTAAGAAAAATTTCGGATTGTTTTCGTCAGCATTTCGTATATTTTATATAAAAATTAGTATGCAGACTGCAGTCATTGTATGCATTTCAAAAGTCCAGTTCTACGATGTTGTCCAGTTTTGCCACATGTTCAATCCGCAGGCACAGTATTGTTGAATTTTAAGATAATTATTATGTTTATAAAACATAATTATCTTTTAATATATAACATTGGAGGAATCTTCTAGAATTGTCCCATTACATCCATACTCTCTTTCAATGAAAACAAAAACAATCAACCTTAAAATTACGCCCCCCTACCACGTCTCCAAACCTCTTCCCGGTGCGATGTGCCTCAAGCAAAGGGATCTCAATCCTCGACTAACCTGCAAATAAAGAAAACAAGAAAAACAACAACATTAGAACGTCGTCTTTAATCATCACATTACCGGCCGTATATGGCGCTAGGAAATGTGCGTTATTAGTGGAAAATAAGCCATAATTTAGCAAATTACATCCCCGGCGTTCCCAGCTCCTCCCATCGCTGAAAAGTCCCAACTCTTTGTTATGTTTCGCTTTCTTTCCTTGAAAAATCTGTGTTTCTTGTCATGAAACATTGAACCGTCCTCTTGATTAGGAAGGGGGAGCAGTTACAAGCATGAGTTGACGGTTAGGCACACAGCTTTTAGCTGGAAAATTGAAAATTAGTAATAAAGTAGGAGCTGGTTTCGTGGTCAGTTTGGAGAGGGCGGGGTCGGTCGCAAATTACGCTCCGTCATCGGTAATTGTTCGTGTAAGTTTTTCTCAACAAGAAGCAAAGTTTTGTTTCCCCCCCTGAACACAACTCAACTCTTGGGATCGCCTTCCACAGTACCCGTAACGCAACTCAACGGAGCAGTGTTTTGTGTATGCAAATTAAGCTCTTTCCGTTTCAACGGTAATGGCCGGCAACATTTTTCTTTCTGGACAGCCAGCAGTGCTGCGGCGAAGCTAAATATTTACCCAACCGCTGTCGTCGTCGTCGACGAGGGGAGAAATTGTGACCAGTCATGGAATGTAATGCCCTCAGAGTGACAAATGAAATGCACTTTGTACCCGTTTTGCCCCCCTGAAAGCGGGGGTAGAAATGTAGCGGAGAGGGGTTTTGCGCTTTTCAGCTGTCCAGCTGATGCTGCTAATGCCGGGAGAAACAAAACTTGTGGAAAAGCTGAGCTGTCAGAGGGCGGTTGTTTTACTTGGTTAGCTATGCGTTGGTTGGTGTGGCTTTACTTTTCGAGTCACTTTGGAATTTTCGTCCTGGTGGGGTACAATTATGGGACAGGAAGTGACCAGCTGGGTGGGGGTTAAATGTGCCGTATCATTGTCTTCCGGGAACGGGGTGTCAGCTGCTGGACGATGACAAATAAGATTGCTGTTAAGGAAAGAGGCTTATGAAAGTCATTTGTGGATGTCTGTGAGCAATACACATATCTTTACAAGCACATATCCAATCAAGCGATAAATGGTTTAGAATATCATTACAAATACTCTCTATTTAATTCAATTCCATGTCACTTGCCTAATCTTATGTAATAAAATCTAAAATAGATATTTGATTCTAAGTTCAGTAAAATTGATTCTTTAATGTTACAATAAAGATAAGCTAGCAGCAAAAAAATAACATTCCAGCACTCAATAAGGGCTTAAATGAACTTTTTGCAATTCCGTCGTGAAACTATTTACTTTTCCTGTCATTCTTGAACGACGAAATAGCCTACTTTTCTGTACCAAAAATAACAGAATCGAATAGCAACACTTTTCAAAAAAAATGCTGAAAAGTTCTACTTTTCAGCACTCAAATGGGTGCTGAAAAGTTGAACTTTTCAGCACTTGTTTCGAAAAGTAACACCTTTCATTTTTTTTTGATTTAAACGATTTATTGACAAAATACATGAAAATTTGACATAAAATTTCACTCAGTGTGTGTTTTTTGGAATTGCAAAAAATGTTGTATGGAACTCGTTGCAAAACTTGATTTTTTCAGCACTCTTCGTATTTATCCAACTCGGTGAACCTCGTTGGATAAATGTACGACTCGTGCTGAAAAAATCCTCTTTTTGCAACTTGTTGCATAAACTACTATTTCAGCATTTTTTTATGATAAGAATGCCATATCATCACATTAGAATGACAGGAAAAGAAAGTATTCTTAAAACGAAATTTGAAGTAGATTTTTAAAATCAAAAGGTTTTAATAAAAATTGTTTCTCGGTTTGTTGGCAAAAAGCCTTATCACCCATCATTGCCTACAGCAATTATTTACAATATTCTTTAAAACAAAAAGAATTTTCATTGTTTTTCAGATGTTGTTATTTTTATGAATCTTTAATGAAAATCGCTAACTCATCCTTGAGCTTGTTGGAAGGACTGTTAGAGAAACTGTGTTCAAAATCTTCTATCTTTAAAAATTGATCTCATCTAATTTTTAGGAAACATTTCAAAAAAGTGGAAAAAAAATCGCCCAAAACATCAGTTTCGAGTTTCCTAAACGTGTGCAAAATTGGTATTCCTCTGATTTTTTTTTTCAAATTCAGGTGGAAGCATCAAATTAATTTCTGTTTATCAAAACTATTTGCTGATGGACTTGATGTGTTTGGCAAAGTTGTAGGTTATGATAAGTACTTTTCGGAAAAAATAGGACTGTGGAAAGTAAAATTTCATTTTTTTTATTAACTTTTTGTCACTAAAAGCTGAATTAGTTTTTTTGCTTTACTTTTGAAATTGGTTTAAGAAATGATCATTTTTCAAATTTGATAATTTTGATCAACTTATAATTTTATTTTAAATATTTTTATTGAAGGCATCAGACAATTTGTCAAAAGTATCATTTTTAAACATTGAAAATTGAACTGATAGTTTTTGAGAAATCATCATTTGAAAATAACAGGATAATAGGTGACACTTTGAAAAACAAATTTTCATCAATTCTAATCGAATTATTTGTTAGGCTTATCTAAAAAATCAACTGTATAGTTTTTTTTAATCTTAATGGAAATAGCAGCAAACATCCTCAGCATTTTAAAATATTTTTTGATGAAGCTTCTCTCTCACGAAGTTTTTTAGAATGCAAAAAAAACGAAAAAAAAATCGAAATTAAATATATTTTGAAAACGGTGCTATCTATAAAAAATAAGTAGGTACTTTTCGATTGCAAGTTTCATCATGCTTTAAGAGTGCACTTTTTTTGTCCAGGATTCGATATTTTCAAAAAAAAAGATGATTTTAAAAAAATCGTGCCTCTTAATCCTGATTTTGTACCACACACTCAGAAGATGTCTATTTTGGTTCCTTAAAACATATAATTTTTTTTTTGGGAATTTAACTTTCAGTAATTAAAAGAATTATTTGTTATGCTTATCTCAAAAATCAATTGTCTAGTTTTTTTTAATCTTAATGGAAATTGCAGCAAACATCCTCAGCATATTGAAAATATTCCTCCGAATCCAGATGTTGTACCACACGCTCAGAAAATGTCTTTTTTGGTTCCTTAAAACAAATAAAAAAATCTATTTTGGGAATTTAACTTTCAGTAATTAAAAGCTAAATAAAAAATTGTTTTGATCATAATCTTTAACTATGCCAAAGACACCAAATCGATCAAAAAATCCCTTCTCAAGATACTGAATTTTTTACATTATTTTACCAATTTTGTATGACCAGCCCCCAAAATTTTATGGAGACTAATAATGCAAAATGAATTCTTTTGACTCAGGACAAAGTTTCATCTAAATCAAAACATGTTTCTTTAAAAATCGCAACTTTAATAACAACACTTGTTCTTCCAAGAAACAAAACATCTTCTACATGGTAATCACCTCCCAATCGCTGGCAGCAATGTTCTTCGCAACCTACAGCAACCAGCTGGAATGAATCTTCTTTAGCCATTCCCACCCAGCCCTCCGCAAAAATTGTGGAAAAGCAGCCTTTCTGACAGCCACTGACAGTGGCGAAAAATATTAACATCTCACTTGGTTGGACATCTTGTTCATTTCCCAACCCACTCAATGGAATGTGTTTATCTCTGCTCTCGCGTTGGAAAATCTTTTCTTCTTCTTCTTCTGATTCTTCTTAGGTGCTAGCATAATCACGTGGGTGGGTTTGTTTCTTCCCCCGGAAAACGACGCGCTGTATGTTAGCCTTTTCGTTACGTAATTTGGTGAGGATTCTGCCGTCTCAGAACGGAAAACAATTGAGTCTTGAAGGCGCCTTCAAAACAACACCATTCCCGATGGCAGAATCCTTTCTTGCGAACAAAGAGCGTATGTATTACGTGGAAGGATATCTTCCAGACTGGACCACTGCGGGGCATGTTGTGTAATCATGACAGCTTTCATCTATTCATGAGTTCTACTCTTCTCTTCGCTGTTTCCGTCAGGTTTGGCTTCGTTTGACGGGAAAATTGAGAGTTGGTTTAGTTCTATTTTGCTTGAGAATCGCATGATTCAAAATTTTAATCTAACAAAGTTATAAAACTGACTTTCAACAGTACCAGACAATCAACAGAGAAGATGATCATTTCAATGAAAGTATCCTCTATTCGATTAAGTTTGAACTCTTGAATGCTGAAAGCGAATATCTCCCATAACTCCCGCTACAACCCTTTGCTCAAACATTCGAGCTCCTATTTTTAGCATGTCTGAACAGGGAGGTAGATACATACTCCTGGTGTGCGAGCACATAGCTAGAATACAAATGCTGGGAAAACGGTACTGGAATAACGCCCGAGATGTATGCAAAATAACAAGATCCAGAAAAAAAAGAGAAAAACCTTGCAAGCATTCCAATTCCAAGCAGAAGCAGCACCAACAACAGCAACCGGAGCTGACACTTGAGAATAGTTGTTTTACGTGTTGAGTGTGTGTGTCCTGAAGTGTCGAAAGTTGGCAACAAAGGAGGAAGTAACAAGTATCCACCTCTTGCAAGGGTAGAAAGCAAGAAAGAAATGCGATGAGGATTGTGGTTGAAAGCTCCGGTAGCTTAACTTATCAGGTGGATCACCCTGGACAGAGAGTTTACAATAGGAGCTGAATTCCATGTGAATTGTGAAAAATTAGCTCAGATTACTTGTTCTAAAGGTTAAACGCTAAACGAAAATTGTCTATAATAGTAGTTTAAGCAGTTAATGAAGAGGATTTTTTCAGCACAAGTCGTACATTTATCCAACGAGGTTCACCAAAACTTATAAAAAAATTAAACTATGGATGAAACATTTTGCTTAAGATTTCTTCAAACTGTTGAGAGAGGGATTAAGTAACCCCTAACATTTTGAAAATGCCGGCTTAAAATATTTTTTTAAAACACTTGGGAGCAATTCCAGCCCAAAACAGGATTTTTGATGTGTTTTATTTTCGACCCTCTCCGATTTCAATGAAACTTTGTAGAAATGTTATCCTAGGCATTTATAAGCCATTTTTGTGTATATGTGTTATAAATATTTTTGTATTTCGTAATTTAAATATTGCTCTATCTCGAAGCCGTTGCATCATATCAAAAAGTGGTCAAAGACAAACTTGTAGGAAATTTGACGGGCTTTCCGAAAAAAAATACACTGAAAGAAAAAAACACACCACTTTTATGAGAGTTTTTGATTTTTAATCTAATCTAATCTAATCGAACACAAGCGCAGCCAGTCCGAAGAAAGCATCCTGGAAAAACTTTTGGTTAGATTACGCCCCAAGTTCTTTCTTTTCTTGGGTAACTCGGATGTACTGCAATTATTACTATTATGAGAGTTTTTGATTTTTAAGTTTAAAAGTCAAATTTGAAGGTGAGTCCAAGATTTTTTTTCGTTCAATATTTTTGTAAAAAAGCCTAAGATGTTAAAAAAAGACTCACGAAAAATGCAGGATGGAACAGAAAAAAAAGGATATAAGCTAATTACATTGCTCATAACTGAATACATAAATTTTTTCAGTGTAGTAAAGTAACATGGATAATAAATTAGCTTATATCTGTAAGCGCATACATCGAATTGAAATGTGGTCAAAGATAAATTTGTTGATAAATTTATGGTAAATTGGACGAGCTTTCCGGTAAATCAAGTCTGTCATATAGAAATTGCCAAAAACCATCAAAAAACCTATTTTTTCAACATTTTTATTTTTAAAACCGCTGTAACTTCACAAGGATTGGACTTAGGACAATGGTCAATATGAAGACTTTTATGTAAAATTTTCTGGAGAAACGACTCTCAAGTTCGGTTTTTGAAAATTTTGACGTTAAGAGCACTTTTCAAAAAAACAGTTTCAGTGATTTTTGTTCAGTTTTTTTTTAGGTGCGTTGCTCTATCCAGCATTTTTCGTGAGACCTTTTGTAACATCTTAGGCTTTTTTTTACAAAAATTTTGAACGATAAAAAATCTTGGGCTCACCTTCAAATTTGACTTTTAAACTTAAAAATCAAAAACTCTTATAAAAGTGGAGTGTTTTCTTCTTTCAGTGTATTTTTTTTCGGAAAGCCCGTCAAATTTCCAACAAGTTTGTCTTTGACCACTTTTTGATACGATACAACGGCTTCGAGATAAAGCAATATTTAAATTACAAAATACAAAAATATTTAAAACACTTACGCCCTCCTCGAATGACATTATCGAGTGTAACTGGCTCAATATACACAAAAATGGCTTATATATGCCTAGGATAACATGTCTACAAAGTTTCATTGAAATCGGAGAGGGTCGGGTACAACCGATTCCCTATTTGACATGGGATTGCTCTCGGTATGATTCGAAGAGTTCATCTGATAAAATACCCTTATCAGTAAAACATAGTTGAATGTTTAAGCTTTCAATTCATGCAAAAAGTTCATAGTCTTGTGAAAAATTGACAGAGTTATGTGTGATACAAAAAAGGGGATCAAGTTTCCCCACTCTTCCTTACTTTTTGAATCTACATTAACCCAGAAAGTTTTTTTTTTTTTCATTTGGAACTAAATTTTTCATTTTAAAATTTCGTGTTTTTTTTGTAACATAGCAAGTTTATTTTTTAGAGTGTATCAAATTTATTTTTTGTCAGTGTCATCTACTTAGCCCCCATTTTTCAATCGCAATATCTCAAAAAACAATTCGTTTGATCTAAAAATTGAACTATTGTGCTCTTTTCTTTAAAAATTATTTTGATATTTAAAAAAAACTGACCCATCATTGGAAAATGTCCAACATAATTATTTGCAGCTCTTTCAAAAGATTACTTTTGATTTTAAATTTTTGAAATTTATGTTCAAAGAAAGAAACAGAAAATTCCAACAACAGTTATCAAGTTATCGCGAGTTGCAAAATTAAGAGTATATATTATAATTAGATGACAGAATCATTTTCAACTGAAATTTAAACTTCAGGAGGTTGTCTCTCAGCAACTAGCAGTTCGATCAACAAAATAAAAAATGAGAAATTCTAAAAAATAATATCTTTATCTAATCGAAAATATTGTTGTCAGCGGTGCTTTTCCTTCATGAAGTATTTTTATAACAGAAAATTCATAACTGAACATTATTGTGTTTAGAAATATGTTTGAAATTGAAATTGCAAATTTGATTTTGCATCTAAAAATGGATACTGGAAATATGTTTGACAATATTTCTGATTTGTATTTCATATCACACTTTTTTTTTATCTACTTCTCTGGCACCAGTTTTTAACCATCTTTAGCTAGGGAATGCATGCACAAAGTTTCATCCAGGTGGAGTCGGAGTCGGAGTCGGAGCCGGAGTCGGTGGAGTCGGGTCTTTTTGGGAAGCCTGGAGTCGGAGTCGGAGTCGGAGTCGTCAAAACTTGAACAGCTGGAGTCGGAGTCGGAGCCGGAGTCGGCTAAATTTTATTAGCTGGAGTCGGAGTCGGAGTCGAAGCCGAAAAATTTCTGATTACCCGGAGTTGGAGTCGGAGTCGGAGTTATCTTAAATTCAACAAAAAATTTGTTTTTTTTTTTTAATTTATCAGTATTTGCTCTAAATAAGCTTATTTTACAAAATCTTCTTTTATTTTTAATTGTTTTTCAATGTGCTTGCGTTGCCATTTTTCATTTTTCAGAGATCTATGATCACTAAATAATAACCTGTTAATCAGCTCTAACCCAAGTATGTAGTATCATCTATCAGAAAAATTAAATTATTCGCTCTACAGCATTGCCTAGCGTTCTCGATTGCGAGATTCCTACTCGAAACTAAGTGTCCTAAGGCTTGATTGTTGAGGCAATTGCAAACCTCTTTTTACACCTAAGCTTCCATCCACCCCGGGATTCGAACTGACGACCTTTGGATTGTTAGTACAACTGCCTACCAGCGACTCCACCGAGACAGGACCCAGGGACTCAACATGCGTATTTCGAATATAACTTTGTACATAAAAATCAAAGTGTCGCGCTTAACATATTTGAAACTGACAACAAATATAAAAAAAATTGCAACTGATTTTGAAATCATCACTTAACATGTTAAATATATCGATTATCGTAATGTTTACTATTTCTTTATTAAAATCTGAGAATGTTGATTCTCAGGCAAACAATTTTGATATTGTTGCAAATTATCGTTGAACAAATTTCAAGATTTCTGGATAATATAGAATTTCAAGATACAAAATATATATAGAAAAATGATAATATTGTTGAACCGGTAAGAATTTTCTCATACTGTTTGTCCCACGCCAATATCACGGAAGGTGATTATCATTGCAACTAAATGTATCTTAAGAAATGTTTCTTGGAAAGGTAGCTTAAGGATCTTTTTGAATATCCGTGACCTAGAAAATATTCAACCTGTGGATTTTAGTTATTTATCCAAATCTAAGTTTTTTTCCATATATTTTGATGGTGGCGCACGCCCATTCATAAAGTTTCGTTTTAGGTGAAGATGCAAGAAGTATCACTCGCCTCCTTTTAAATATATAAAAATTTAAAAATTCAAACAAATCCAAAATTCCAAAGTAAAATATTTTCTAGGTCACGGATATTTGAAAAGGACCCCTTAAACGTCTTTACCACGAGGATTTTTTTAAGATACATTTATTTGTCATAATAATCTTCTTCGGCCATGGCGTGATGTCAGTGTACGTCTTAAAAATATCAATGGAGCTTTAAAAATAAAATTGATATTTAAAAAAAATAAGGAGACTAAGATAGTCACTGTCCTTCTTATAAATGTCAACCTTAAAGTGAGCAAATTGAATTTATATGTTAAATTGATCATTTAATGATCATTCAAAAAAAAAACAATTTAATATTTAAGCTTTTAATAAATTTAATAAAAATTTGAAGTTAAGTAAATAAATCCAAATTTAATTACCAAACGGTTTTTTCTGAAAATGCCTTCAAAACTGGAGATTTTTTATTGTTGTTTCAATAACGTCTAAAACTTGTAAAACTAGAAACTTTTTTCCGTTTTTTCCACTTAGAGAGTTTTGAATAATCCTGTTTGTCAATGTTTATGAAATAATAGTTAACTAACTTTTGAAACATTTAAAAATATGTGGAGTCGGAGTCGGAGTCGGAGCCAACCATTTTTTTAAAGCTGGAGTCGGAGTCGGAGTCGGAGTCGGCTAGAGTTGGTAGACCGGAGTTGGAGTCGGAGTCGGAGTCAGTTGGATCTGGAAGCCGGAGCCGGAGTCGGAGTCGGAGTCAGATAATCTCAATAAGCCGGAGTCGGAGTCGGAGTTGGAGTCGCTTGAAATATGACCCGACTCCGCAGCCCTGGTTTCATCCAAATAAAAATAAAAGAAAAGTATATTTTCAAAATCGTTTTCCGTCAAGTGCTATTTTTATAATTTACACAAATATTCTTTCTAAAAGATTTCAACAAAAGCATGTAAATGATTATGTTTAAGCATTTCATCGATTTTTTTTTGTATTAATTTACAGAAAAACGTTCTCTTTATCTTTTACATGTTTTTAGTTTTTTTTTCAAATTAATCTCTTAATTTGCTTTAAAAAAAACAAAAAAAAAATCGATGGAGATTCTTCCATTGCTGCACAGAATACGTGTCATTTGATTTAAAAATTATTCGTGGAAAAAAAAAACTATTGTTTTGTTTTTGACGTGGCTTAACATGGAAAAACATTCAAACGACATTCCGGGGAAACCATGTTTGTCATGTTGTCGACCGGCAAGTTGAAATTTCATCCCCACAAAGAACAAAAGAATACTTCACTGGAAACTGTTTCCAAAGAAAAAGGGGGGACTCCAGAGTGCAGCAGCTAGGTCATTGATTAGTCTCTCTCAGAGGAACCTAATATATGCACCAGCAAAAGACAGCAACGGTCCGTTCAGATTCTATAGTGACAACAAGTTAAAACCTGGGGCAATTATTTACTCGGATTGGAATATAAAAACCAGATTAATGGCAGCCGATAAGCGAGCGTCGTCGTCTAAACACAAACAGCCATAATCTTCCAAAGGAAAACGGATATTCGAAAGAGGTCGTCACACACACATGTGTTCGGTGAGCTTTTTCTTCGATTTTTCTTACCCGTCGGTTGACCGGAAGTAAAGGTTCAGAAGCGGTTCGAGAATCAATATTGGACCAAATTGGATCTAGTAGTCGAGAGTGAGAAAAGCGAGGGCAAAAAATCACTTTATGATAATAGCAAATAAAAGATAAGACGGCTCCCTTGCCAGCTGAGCCTAGACGAATACCAAGAAGGTGGAGGTCGAGGTGAAAACGCAGCTTGTTTGTATGGCTGGTAGACCAAATGTTGCTTCTGCCATCGACTCGGGGAGCTTCCGAGATCCAAAAAAGAAACAGTTTTTTTTTCATCTTGTATTCATCTTTACTAGAGAAGGGTTGCCAGCGAGCTTGATTTATGGGCTTATTCGAGAAGAGTGAGATTAATCGCCTCTTCAGCTAGGCTAGTAATAGATTCGGTCCTTGAAGCCCAACCAACTTCCGACTTTGACCGCCCACCACGAGGGCTCTTCCAGGCAGCAGCCACTATTGGTGATTCCGAAGACTACGTTGTACACCATTATCGAGCCGATGATGAGCAGGATCGTTTTGAGAAGTTTGTGAAACTGCCGATGTTGCACTGTGCTAAAAAGATCTCGTTATTTGAAGTAGTCAAAACAAAGATTCGTCAAACAAACCTTATCACATGTGTCCGGTAGAAGGTCTCATCCTGTCGTAGAGCGGTTATCCGGCGGGAAGTTTCCTTCACAATCGGGCACTGAAGATGTCGGATGTCCGCGGTGATTTGGTCTGGTTCGATTGGCTCTAGTTTTGACATTTCCTAAACTGTTTTTAATACCAATTTTGTCGATGGTAACTTTGATTAAAGCGTATGTTTAGAAGCTGTTGAAATTTGACAAAATTGTGTTTTTTATCAAAAGAAAATAAAACGAAAACTATGCTTCATGCGTCAAATCAAATAATTCGGTAACACTTCTCTTATAACCGGTTGCCATTATCGAAGACCTTTCTGTGACACATTATTTGCATTTGGCCTCTTTCGTTACCAGCCAGCCCCAACGGTTTTCCCAAGAGAAACGCTCCACTTTCTGGGGCCAATAATATTCAGGACCATCCACAACCACCACCCACAACCCTGGCACCGCAAGGGCCCCCAAAAAAAGGGTCCCACAGTATAATATTCAATATATAGGCAAATAATCCTATTACAGAGATAAGCGCGTTCGCACACAACCGCACACTCACACACACACACACACACATCGATGAATTATTACTAGTTTTTTGCTGGTTTCGATTTTTCCTCGATTTTCTTCTCCTAGGTTTCGCCAGGCGTTGGTGGTTGGTTTTGGTGGGGCTGGTTGGCAGGGATGTCGGAATAAAACCGGACAAATGGACCTCGTTAGAGTGATTGCGATCGAAAATGGGATAATTTGAATTATTTTATGGATTACGCTTTTTGTGCCTTTTTATTGGTGGGCAAAGGAAATTGCTTACTGCGTGCTAATAATTTGGGAGGTCAATGTGACGTAAATCCCAATCGCTGGGGTTGCTGGTAAAGTGGGGGGAAGCGGATGAATTTCGGGGGAGGATTAGGGATTATGGTTTTATGATGTGGTGAATCTGCTTTCTTGGGAAAAATGTGGTGCTTAGTAGGTTAGTTTATGCGCGAAAGAAAAAAATGTATAGTAGGAAGAACCAGATTGCAAATTTGAGTATTTGAAGACACCTAAGTGGCCTTCCAAGAAGTATTTTATTTTCCTTTTTTATGACTGTGGAGTAGGGTGCCCAAAATATACCAAAACTGTAAACCTTGATCGTGAAAAGCTATTAGCGATTTAAAAACTTCATTTTTGAATATGCAATATGTTTACCGCTTGTGGAGCAGGGGGTTATTTTGTCTGGACACCCTACTGTGGAGTGATAGTTGGAGTCAGTTGAGTTAGTCTTTTTGGAGAGCTGGAATCAGATTCGGAGTCACTGACTTCGAACCACTGGAGTTGGTGTCAAAAAAAAATCAGAATCCGGCAAAAGGGCTTTTTGACAGCACAGCCCTTTTTTAACTCTAAATATGTTGTGGAAGTTTGATTTTAAATTGTAATCAAGATTATCGCAAGTAGCAAACTCAAATATTCAAAAACAAGAAGGGTATGGTAGTAATCAATAAGACACTTTTGGTTTTTTGATTTTTTTGTTTATATTTTTATCTTATTTTTGTATTTTGAAATTTGCTTTGTTAAAAATTTACTAAAAATAAATTTAATCACTATATTTAAAAAACGGAAAGTAAAATTTAACAACATGATTACAGAATTGATTGAATCATAATTTTGCAGAAAATCCAATGCACTGCTTAAAAAAATTAAAAAATAAGTATTTAAAAAAAATCTATGATAATATATTTGTTCATTGAAAATACTTTTAAAATACTTGAGAACAAAAATTCACTGAATGACTGAACTTATCTTATTTAATGTGAATGTTGTTTGCAAATTTAATTTTATATGAGAAACAGGATTTTTATTAGTTCACCATTTTATTTAATTTCTTTTTAAATCGATTGCTTCTCTCGAAATCTCAATACTCAAATAATAGTAGTTTAATCAACAAAGATTTTTTAGCACGAGTCATACATTTATCCAACGAGGTTCACCGAGTTGGATAAATACGACGAGTGATGAAAAAATCAAGTTTTGCAACGAGTTCCATACAATGTTTTTTGCAATTCCGGCAAACACCCTTTGGACAGAATTATAGGACAATTGTCCATTAGGGTGCCCAAAAAATGACCCCCTGCTCAACAAGCAGAAAACGGTTTTTTAAAGCATCTGTTCAAATTTTGAGCGAAATTGGTTGAGATTACCCCTTGATACCCGAGCCGAAAGATGGTGAAAAAAAGATTTTCATTTTAAAATGACTTTTTGAAATCGCTAATAACTTTTTGGAATCGAGTTTTACAGCTTTGGTATGTTCTACAAAGTTGTAGAGCATTAATTTTTCAATGATAAACTCACTTTTGGGAATAGTTGGAAGGAGGTAGCGCACTGTGCAGACCAAACCGTAAGAAAATTGGGGTTTTCAATCCTCCCCTTCGAGTTTCAATGGGTAAATGTTGACCGATTTTGCTCATATTTGGCCCAGAGTCCTAAAATAGCTTTATGAACAATATTCAGCTTATGGAGCGAGGATTTGGGAAAGAGTCAATGAATCGTTTAAATCAAAAAAAATGTTGAATGTTGAAATGTTGAATTATAACTTTTCCTAAAAAGTGCTGAAAAGTTCAATTTTTCAGCATCCATTTCAGTGTTTCGTTTTTAGAAGGGTTACTTTTCGATACTGTTATTTTTGGTACAGAAAATTAGATTTTTTAGTCGTTCTAGAGTGTCAAAAAAAGTTAGTAGTTTTACGACTGAATTGCAGAAACAATTTTAGATTTTTTTCCCAGCTCAAAACAGCCATAAAAAATTAAATTTAATTACCTTATTTAGCATGCCAAACAAGTTTGTAAATTTATTTGACAAATTAATAAAATCAAAAATTTATTGTTTGGTGAAATCTATAAAAATATTCTTTGTCATAATAACGCTTTTTAACATTTAAAATTATATATTTTGAGTAAACATTACAAAAAACAACTTTTGTTAATATGAAAATTTCACTATTGCATTTGAGTTAGCAATTCATAATCCTCTATGTTCTGCAAATGAATAAAATTTCGAAAAAAAGTCCGAATTTTTATTTTCCATTTTGCATCACTTGTTCCACACAATTATGCGGAATGGTCATATAAAACGGACATTTTTTTGAAAATCTGTGTCATGAGAAGACATTTTCGGATTAATTTGGTAACATCGGCAAAGTTGTAGGTTATCATTTCCGAATAAAAGTAACTTAAAGTTCATTTCCGAAACTACGTATTATTTTACTAACGATTTTTTAATATGTTTACTTAATATGAGCAAGAGTGCGGGATGGTGCAAAATCTTATACCAAAGACACATTTAAAAAAAATGATCTATGAAAAAATGGAAATATTCTTAAACTGCAATTTCATTGATTTAATTTCCAAGCAAAAATTAATTAAAATTATTTTTTATAAAGTGCACCGTTTTCAAGTTATAGCAAATTCTACATACATTTTATTTTTGGGAAATGTTTAATGTTGTGTAATTGAAATAATGTTAAAGCTGGGAAAATGTCTTTTTTAATTTAATTGCCTTTTTTACGTTGTTGATCAACCTGCTGGGTGCAGAGATACTCACAGCCTCTAAAAATTCATTTTTTTTTTGTTAAATGAGAAAACCCTTTCTCAAGAATTAAGAATATTCACATGCCCATTTTTTTGATCATCCTGCAGAATTGTATGGAGCTTTGTGGGGAAAACTAGAGAAGCAAACTTGCTTTTTATATAGGGAATGGTTTGTAAAAATTTCATCCAAATAAAAAATACAAAAAAGTCAATTTGCTACAACGTATAACATTATTCAAACGAATGTTGTAAAAAATTGCTGGAAAAAATATTTTTCGAAAAAAAATGAAAAGAAAAAATTACAGCCGCTACATGTCAAAAAACACAGTTACCAATTCAAAGCTGTTCTGTAGTACATAAGATTTATCAAAAAGTTTAATAGTTTTTCAGATATTAAAAAAGATAATATCATACAAATGCTTTAAGATTATGTTGCATGAAAAATTTGTTTCAAACGCAAATGGGTTGAGTCTTTGACATTTTAAGACATTTTTCCCCCAAAACCAAAAAACCAAAACTTTTAAATGCAATTATTATCTCTTCTTATAACAACCGGCACGCCAATGCAGTAGCGAGTGCTGACGATAAGTGAAAAGAATAAATCGCCATTGTTAGTCTCCCAGTCGAGGCAGCCCAACTTCTTCGATGAAACTTTAATCCCAGTTGCATCGTTTGCCTGAGCTTGTGCATTCGACTTCTTTCCGCACTCACTCTAAAAACTACTTTTATGCATTCTTTTTTTCTTTTTTGCCCTTCACTAAGCTCATTTTTATGAGGAAAAAAATTTCAACTCCAACCTCCCTTGCTCGAGCTTGATCCGTCCATATTTGCATAAAACTAATAAAGCTGCAATTTATCAAAAAACTTATCCCCAATGCAGCCAGCCCACGCTGGAGGAGGCTTTCGAGGTTGGCTCGGTCGATTCCATATACTCGCTGTCTCCCTCAACGCTGATTCATAAATCCAACTTTCATCCCTTTCGAGGAGGACTTTTTTTACATACACAGAGTGCTTTTGGTTTTAGCTAGGGTAAGTTTTCATATTTTGATTTTGTTGAAAAAAATTACAATTTAAAAGAAATTATACAAATGAATGATGATTTTAACAAGCAGCACTTTTTATGAAAAACTAAGTTAATTTTCATATTTTAACTCGCCTTTAAACCACAAGGCAAACATCTCAAGAGTAGTGGGAGGATGCCGCGTTGGGAAAACTCTGGAAAATATCTACCCCTCCCCCCAACCCAATCCCCTCCTTGAAGTTATGATGCCATAAAATTGTCTACCTTGCTCTCCCTCGCGAGGGAGGAAGAGACCTTATGCTTATAACATCGCGCAAGAGTAGCAAAATTTCGAGGACGTCGACGGCGTAATTTCTACACTGTAGAACGTCCTCCTTCCACACACACACCTGTCATTGTCGTCCGTACGCCTTCCGCGGGCTTGTGGGTTTTTATTTTCGGGCATCGGAGGATTATGGCAGTAAAAAAAAGTTTTCATATGCATTTTTCCTCCCCTTCCATGGTTTTTTCCGAAGGATGACGCGTATTTGGGGGAAGGTTTTCTTGCTGGAGGTTGGTAACGAAAATAAAACCGACTACCTTGGAGGAATGAAAATTTTGGGTAAGATGAGCATTAACTATTTTTTTTTTAATGCAAAAGCTAGTTCAAAGTAAATTGATGAAATTGAGACTTTAAGCGTATCTGCAAAATTTGAAATCATTCGCTATACGACTAGGTCTTGGCAGTCTTTTTTGTTAGATTTGGATGGATTTGGACTTGGACCAACTGACATTCAGCTTAGGACCAAGAAGGTTCACGGAAAAAAAGTGTGCGAGAAATCATGAATTTCGATTCATGAATTCTTGAAAATCTTTTTTCATGATTTCGTGATACCTTTAATGATTTCATAATAATTTATGAATTTATAAAATTCATTCACGGCAAATATATTTTTACGAATATTTATGAATTTTCATTCATGAAATCATGCAATAAGTATTTTAAGTATTTAAGGTATTTTGAGTATTTAAAATATTTTTATTATTTTAAGTATTTTAAGTATTTTAAATATTTGAAGTATTTTAAGTATTTTGAATATTTTAAGTATTTTAAGTATTTTAAGTATTTTAAGTATTTTAAGTATTTTAAGTATTTTAAGTATTTTAAGTATTTTAAGTATTTTAAGTATTTTAAGTATTTTAAGTATTTTAAGTATTTTAAGTATTTTAAGTATTTTAAGTATTTTAAGTATTTTAAGTATTTTAAGTATTTTAAGTATTTTAAGTATTTTAAGTATTTTAAGTATTTTAAGTATTTTAAGTTTTTTAAGTATTTTAAGTATTTTAAGTATTTTAAGTATTTTAAGTATTTTAAGTATTTTAAGTATTTTAAGTATTTTAAGTATTTTAAGTATTTTTAGTATTTTAAGTATTTTAAGTATTTTAAGTTTTTTAAGTATTTCAAGTATTTCAAGTATTTTAAGTATTTTAAGTATTTTAAGTATTTTAAGTATTTTAAGTATTTTAAGTATTTTAAGTATTTTAAGTATTTTAAGTATTTTAAGTATTTTAAGTATTTTAAGTATTTTAAGTATTTTAAGTATTTTAAGTATTTTAAGTATTTTAAGTATTTTAAGTATTTTAAGTATTTTAAGTATTTTAAGTATTTTAAGTATTTTAAGTATTTTAAGTATTTTAAGTATTTTAAGTATTTCAAGTATTTTAAGTATTTTAAGTATTTTAAGTATTTTAAGTATTTTAAGTATTTTAAGTATTTTAAGTATTTTAAGTATTTTAAGTATTTTAAGTATTTTAAGTATTTTAAGTATTTTAAGTATTTTAAGTATTTTAAGTATTTTAAGTATTTTAGGTATTTTAAGTATTTTAAGTATTTTAAGTATTTTAAGTATTATGAATATTTTTAGTTTTTTAAGTATTTTAAGTATTTTAAGTATTTTAAGTATTTTAAGTATTTTAAGTATTTTAAGTATTTTAAGTATTTTAAGTTTTTAAGGTTTTTTAAGTATTTTAAGTATTTTAAGTATTTTAAGTATTTTATGTATTTTAAGTATTTTAAGTATTTTAAGTATTTTAAGTACTTTAAGTATTTTGAGTATTATAAGTATTTAAATTATTTTAAGTATTTTAAGTATTTTAGGTATTTTAAGTATTTTAAGTTTTTTAAGTATTTTAAGTACTTTAAGTATTTTGAGTATTATAAGTATTTAAATTATTTTAAGTATTTTAAGTATTTTAGGTATTTTAAGTATTTTAAGTTTTTTAAGTATTATGAATATTTTTAGTTTTTTAAGTATTTTGAGTATTTTAAGTTTTTTAAGTATTTTAAATATTTTAGGTATTTTAAGTATTTTAAGTATAATGAATATTTTTAGTTTTTTAAGTATTATAAGTATTTTAAGTATTTAAAGTATTTTAAGTATTTTAAGTATTTTAAGTATTTTAAGTATTTTAAGTTTTTAAGGTTTTTTAAGTATTTTAAGTATTTTAAGTATTTTAAGTATTTTAAGTATTTTAAGTATTTTAAGTATTTTAAGTATTTGAAGTATTTTAAGTATTATGAATATTTTTAGTTTTTTAAGTATTTTAAGTATTTTAAGTATTTTAAGTATTTTAAGTATTTTAAGTTTTTAAGGTTTTTTAAGTATTTTAAGTATTTTAAGTATTTTAAGTATTTTAAGTATTTTAAGTATTTTAAGAATTTTAAGTATTTTAAGTTTTTTAAGTATTTTAAGTATTTTAAGTACTTTAAGTATTTTGAGTATTATAAGTATTTAAATTATTTTAAGTATTTTAAGTATTTTAGGTATTTTAAGTATTTTAAGTATTTTAAGTATTATGAATATTTTTAGTTTTTTAAGTATTTTGAGTCTTTTAAGTTTTTTAAGTATTTTAAATATTTTAGGTATTTTAAGTATTTAAAGTATTATGAATATTTTTAGTTTTTTAAGTATTATAAGTATTTTAAGTATTTAAAGTATTTTAAGTATTTTAAGTTTTTTAAGTATTTTAAGTATTTTAAGTACTTTAAGTATTTTGAGTATTATAAGTATTTAAATTATTTTAAGTATTTTAAGTATTTTAGGTATTTTAAGTATTTTAAGTATTTTAAGTATTATGAATATTTTTAGTTTTTTAAGTATTTTGAGTCTTTTAAGTTTTTTAAGTATTTTTAATAGTAATTTTGAGTTTTGACCCAGAAGGAGGGTAACCGTATAAATTAGAGCAACACATGTCTCATGGTGAGAAACATTGGAAAGTGATAAACATTGAATAAAGAAGTTGATTAGCGAAAAAATTGTGCACTGTATTCCGCCGGGGAATTGAACCCCGTTCTATCTCATACCGTGAGAACGCATCACCGATCTGCCAACGGAACCAAACCACCGTGCTGAGAGGCGACCTCTTAGAACGTGATCTGTTTCTACTGGGTAATCGTATGACATTTGTTCCATGTCTCCGACGCAACCATAACACCAATTCTTTCGCTCTTCTATTATGTCAATTTCTCTCTCTTTCCAGTGGCTCTCCGAGATCCTTGTGGATCAAGTATATTTTTAGAAGCATTTGTGTCGTTGTTCATTAGGGTCATTGAGTGAATACTGAACACCTCGACCCAAATGCGACGTATAAACGCGGTTGCCTACTTGAACAATGACAACATTTGAGTGGATTAAAGCCACCGGCTTATTTTCGCAGTAATTTTGAGTTTTGACCCAGAAGGAGGGTAACCGTATAAATTAGAGCAACACATGTCTCATGGTGAGAAACATTGGAAAGTGATAAACATTGAATAAAGAAGTTGATTAGCGAAAAAATTGTGCACTGTATTCCGCCGGGGAATTGAACCCCGTTCTATCTCATACCGTGAGAACGCATCACCGATCTGCCAACGGAACCAAACCACCGTGCTGAGAGGCGACCTCTTAGAACGTGATCTGTTTCTACTGGGTAATCGTATGACATTTGTTCCATGTCTCCGACGCAACCATAACACCAATTCTTTCGCTCTTCTATTATGTCAATTTCTCTCTCTTTCCAGTGGCTCTCCGAGATCCTTGTGGATCAAGTATCTCGGAGAGCCACTGGAAAGAGAGAGAAATTGACATAATAGAAGAGCGAAAGAATTGGTGTTATGGTTGCGTCGGAGACATGGAACAAATGTCATACGATTACCCAGTAGAAACAGATCACGTTCTAAGAGGTCGCCTCTCAGCACGGTGGTTTGGTTCCGTTGGCAGATCGGTGATGCGTTCTCACGGTATGAGATAGAACGGGGTTCAATTCCCCGGCGGAATACAGTGCACAATTTTTTCGCTAATCAACTTCTTTATTCAATGTTTATCACTTTCCAATGTTTCTCACCATGAGACATGTGTTGCTCTAATTTATACGGTTACCCTCCTTCTGGGTCAAAACTCAAAATTACTGCGAAAATAAGCCGGTGGCTTTAATCCACTCAAATGTTGTCATTGTTCAAGTAGGCAACCGCGTTTATACGTCGCATTTGGGTCGAGGTGTTCAGTATTCACCCAATGACCCTAATGAACAACGACACAAATGCTTCTAAAAATATACTTGATCCACAAGGATCTCGGAGAGCCACTGGAAAGAGAGAGAAATTGACATAATAGAAGAGCGAAAGAATTGGTGTTATGGTTGCGTCGGAGACATGGAACAAATGTCATACGATTACCCAGTAGAAACAGATCACGTTCTAAGAGGTCGCCTCTCAGCACGGTGGTTTGGTTCCGTTGGCAGATCGGTGATGCGTTCTCACGGTATGAGATAGAACGGGGTTCAATTCCCCGGCGGAATACAGTGCACAATTTTTTCGCTAATCAACTTCTTTATTCAATGTTTATCACTTTCCAATGTTTCTCACCATGAGACATGTGTTGCTCTATTTTTAATATTTTAGGTATTTTAAGTATTTTAAGTATTATGAATATTTTTGGTTTTTTAAGTATTATAAGTATTTTAAGTATTTAAAGTATTTTAAGTATTTTAAGTATTTTAATTATTTTAAGTATTTTAAGTATTTTATGTATTTTAAGTTTTTAAGGTTTTTTAAGTATTTTAAGTATTTTAAGTATTTTAAGTATTTTAACTATTTTAAGTATTTTAAGTATTTTAAGTATTTTCAGTTTTTCAAGTATTTTAAGTATTTTAAGTATTTTAAGTATTTTAAGTATTTTAAGTATTTTAAGTATTTTAAGTATTTTAAGTATTTTAAGTATTTTAAGTATTTTAGGTATTTTAAGTATTTTAAGTATTTTACGTATTATGAATATTTTTAGTTTTTTAAGTATTTTAAGTATTTTAAGTATTTTAAGTATTTTAAGTATTTTAAGTATTTTAAGTATTTTAAGTTTTTAAGGTTTTTTAAGTATTTTAAGTATTTTAAGTTTTTTAAGAATTTTAAGTTTTTTTAAGAATTTTAAGTATTTTAAGTACTTTAAGTATTTTGAGTATTATAAGTATTTAAATTATTTTAAGTATTTTATGTATTTTAAGTATTTAAATACTTTAAGTATTTTAAGTTTTTAAGTTTTTTAAGTATTGTAAGTATTTTAAATATTTTAAGTATTTTAAGTATTATGAGTATTTTGAGTATTTTAAGATTTTAAGCCTTTTAAGTTTTTAAGTATGTTAAGTTTTTTAAGTATTTAACGTTTTTTAATTATTTTAATTATTTCAATTATTTTAAGTATTTTAATTTTTTTCAGTATTTTAAGTTTTTTAAGTATTTAAAGTATTTTAAGTTTTTAAAGTTTTTTTTAAAGTATTTTAAGTATTTTAAGTATTTAATTTTTTTAAGTATTTTAAGTATTATAAGTTTTTTGAGTACTTTTAGTAGTTTAAGTATTTTAAGTTTTTTTTAAGTATTTTAAGTATTTTAAGTATTTTTTTTGCAATTCCGTCGTGAAATTACTTACTTTTCCTGTCATTCTTGAACGACGAAATAGCCTACTTTTCTGTACCAAAAATAACATAATCGAATAGTAACCCTTTTCAAAACAAATGCTGAAAAGTTCTACTTTTCAGTACTGAAATGGATGCTGAAAATTTGAACTTTTCAGCACTTGTTAGGAAAAGTTATACTTTTCAACATTTTTTTTGATTTGAACGATTCATTTTCTCAATGCATGTACATTTGTCCTATAATTGTGTCCAAAGGGTGTTTTTCGGAATTGCAAAAAACGTTGTATGGAACTCGTTGCAAAACTTGATTTTTCATCACTCGTCGTATTTATCTAACTCGGTGTACCTCGTTAGATAAATGTACGACTCGTGCTGAAAAAATCATCTTTTTGCAACTTGTTGCATAAACTACTATTAATATTTTAAGTATTTTAAGTTTTTAAAGTATTTTAATTATTTTAATTAATTTAAGTATTTTAAGTCATGAATGTCATGAATTTTTATTCACGAGATTGAATTCATGATTTTTTATTCATAAAATCATGAATATTTTTCACGGTTGCATACATCCATTTCATAAAAACATGAACATGATTCACGTTTACAAGCGAAATCAGCCATGAAAACTCATGAATATTTTTCACGACTGCTGGATAATTCGTGCCCGATTTTTAGAGTTCAAAAATTCGCAAAGTAAAATCGCGATATTCATGTTTTCATGGTACAATTTTCATGATTTTCGGAACACTTTTTTCGTGTACCAGTACCTACACTTGGAATGACCTAGCGACCTAACCTAAATTACTGGGACCTCATTTACTTCTCCACTCGACATTTATTTTACCCAATTCTCCCCTCAAACAAGAGGTAACCTCCGCAACCATAATTTCTGTGCCATCAATTTTGCTCATCTCCCCTTCTTCCCAGCGCTTATTCGAAAAGCTTTTTATTATCTTTTGTGGACGTATTTTTCGGCAGATTGGTACTTCAGAAGGCAGCCAAGAATGGCAGAAAGAACCTCCCAACCTCCTCAGGTGATCAAAGAAGCTTTCGAGAGTCGAACAAAAGCTCCTGCTACCGACGATGGCAAGCCATATAGACTCCGAACTAGCACTAGTTTGCTCATAGGGAAAAAAGAAAATGGGATGAGGAAAACCCGTTCAAGTACGTAATGAAGGTGACCAGGAGCTTCTCGTCGTAGGTCGGCGGAGCTTCCTCCTGAATGGCACTATATCTTTCTTCCGGAGTGTGACCCTCCCCCCTTCTCACCCCCTTCAAAAACCCCTTCTTTAGAGTTCGTTACAGACAGCAGGAAACTAATTAAAATGAACGGCACACGATGCCGGAGCAGGAAAAGGACACCCAAGTGTGACACGACGATTCCCCGAGCAAAAAGGGATTCCCGGAGATGAATAGTTCCAGATCCGTCGCTTAATGAGAGGAACGGATTAATGGGATGCGATGAATGGACGGAGCACGGAGAATCTTCCCCTGGGTTGGCAAATGGCGCGAGCTGCGCAGCGGCCGGAACAAACGAGCGATTTTCCTCTGGATTTAATGAGGCGTTGGGAAAGAATAAAATAAAGGTGAAATAGACTTATTTTGCTCTATTCAGCGCAAATTGGCCCACACTATACACAGAAAGGTATAGAGGAATTTGAAGCGTCAGCTACTTAAAATTCAACGAATGTCGGCAGCTGCCGGGAATGGCCTTCGGAAACTACCCCAATAAGGTCACAGCTGAAAAGGTCGTGCGAAGGATTTTGAACCCGCATTTTAAATTTGAAGGTAGTTTTGTGCTGGATGTGTGACCCTCACGTACTCATAAATAACCACCGAAATATCCGCTTGGATTGGTGAGGAACTTGGAGCATCTGTTTTTGCGAAGTTTCCTTGAGCTCAGGGTGTTAAGGTGGTATTCACAATTTTACCTTTTTTCAATATTATTTTTAGAAAAAATATGTAGCTTGACGCAAGGCCAAACTTTCATTATACGTATCAGAATTAATTTTAAGTAGTTCGACTCCGTCGTGCTAACTTGTCGTACGTTGCTTTCTGACGTTCCGAGAAAAGCACATTTTAATGTTTGACCTTGAATAAACACAAACGAGAGCACACAATACAAACAATAACAATCACGTTTTGATTGGTTGATCATTCTGTGCATCGTCCTGATGTTTGGTTGAATTTGGTTGCCGGAGTCCCGAGTTATAATTAAAAATGTTTACAGTAGTCAAGCATGTACGTGTGTCAAACGCGTTCTGACTAAAATTCCTTTGGCCACTTTCCGCAGCAATTTTCAAGCTGTTTAAAGATAGCACGATCATATTGAAACTTCTTTCATATGAAGAGTGACATCAATGCAGAAGTATTCTGGGATTTGTTGAATATCACAGAATTGAAATTGAACTTCGGGAATCTTGGCCGAAAATCGACGTGCGCCAAGAAAGTACGATCACGACGAGCTGCTCTCTCCAGGGGAGGAGGTCTCCACTCCAGGTCAGCATCTGCCATAACAATATCGTTAAAGGGCCATAATTTCTCAAGATTAAAAACTAAAATGTCAGTAATAAAACCACCCTCATACGGGTTGGGTTCGGAACGATGGGCATCCCTTTTCTTAAGGATTTTTGGTCTAGATGGGGAGAGGTGGGACACCTAGGATTGTTTTCCACTTCTTCACCAGGTTGAGCAATTTTTATTGCCGCAAGTAGCTAGAAAAAGGACAATCGTTATGGCTTATCTTTTTTCTTTTTCTTGGGATTTCAAGTTTGAAAAGATATTTAGGACTGGTAATTTATTCTTTTGGTGACAGCTGGTTTCGATGGGGGACGAGATATAAATTTCTAAAGTTGGGAAAGCATCTACTTGGTCTACCTGAGCTAATCAAGAACATTTGATTTCTAAATTCTGGTTCACAAAATCATAATCAATCTTGATGCACAAGATTCAACCTATTTGTCTCAGCAAAGCATTTTTGGTCCAATCTTAATCAACAAAAATGATGATGAAATAGAGCTCAGCACAAGTTTGAAAGCATATTGCAACGCACTTATTCCATCACGGATCGATTCTTCGGAGGTCGTAAACCTCCAGAAACGGGAAATAACTGGCCAAAAACTCAGTGTCTTGCGAACCTTCGTGGTGAACGGACACTAGAGCTGCGGTATTTTTTACTACCTAAGCTCAGAGTTATTTCAAAACAAAATTCACAGTCTTTTTAAAGACTACCTGAGTTATTTTCCAAAATTCTAAACAGTCTTTTCAAGACTAACCCCGCCTGAAATTTTGTTGTATTTTACAAACGAAGCCATCTTTTTAAGAGAACTTTGCTTGCAAAATGCGTCAAAACAAAGGTAAACGCAAATCTTCTGAAGATTTGGTCGTTACGTCGGTGAAGCGTTTGAACGCTAAACCGGCTAACGGAAACAGAAAAAGAAAACAGCCTCTTCTGAGGTCTGATTCTGATTCTGAATGTGAGGTCAATCCTCCAATTCCATTGACAAACAGTTTCGGTGTTTTATCCGAAACTGATGACAAGGAACCTTCTCCTCGTACTGAGCCTTCTGCCGTCGAGAAACGAGTTAAGGCTCCGCCAATTGTAGTGACTTCCGTCTCCGATTTGGCCAGCTTTCGAACGCAACTGAAGAATTGCAAGGAAACTTGCAATTTGAAAGTTTCGTTCCAGCTTGGTCGAAGAGGAGAATGTCGCTTGTTGACGGAATCTTTACAAGATCACCAAACTTTTGTTGGTTATTTGAAAAACCACAAACACAATTTCTACACGTATGAGACCAAGAATGCTCGGCCATTCAAGGCGGTCTTGAAAGGTCTCTCCAACGACTTGTCGGTGGATGAGATCAAAAACGAACTTAAGGTGTTGCTTGGCTTTGCCCCATCCCAAGTAATACCAATGAAGAAAAAATCAAACGGGAATATTTCTCGCTTTGGTTTGACTTCACAATTTTATCTGATTCATTTCAACAGAAATGAAATCAACAATTTGAAACTTTTGGACAAAGTTCAGTTTTTGTTCCATGTACGGGTAAAGTGGGAGCATTTTAAGAAACATGGCGGTAATGGCCAGAATCTGACCCAGTGCCGGCGTTGCCAGGCATTCGGTCACGGTACTGATCATTGCGCCATGGTTCCAAAATGCATGGTTTGCGGGGATTCTTCTCACGACAAGGACAATTGTCCCGTGAAAGAAGTCACCCAATTTAAATGTGCAAATTGTGGTGGAAATCACAAATCAAATTTTTGGGATTGCCCCATCAGAAAAAAGGTTTTGGATTCTCGTGCTAAGCATCAGCCGAAATCCAAACCGAAATTTTCTCAAAGTCAGGTTGTACCTGCATCTTTAAATCAAACGTTCGTGCTGTCTCACTCGAACAATTCTAGAAATACCCCTACCGTGGAAAAGTTAGGTAACAACAATGGCATTTCTTATGCTAACGTCGTTTCGGGTTCATCCACGAATTTTAAATCCTCTACCAATCTTTCTGAAATTGGGCAGGTACCTCAAATCTCATTTGAAAATTTTTCTGCTGGCAACGCTTTGGGATCTTCTGATCTCGGCGATGTTACGTTTGAAAAAATGACTTTTTTGCAAAACTCACTGTTTGGTTTGATTCAAACAATGAGTAATGCTACATCCATGATGGAAGCAATCCAGATTGGATTAAAATTTGCGAATGATGTTGTTCTTACCCTGAAGTTTAATCATGGATCTAAGTAATTCCATCAATATTATGAATTTTAATGCTCGCTCTTTAAAAGCGAAAGAAAATGAATTTTTCAACTTTTTACGAGTTCATAACGTGCATGTTGCTGTTATAACCGAAACATTTTTAAAAACTGGCACTTATTTGAAAAGTGATCCAGATTATAAAGTTATAACTAATAACCGAATGAATCGAAATGGCGGTGGAGTTGCAATAGTTATCCACCGTAGTATGACTTATAGCACGTTACGTGACTTTAAGTTAAAAGTTATTGAAAGTTTGGGCATTGAACTTGAAACTTCTTTTGGGAAAATTATGATTGCAGCTGCATATTTGCCATTCCAATGCACTGGGGAAAATAAAAATTATTTCAAAGGGGATTTGAATAAACTTACTCGGCATAGATCTCGATTTTTGATCATCGGTGATTTTAATGCCAAACACCAATCTTGGAATAATTCAAAAGTAAATTCCAATGGTAAAATTCTGTTCAGAGATTGCACTTCTGGTCTTTATTCGGTTTTATACCCGAATGGGCCAACTTGCTTTTCGTCTGTTAGAAATCCATCAACAATTGATTTGGTGTTGACAAATCAAAGTCAGTATTGTGGTACTTTAGTGACTCATGCTGATTTTGATTCTGATCATCTTCCAGTAACTTTTTCACTTTCTCATGAAGCAGTTACCAGACCCAATAGTTCTGTGTTTAATTACCACAAAGCTAATTGGGACAGGTATCAGCATCATATTGAGAATAATTTAAATCATGATTTTGTTTTAGAAACCAAAGCTGATATTGATTCAGCCTTGGAATCTTTAACTAATGCAATTTTGGATGCTAGGAATATTGCTATTCCTAAAGTCCAAGTCAAATTTGATTCTCCCATTATTGATGACGATCTTCAGCTTCTGATTCGTCTGAAAAATGTTCGCCGAAGACAGTATCAACGTTCTCGTGATCCTGCACTGAAGCGAATTCAAAAAGATTTGCAAAAGGTTATTGACCACAGATTCACTCTCCTGCGAAATGAAAAGTTCGCAAGAGATGTCGAACAAATTAAACCTTATTCCAAACCTTTTTGGAAACTTTCAAAGGTTCTTAAGAAACCTCAAAAACCCATCCCTTCTTTAAAAGATGGTGATAATATTCTATTAACTAATGGGGAAAAAGCTCAAAAACTTGCTCAGCTGTTTGAGAGTGCTCATAATTTCAACTTGAATGTTTTGAGTCCTATTGAAAATCAAATTTCAATAGAATTTCAGAATATTGTTGAACAAGAATTTTCATCAGATGAAGTTTTTAATACGGATCTGAATGAAATAAAATCTATTATCAAAAAATTTAAAAATATGAAAGCCCCTGGTGAGGATGGCATTTTTTACATTTTAATTAAAAAATTACCAGAAGCAACTTTAAGTTGCTTGGTCAAAATTTTCAACAAATGTTTTGATTTGGCATATTTTCCCAGTAGTTGGAAAAATGCCAAAGTAATTCCGATTTTGAAACCGGATAAAAATCCTGCTGAAGCCTCAAGCTATCGGCCCATTAGTTTGCTTTCATCTATTAGTAAATTATTCGAAAGAATAATTCTTAATAGAATGATGACGCACATTAATGAAAATTTTCGCTGATGAGCAGTTTGGATTTCGCCTTGGGCATTCAACTACTCATCAGTTGTTGAGAGTTTCAAATTTAATTCGAAGCAACAAATCTGAGGGCTATTCTACTGGCGCTGCTCTTCTAGACATAGAAAAAGCATTTGACAGTGTTTGGCATAAAGGTTTGATTGCGAAATTGAAAAGGTTTAATTTTCCGATTTATATCGTGAAAATTATTCAAAATTATTTGACGGATCGTACTCTGCAGGTATGTTATCAGAATAGCAAATCTGATCAACTACCTGTACGTGCTGGCGTCCCTCAAGGAAGCATTTTGGGTCCAATTTTATACAATATTTTTACTTCTGACTTGCCTGATTTGCCCCCAGGATGTCAGAAATCACTTTTTGCTGATGACACAAGCATCTCCGCCAAAGGCAGAAGCCTTCGTGTCATCACAAGAAGATTACAAAAAAGCTTGGATATTTTCAATTCTTATTTGAAAGAATGGAAAATTACTCCAAATGCTGCAAAAACTCAACTTATTATTTTCCCTCACAAACCAAGGGCTGATTTTCTTAAACCAAAAAGTCATCACATTATAAAGATGAATGAGGTAAATTTAAAGTGGGAGGATCAAGTGAAATATCTTGGACTTGCTTTTGACAAAAACCTTACTTACAAGGATCACATTGAAAGTATCCAGGTTAAATGTAACAAATATATTAAATGTTTGTATCCACTTATAAACAGGAATTCTAGACTTTGTCTCAAGAATAAACTGTTAATTTATAAACAAATTTTCAGACCTGCCATGCTTTATGCAGTGCCGATCTGGACAAGCTGTTGCTTAACCAGGAAGAAAAATCTTCAGAGGATTCAGAACAAAATTCTGAAAATGATTCTGAAACTTCCTCCCTGGTTCAGCACCAGTGAACTTCATCAATTAGCCGAAGTTGACACTTTGGATGTTATGTCCAATAAGATAATTGATTCATTTCGACAAAAATCATTGCAGTCTTCAGCTGCATTGATCCGCTCTTTATATAGTTTATAAGTTAGTTTTAAGGTATCCCTTTTCCCTTTTGTACATGTAGGACCTCCTACATTTGAAATCACTGAATAGCGAAAGCTACAATATTTCATGAATAAATGAAAGTTGCTAGTATTTAAAATTGAGGTGAAAAGTCATCGTTTGTGATTGGACACTCAATAATATTTTAACTGAATCAATGTACATGGAAAAGAAATTTGAATAAATATAAATTAAAAAAAAAAAAAAAAAAAAACTGGCACAACGGAGATCGTAAAACTATTTAATATCTGGGTCGTAAAAGTGCGTCTCCGTCGTCGTCGTCGACCCTATTGTGTGCAGTGCCACGCATTCCCCAAACAATCTTGTTTCCAAGGATGTTCTTCCTGTGTTCTGGCCCTTTATCCTTCAACCCTTGTGTAAGGAACGTTGTCAGGACATGGCCCAAGGATAAGACAAAGTTGCGTTGCTTCGGTGGTTGTTTGTGTGTTGGTGTGTGTTTGGTAACTAAAACAATTCATATTCATGATGGTTCGCGTTCGGGGCACTTGGAATTTTGGGCTGGCTCTTTTATTGAGGTTTTAAGGGAGGTTAGGGACAGTTGTTCATTTTTTACTTTTTAATTGGCTAAAAAACTAAAAATGTGTTGTGGTCAAAGCGTTGAGAATTAAAGAGTATTGTGTTCAGATAACGCCATGCTTCGAATTCCCGGACGCTTCGAAACCTGGACACCTCATCTTGTTTTATCAATTATTTGAATGTAAGTTCGCATAACAATTGTCAAAATGGTGTTGTTTCTTGAATTTTAACATCAACTTTCAGTTCAAATTGGTTTGGACGCTGTCGGAAAACATTTCAGTGAAATATTTCATAGGCTTCCGAAGAACCAGGAAGGCAAAGCAGAAAACTATGGATCTGATTTCCTTAAATTCCAGCAAAATTTCATATACTGTTTTGATGTTAACAGCTTATTTGAGACCTTAAGAATGCCATTCACTAAAATTTCAGTCTAAATAAGTGTGAATCATAAACAAAACGAGTGTCCGGATTTCGAAGCAGCTCTTATCGGTGTCCGGGATTTGAATCACAACAAGTCATTTTAATTTTAAAATTCTGATAATAAATGGTTAGAAAAGACACATTTTGCATACATTCTCTCAAAATTGACATGACATGAATCTACATTCTGATGATATTTATACATTTCCAACATATTACATGATTTTTTGCCAGCTGAAGCAAAAATGATACACTACTAAGTGTCCGGATTTCGAATCGTGAATGCTATCCGTCATCAGATATTATATTTGCAATCTACAAAATAAAGCTCATGTGCTAAAATTTGATTCATCAAATCTGTTTTAAAAGAGAAATTCAAAAGTTTTTTTTTTTTTTAATAAAGTAAAGGCGGCTTTAAACGATGTTTTTGTGCAAGATTTTAGGGTGGTGAATTGCATAAAAAATGAGTAACAAATCAAATTTGCAATCAAATAATTGTTTTTTAAAATTTCCTAATATGAGTTTATTTTGAAAAATGTTTAATTTTTGAAATGTAAAAAATTCTTCATGATTGGAAACACCCCGAAAGAAATATTTTTGAAAAGATTAAATAATTTCTATTTATTTGTTATTCTTGATATGTAATTAAAAAAAATTAAAAACGCACAGCAATTTTTAAATGTCCTTAGTCAGTGTGATGAGATTTTTTTCGATAACTACCTTCTGATTCTGTAATTGAAAAATTATGTCAAGCAGAAAATTTGACGTAAGATTCATTTGTTTGTTTGCACTGAAAATCAAACCACTAGTTTCTGAGAAATCGCGAGTTGGATAACGAGGGCTCTTAGATGAAACTAGCAAAAACTGATTTTTTTTTTCAAGATTTTTTACCTTAAGAGGCTATTTCTTGGCAACTAGCAGTCTAATCAATATAGTCAAATGAAAATTCTTGGATTTTTTAAAGATTCATGAATATTTTCAAGGTATTTTTTTTAAATACCTGAAAACCATTTTCTTGAAAACGGTTTGCTTATTAAAAAAAACAAAGTTTTTTTCAACTGCAATTTTTAACATTCCAACGCCTAAGGCTCTAAAAAAGTTGGAACGGTAACTTCAACTCAACGGTACTCGGGCATTACTCAATCAATCGGGACGATTCTTCTTTCCAGTTATTTGTTAGGATGTCTAGATGATTCTAGAACTTTGCAGAACTTAATTTGATCAAATCTGTAATTTTTGAAATCAAAAACATCGTTCCAACTTTTTATTTCACGTGTAAAAAAAATTCGCCGAAAATTCCGCGGAGTCGGTCTTTTTTAAAAAAAGGTGGAACGATGTTTTCGGTCGCAGAAATTACAGATTTGATCAAATTAAGTTCTGCAAAGTTCTAGAATTATCTAGACATCCTAAAAAATCACTGAAAACAAGAATCGTCTTGATCGGTTGAGTTAGGCCCGAGAACCAGCGAGTTGAAGTTACCGTTCCACCTTTTTTGGGAGGCTTGGGCGTCCGTGTAAGTTGGGCAGGCATGCGTTGGGCGTTCCAGTGTTAATTTTCATCTTATTACAGTGGAATCTCTAGTTGTCGATATTGAAGGAACCACAGAGAAAAACAGAGTTACTACTGCCTCTTGATTTTTGATTCGACTTTGTGGTACATCTTAGGTACATCGTACGCCTTCTACCAGCAAACCTTATGGAACCAAAACATGAAATTTCTTCGGACTGGTTACTCTGGGTTACTCTGTGAAGGAACCGTCGAAAGCGGGAGTTATTAAATTAAAGAACGAAAAATCAAAGCAATCTATTTGAAGGGACTTTGAAATTTCGTGACAGCTGAAGCAATCTTGATATCGAGAAGATTGTAAATGTTTTGAAATTTGGTTCGCAATAATTTCGATTATTATTTAATTTTTTTTATCTGGAACAAGATTTTGCATTATCCTAAAAATGGCACAGAATATGGCTTTTTATGTTCGCAAAATCATTGCAGGAAATTTCTAAAAAAATGTGCACTCAAAAATCCTCTTTTTTGGCTATTGAGAAGTATAAATTAAAATTTTGTCGATGAATTTTGATTTAAAAAATCAAGAAAATATCGAGATTTTAAGAAAAACTAAAGATGTATTTCAATAAAACAAAATTTGCAGTTAATCCTCAAATGTTTAAAGAGGTCCTCTTTTACTTGATACAGCCTTAGAAAAAAACTTAGATAACTTAGAAATTTGACAAACCTGATGGATGAGAATTGAAAAAGTTAAATAAATATATAACGGGATTAAAGTATATTCTACTTTATTGGGGAATTATGACTTAAAACTAATTGCTCATTTAGAAATTCAAGTTATACTTCATTTTTTAACCTGCAGGCCCAAATTTCAAACATTACAAAAATAATGCAATTTGAGGCAATGGATTTGTCTATAATATAAAAATGAAATGTCATACCTTGAAAAAAAAAATCTTAAATAATTTCATCATGGGTTTTTCGAAGAGGTTAGGTTAAAAATGTTTGCCAAAATTGAAATCTGAAACTTGTAATTTGGAAGAAAAAAAAATCAAAAGGATTATAATATTGAGAAACTTATTACATTTTTTCCGATTTCCAACCAAAATCCGATTACTAAATGCATGCCCTTTTTTAAATTTTAAATCTGTGTAAAATGTTCAAAAAGTTGAAATTCAACGTATTAACAATTCAAGAATACCAACCTCCTTTAATAATTCTTTGAGTCCTCCTCGGAGAGTAACATCCAAATAATGAGCGGCAGGAATTTAATAAATTACATTTCGGGGCCCAGCTTATTGCCAAACTTTGGAAAATGCGACCGGGAACAGTTTAATGGTTCCTGGCTCCTTTTGTAACTCTTTTGCGCATCATTCGCCATAAAACGGGCAATAAAGTCGCACCTGGATTCTTAAATTGTATAAAGCAGCGAGCAGTGGCTTAATGAATTAATCTTCCGCCTGAATAGGAATGACATAAATTAAAAAGCACCCCTTTTTTTTGGCATTTCTGCTCTTTTTTCGATGCCAAATTAGAAAGTCATAAAAGAAATTAATTTGATTTAGAGCAACTTTTTTTCATCCTCACACTCATAGTTTATTGCAGCCAAACCGCGGCCTGAAATGAATGAAAAAGATTAAAACTTGCCCCCGACAGCTAAATTCGCAATTTTCCCGTTTCCCAACTTTAGTGGGGGGTTGCTGCATTCAAAAACTTCAAGCGCGCGCTGCGCACAGGTGCATCCGACCACAGATGAAAGCTTAAAAAGCCAAATGGAAAACTATATTATTCGCCTCTCTTCCCTCTCCCTTTCCAACTTTTCATTCAGGTTGACTTCGGAGAGGAGAATTTTCTTTGGAAAATGCGAAACGTTCAGCTGCGCAGCAGCAGCAAAAAAAAAGGAAAGGCTCTTTTTGAAGCAACTTTTTTTTCAGCGACTATCTCGGCATAAGGCTTTCGGAAAATGCTGCCGGGAAGTTCTGTGAAGCCACAGAACTGGCAGCCGGAAAAGTTGTGCATAAAGAGAGCTGCACAGGCAAGGATTCAACTGGAGGGTTTTTCACTATCATTTTTTTTTGTAACTTTTAAAGTAGGGTTTTAGTTGAGACGGTTTTTGTTCTCTTGATAATCTGTAGTTGAACTCCAATTGGTCCTGTTGATATCTTGTCAGGTGATGATGGAAACGCTAAGAGTTTTATTTTTCAAATTTGTTTAAAATTGGTTTTAGAGTTAATTATGGTCCTGTTCAGCAACGGAGTTTAAAACCACGCGTGGTCTCTCTACCTCAAACTTGTGATCAATTCATTAAAAGTTTTCTAAGCAGAGCAATTCCATGCCAAATAGGGAATCGGTTGTACCCGACCCTCTCCGATTTCAATGAAACTTTGTAGACATGTTATCCTAGGCATATATAAGCCATTTTTGTATATATGGAGCTAGTAACACTCGATAATGACATTTAAGAAGGGCGTACGTGTTTTCATTATTTTTGTATTTCGTAATTTAAATATTGCTGTATATCGAAGCCGTTGCATCGTATCAAAAAGTGGTCAAAGACAAACTTGTAGGAAATTTGACGGGCTTTCTGAAAAAAATACACTGAAAGAAAAAAACACTCCACTTTTATGAGATTTTTTAATTTATAAGTTTAAAAGTTAAATTTGAAAGCGAGCCCACGATTTTTTTTCGCTCAGTTTTTTTGTGAAAATAGCCTAAGATGTTACAAAAAGACTCATGAAAAAATGCAGGATGGAGCAACTCACCTAAAAAAATACAAAAATCATTTACTGAAACTGTTTATTTTTAAAGTGCTCTAAGCGTCAAAATTTTCAAAAGCCGAATACGGGAATCGATTCTCCAGACAATTTTACATAAAAGTCTCCATATTGATCTTTGTCCTAAGTCCAATCCTGGTGAAGTTACAGCGGTTTTAAAAATAAAAATGTTGAAAAAATAGGTTTTTTGATGGTTTTTGGCAATTTCTATATGACGGACTTGATTTTTCAGTTTCGAAAATGTTTTTACCGAAAAAATCTCATAAAAGTGGAGTGTTTTTTTCTTCCAGTGTATTTTTTTCGGAAAGCCCGTCAAATTTCCTACAAGTTTGTCTTTGACCAATTCGAGATACAGCAATGTTTAAATTACGAAATACAAAAATATTGAAAACACGTACGCCCTTCTCAAATGTCATTATCGAGTGTTACTGGCTCCATATACACAAAAATGGCTTATATATTCCTAGGATAACATGTCTACAAAGTTTCATTGAAATCGGAGAGGTTCGAGAAAAAAGTACCTAAAAAATTCCTGTTTTGGCTAGAATTGCTCAGCAGGCAGAAAATTATAAAAAAAACGTTTAAAATGATCAGTGCAACTAAAATACAGCAACTTTAGCAAATGAAAAAAAATAGTTTTGAAAATGATTCAACATTGTAATTTAAGCTAACATTAGAGTATAGTAGAAGTAAAAATATAAGTAGAAGTAGAAGTAGGAGTAGAAGTAGAAGTAGAAGTAGAAGTAGAAGTAGAAGTAGAAGTAGAAGTAGAAGTAGAAGTAGAAGTAGAAGTAGAAGTAGAAGTAGACTGAACAGTGCCTTATTGCTTATAAGCAATACTTTTTACAATTAAATTTTAAGATTTTATTGACAAAAAACAATAATAAACTTGAAAATACAGCATAAACAGCTTCATTATGATAAGTCACGAACTTTTACTCCCTGATGTGCATTTCGTGAACTCAACATCCGTTTTACGACCTTAGGCATCGTAAATTAGTTCGATCAACGAATAAAAATCCTCCTCCATCCATTGATGGGTTCGCGTGATCCCGGTCTATTGTGCCCCAAGTACTTCCTTGCAGTGTGAGCTTCCAGCAACAAATGTTGTAAACAAACTGAAGCCACTTTGTCCTCTAGTTATTTATGCTTCACGACAAGTCACCAATCTCCAGACCTCCCTCTCTCCCACCAAAAGTGGCCCGGCAGCCATTGTTTTAATTTCAATAAGAGTCTCATTTCCTATCACAATTTACGAGCAGCGCACCCATAAAACGATGACTAATAAAGTTTTACTGTTATGGTGATTTCATCGAACCATCGGCCCCAAAACATCCAAGTATCGATTCCGGCCCTGAAATGTACCTTCGTCCCACCAGAACAAAGCACGACTCTGATTAAACTGCAGTCTGGGCCGCCAAATTACGATACTAACTTTCTCCCCGAATGTTCCCCCTCTCCACCCACAATTGCAGGAGAAGATTAGCATAAATTCTAATGCCTGTGCAAATTAACAAGCGATAAAATTAAACTTTCCACATACACCGCGCACATCCACTAGCGCTCATTATCTGCCAAAGCTCTCTCGGTCTGGTGGCAGCTCGGGAACTTTGCCATTTCTGGCAGCCCTGCTGCTGGTCACCAGACCCGACCAGAGGAAGCACTGAACTGTTTAATTCCCTAAATCACGATAATCCTCAGCCGTAATTAAAAAATGCATAAATTCAAATTGGCTGTGAGCGGTTTTTTTAGTTGGATGGTTTTTTTGTGGGGTTCTGGTTTGAATGCTTTTTTTTATTGTTTTAGATTAATTTGAATTCTCCGATCATTAAATTTGAACAAGAAATTTGGAAAGTGGTTTAAGTTACAAACCTCTTGAAGTTTACTATTGGAAATGAGTTCAAAAAGAGATTCTACATCGGATTTTATTTATGAGCAATTCTCTACGAAATCGGTCTTTTTTCTTCAATTTTAATTTTTGTATTTTTTAATCCGGCTGAAACTTTTTTGGTGCCTTCGGTATGCCCAAAGAAGCCATTTTGCATCATTAGTTTGTCCATATAATTTTCCATACAAATTCGGCAGCTGTCCATACAAAAATGATGTATGAAAATTCAAAAATCTGTATCTTTTAAAGGAATTTTTTGATCGATTTGGTGTCTTCGGCAAAGTTGTAGGTATGGATACGGACTACACTGGAAAAAATAATACACGGTAAAAAAAATTTGGTGATTTTTTTTATTTAACTTTTTATCACTAAAACTTGATTTACAAAAAAACACTATTTTTATTTTTTTTTATTTTTTGATATGTTTTAGAAGACATAAAATGCCAACTTTTCAGAAATTTCCAGGTTGTGCAAAAAATCACTGACCGAGTTATGAATTTTTTAATCAATACTGATTTTTTCAAAAAATCGAAATTTTGGTCGTAAAAATTTTTCAACTTCATTTTTCGATGTAAAATCAAATTTGCAATCAAAAAGTACTTTACTGAAATTTTGATAAAGTGCACCGTTTTCAAGTTATAGCCATATTTAAGTGACTTTTTTGAAAATAGTCGCAGTTTTTCATTTTTTTAAATTAGTGCACATGTTTGCCCAGTTTTGAAAAAAATATTTTTGAAAAGCTGAGAAAATTCTCTATATTTTGCTTATTCGGACTATGTTGATACGACCTTTAGTTGCTGAGATATTGCAATGCAAAGGTTTAAAAACAGGAAAATTGATGTTTTCTAAGTTTCACCCAAACAACCCACCATTTTCTATCGTCAATATCTCAGCAACTAATGGTCCGATTTTCAATGTTAATATATGAAACAATTGTGAAATTTTCCGATCTTTTCGAAAAAAATATTTTTGGAATTTTCAAATCAAGACAAACATTTTAAAAGGGCGTAATATTGAATGTTTGGCCTTTGTGAAATGTTAGTCTTGATTTGAAAATTCCAAAAATATTTTTTTCGAAGAGATCGGAAAATTTCACAAATGTTTCATATATTAACATTGAAAATCGGACCATTAGTTGCTGAGATATTGACGATAGAAAATGGTGGGTTGTTTGGGTGAAACTTAGAAAACATCAATTTTCCTGTTTTTAAACCTTTGCATTGCAATATCTCAGCAACTAAAGGTCGTATCAACAAAGTCCAAATAAGCAAAATATAGAGAATTTTCTCAGCTTTTCAAAAATATTTTTTTCAAAACTGGGCAAACATGTGCACTAATTTAAAAAAATGAAAAACTGCGACTATTTTCAAAAAAGTCACTTAAATATGGCTATACCTTGAAAACGGTGCACTTTATCAAAATTTCAGTAAAGTACTTTTTGATTGCAAATTTGATTTTACATCGAAAAATGAAGTTGAAAAATTTTTACGACCAAAATTTCGATTTTTTGAAAAAATCAGTATTGATTAAAAAATTCATAACTCGGTCAGTGATTTTTTGCACAACCTGGAAATTTCTGAAAAGTTGGCATTTTATGCCTTCTAAAACATATCAAAAAATAAAAAAAATTAAAAATAGTGTTTTTTTGTAAATCAAGTTTTAGTGATAAAAAGTTAAATAAAAAAATCACCAAATTTTTTTTACCGTGTATTATTTTTTCCCAGTGTAGTCCGTATCCATACCTACAACTTTGCCGAAGACACCAAATCGATCAAAAAATTCCTTCAAAAGATACAGATTTTTGAATTTTCATACATCATTTTTGTATGGACAGCTGCCGAATTTGTATGGAAAATTATATGGACAAACTAATGATGCAAAATGGCTTCTTTGGGCATACCGAAGGCACCAAAAAAGTTTCAGTCGGATTAAAAAATACAAAAAAATCGAATGACCGAAATCCTAGAGAACTGCTCTTATTCCTTTATGAATTTTATGCTGTTATTCCGGACTTGTTCAAATCCATCATTCTTCAGTCATTGCCGGCTTTCTAAAAATTTCAACAATCTGTCTGCAAGGAAAAAAACCATTCTTCACACCTTCAAAGCTTCCCCACAACCACACCTGTTCATCACTCGGAACCGTCCATAATTCCCACGTATGAATCGTTCGTTCATGCTTTCCTTTAACGTTGAGCAACTTTGAATGCACTTTGTACTCGGCGGACAAGGCAGCATGTATTTACCACACTGACCGGTGGGTGTACCGAAAGCACACACAAGAACGATGGTAGATAATGAAATATTTGCAGTTTGGTTTGCATTCGACCCCCCTCTCACAGCATGTACTCAGGATCCACTTGACCATTAGCTTCACATGATAGTAGGAAAAAGTACCTTTCATTTTCATAGTAGGAAAAAGTAAGTTCATCGTCTTAAGGCTCAATGAGATACAAATTAAGCATTACAAAAAAAGACTAGTTAAAAAAAAAATAAATTGCTAAAACTATTTTAAACAAAGTACCAAATTTCTACTTAAAAAACTAAATTCAATTTGACGAGCTTCCCACATCTCTGGCACCTTAGAGTCGAACAAAAAACACGTGGACACAACACACTCGTAGAATCGTGGTGGAAAGGTCAGCAGAATAGAGTTTGTCCGGACAGCATCAGCATACCGCCACGATTGGAAATGTTCTCTCCGACACGACTTGCACAACAAAGGATGTTTTTCCTGCTAGGAATAGGAATTTTGCCTGGGTTTTTTGCACAAACCCGTGGCTAGGACAACGTTGAGCAGGACTCGCCCAGGAAAAACTACACGTGTGATGTACGACCACAGCAGTGGCCAAACCACACCAAACCGCACAGACACACATTGAGAGTTCCTCCTATTGTTTGTTGGCTGAGGGGATGGCGCAAAAACATGTACATTGAAGGCACAAAAAAAAACACTTTGCTCGTAGAAATCAGAATTAATGCGCGGTTTTTGTACTGTTTGCGGAAGCTTGTGCACCAAGATTCGGATTCAATAACTTTGTTGGTGACTTTAATTTGTATGTTTCTAAGCGGTAGAGGAAAGTTCTACCCAACTGGTTTAAATGACACTCAAAAAATGAAAATTAACGATTTTATTTTAGGACCTCTTTCAAGATTTCTTAAAACTAATTTTCTAATAGCAAGCCTTACAAAAAAAAAACAAAAATAAATAAGCGTATCAAAATATGCTTAATACACTTTTTATGTAATGTTATCCATACATTTTCAAAAAAAACATTGAAATTATAAAAATATGTTTTACCCAAAGTGTCTTTTTCGAGCAATTCCAGCTCAAATCAGGAATTTTTCTGGTACTTTTGTACCCGAACTTTGTAGACATGTTATCCTAGGCCTATATAAGCCATTGTTGTGTATATGGAGCCAATAGTACTCGAAAATAACATTTGAGAAGGGCGTAAGGTATTTAAATATTTTTGTATTTTGTAATTTAAAAATTACTGTATCTCGAAGCCGTTGCGTCGTATCAAAAAGTGGTCAAAGACAAACTTGTAGGAAATTGAACGGGCTTTCTGAAAAAGATACACTGAAACAAAAATACACGCCACATCTATGAGATTTTTTGATTTTTAAGTCTAAAACTTAAATTTAAAGGTGATTTTTTGAGGAAATTTTTTGAGGAAATATCCTAAAATATAATAAAAAGACTGACGAAAAATGCAGTATGGTATGTCTCTCCTAAAAAAAATACAAAAATCATTTACTTAAAACTGTTTTTTTTTTAAAGTGGTTTAAACGTCAAAATTTTTGAAAACCGGTAGTGGGGATCGATTCTCCAGACAATTTTACATAAAAATCTCCATATTGACCATTGTTCTATGCCCAATCCTTGGGGAGATACAGCGGTTTTAAAAATGAAAATGTTGAAAAAACGGTTTTCCGGTAAAAATATTTACGAGATTGAAAAACCTAACCACCACCAAAAAACCCGTTTTTTTTTCAACATTTTCATTTCCTTCTCAAATGTAGTTTTCGAGTACTATTGGTGCCATATACAAAAAAATGGTTATATAGGCATAGGATAACATGTCTACAAAGTTTCATTGAAATCGGAGAGGGTCGGATACAAAAGTACCTGAAAAATCCTGATTTGAACTGGAATTGCTCGTTTCAATCTTATTTCCAACGTTCAAAACAAAATTAAAAAGATGTAGATGAATTATTATGCTAAAACGTTTTATACAATTTTGTTTTTAAAAGTAAACAATTATTTTAACTTTTATTTTTTTGCCTCCAAAATTTTCAATAGCCGAAAACAATTAGACATGTTTTATTACTTTTGAAAATGTCTTATTTTAAATCTGAACCTAAACGTTCAAATTCAAATTTTGCACTACTTTTTTTTTTAAATAATAGAAAAAATAGCAACAAATTTGACGGATTCCATAGTAATAACACATGCTTTCCACGGACCACACAAATGCATTCAAAGGATGATTACGTACATTTTGTCAATTTAATAAAATTTTCATGGGCCACAAATCACGAGAAAACTTATTTTTATGAATCCAATGATTGATGCTTTTTTAACTTTCTTGGAAAATATTCTTGGCTTCGAACCTACCTTTTTGTATTTTTTTTTTGTTAGGATTTTTTTTTTGCAAAACTTACGAATTTTATTGGATTTGTTTTTGTTTTTGTTTTTGTTTTTGTTTTTGTTTTTGTTTTTGTTTTTGTTTTTGTTTTTGTTTTTGTTTTTGTTTTTGTTTTTGTTTTTGTTTTTGTTTTTGTTTTTGTTTTTGTTTTTGTTTTTGTTTTTGTTTTTGTTTTTGTTTTTGTTTTTGTTTTTGTTTTTGTTTTTGTTTTTGTTTTTGTTTTTGTTTTTGTTTTTGTTTTTGTTTTTGTTTTTGTTTTTGTTTTTGTTTTTGTTTTTGTTTTTGTTTTTGTTTTTGTTTTTGTTTTTGTTTTTGTTTTTGTTTTTGTTTTTGTTTTTGTTTTTGTTTTTGTTTTTGTTTTTGTTTTTGTTTTTGTTTTTGTTTTTGTTTTTGTTTTTGTTTTTGTTTTTGTTTTTGTTTTTGTTTTTGTTTTTGTTTTTGTTTTTGTTTTTGTTTTTGTTTTTGTTTTTGTTTTTGTTTTTGTTTTTGTTTTTGTTTTTGTTTTTGTTTTTGTTTTTGTTTTTGTTTTTGTTTTTGTTTTTGTTTTTGTTTTTGTTTTTGTTTTTGTTTTTGTTTTTGTTTTTGTTTTTGTTTTTGTTTTTGTTTTTGTTTTTGTTTTTGTTTTTGTTTTTGTTTTTGTTTTTGTTTTTGTTTTTGTTTTTGTTTTTGTTTTTGTTTTTGTTTTTGTTTTTGTTTTTGTTTTTGTTTTTGTTTTTGTTTTTGTTTTTGTTTTTGTTTTTGTTTTTGTTTTTGTTTTTGTTTTTGTTTTTGTTTTTGTTTTTGTTTTTGTTTTTGTTTTTGTTTTTGTTTTTGTTTTTGTTTTTGTTTTTGTTTTTGTTTTTGTTTTTGTTTTTGTTTTTGTTTTTGTTTTTGTTTTTGTTTTTGTTTTTGTTTTTGTTTTTGTTTTTGTTTTTGTTTTTGTTTTTGTTTTTGTTTTTGTTTTTGTTTTTGTTTTTGTTTTTGTTTTTGTTTTTGTTTTTGTTTTTGTTTTTGTTTTTGTTTTTGTTTTTGTTTTTGTTTTTGTTTTTGTTTTTGTTTTTGTTTTTGTTTTTGTTTTTGTTTTTGTTTTTGTTTTTGTTTTTGTTTTTGTTTTTGTTTTTGTTTTTGTTTTTGTTTTTGTTTTTGTTTTTGTTTTTGTTTTTGTTTTTGTTTTTGTTTTTGTTTTTGTTTTTGTTTTTGTTTTTGTTTTTGTTTTTGTTTTTGTTTTTTGATCGTTTGTACTTCAATTCTGCTTAATAAACTAACATATTTGTTTTTTGATTAATTTGAAAATAAATAACTACCTAACCTCGCACTGCTTGACTTTCGATTCCATTTCCGATTCCATCCTTGAAGAAAGTTCTTCCTTTGCCTGAAAGACATCCTGTCGGTCAAAGTCAGTCCCAATCGATTTGGCTTCCGGCTTCCCTCACCCTTAAAATAGGTTCTGAAGTTGAAGTAGAAGTAAAAGCCAGGAGTGCGTGCAGGCGTTCAAAGGTTGTGTGTCGAAGGTTCGTGCGTGAAAGCCCAAACCCTCCGCCCACCCACAACCGATCATGATGAGTGGGTTCTGTGTTGGGCATAAATTGCAGAAAGTGTTTCCCTCAAGCCACACGGGGGGAGGTAGGGTGGCATTTTGGGTGAAACATATGCTGAATCTTGGATTGGTGAGGAAGGGGGCGGGAGGAACAAGGAATCACGACCCCGTTGTGGGCTGACGCACACACTCACACGCTATGTGAGGGGTGAAAATTTTCTGCAAAAGGTTGAACTCCGGGCTCTGGGGGAGGTTGGGATTATTGAACATAAATCATGCAGCAATCGTTATGCTTTCGAATATTTATGCCGTGTTTTCGATTTGCTTTTTCTGAGCTCTTTCCAATATGATTGTGTGTGTGTATGTGTGAAAATGTTCTCTTGAAGGGCATGTGGCTGTCAGAGCTTTCGTGTTTCTGGTCAGAATTTTATGATATTTCCACCCAACCCCTTCGGTGAGAACGTTAGTTGGGAGGGTTGGAGTTGGTAGTAATTTGCGAAGATTGCTTGATGGGGAGTGACGTTGAAATATTTATTTCGTGTGTACCGCACGCGAACCTGCCCAGTTCCTGTCAGCCGGTGCACTGGTGGGCAATCAAAGCAAAATGAGATTCCTCCACCGGTCAAAGAACTGATTTTTGCTGCTTTGTTTGCTTGTGGCAATCAGCGCGTTGATATGGCAGCGAATTGCCGCACAGGTTAATGCTGCCAGAAATAAAGAACTAACAAATGGAAACGACGCAAATTAATTTCACCTCCAGAACTCAGGGGAGAATTCGTGCTTGCCATTTCATTAGGACACATAACTTTTTTAAACAGGAGTGTGTCCCTTTCACACATTATGTAAATTGTCATTTGAGTGAAAGGGATACACTATTGTTTACAAAAGTTATGTGCCCTTTTGAAATGTTAGGCTCCAATTGATCAAGATTAAAAAAAAGGATAAAAAATAGATTCTTGTGAGTTTTCTATCAAGTTGAGTTGGGTCAAGGAGTGTTAAGTATATATTCAATGTCTAAATCCAAGCAAATGCATCAGCAAAAATTGACACAAATGTTCTTCTTAATCGCGAATACTGCAAGCAAATCTCCCAAATTGAACCAAAACACCAGACAGCAAAACACACCAGCTTTTGTTTGTTATACAAGCGAACCGTCGTTGTCCAGAGTGTCGTCCCACCCAGCCAAAAACCAAAGAGGAAGAACCTGAGATCACAAGGGCATCATGTATCAAAGTGATATCCCAACAAAACCCACAATCCTTGGCAGGACCAGACCGGTTTGCCCGGCATTCCGAGGCCATGGTAAACACCACATAGCGTTCTGGAACCGGTGTCGCAGCACAAAGAAACGACTATGCAGACTCCTTGCTTTTGGACGCCGTGCCATCGTGTTCCGGATCGGACCCCCCCGGTAATCACAGTTGGGGACGACGGAGAGAAAAACAATGGACACACTCCACGCCACTTTTTGGGGCTGTTTATTTTCGGCGACTGCTCATTTCGAAGAGACTTTCGGCCTCGTCCTCCGGGGGGAATATTGCTTTCAGATCAGGAACACGCTCAGGTTTTTCCGAGGATTTATGTGTGCCCTGCATACACAATAGGCCGCCCCGGAAAACAACACTCCGACAGCAGCAAAAGCAACAACAACAACAGTCGGTACTTGTTGGTTTGGTTTGCGGAACGATATCTCGCTCTTTGGGGACCGGTTTGCTGGATGCTGTCATCACCTTGGTGCTGGCGGCCAAGATCTATCGGTCACCAAGGGAATCGAGCGTTTCACTTTCTCGAGTGTGTACTCCGTGCGAGGCCATGGTACCTTTGGCTAGGTTCTGTGATGAGTTATTGCGGCCAAGTGGCGATAGTGGTTGCATTTAGAATGGCAAACGGGAAATTTAACTTATATAGAATCATTAGCAAGTACTATTATTACTCATTTTTTCGTTTTAAATTATTCTTGACACTAGGACTGGTTTTGTATGGAATGTCTCATTGTTTGTTACCTGAAAAGAAAGAGAAAAAAAACTTTTGTTAGATTTGCAAAATAAGTCATGGTCAAAACGAATGTTTTTTTAAACATAAAATTCCATTCAAAAAGCGTTTTTCGGAATTACAAAAAATGTTGTAAGCAACTCGTTGCGAAAACACGTTTTTTCAGCACTCGCCGTATTTATCCCACTCGGTAAACATCGTTGGGTAAATGTTCGACTCGTGCTGAAAAAATCTTGTTTTCACAACTTGTTGCATAAACTACTATTTGAAAGTGACAGCTCAAGCAAATGACGAAAATAATTCAGTGCATTGATTTGCGCGCATCAAAATTAAGCTGTATTCGAATAATTGCTCGATTTTACGGCAAAAAAATAGTCAAATGACATGATGACGTCCGAGACTGTCGAAAAACAATTGATGCCGATTGGAAGCAACTTGAAAAATGTTGCGGGCAATGAAATGGTTCATCTTTAAAAATGAAGTAATTATTCAAGTGGATCGCTAGTATGACAATGATTTGCAAAATCCAAAAGTAAGTCACGTTAAGCAACAGTTTACAACACGTTTGAAATTTACATCGGATTGAATTCGGGTTAATTAACGTCAATTTCATCGGATTTTCAAAATATTTTGCCTAGGCACGTTTACATCGGATGTCATGTAAAATTCCAATGAAGTTAATGTAAATTAGTATCATTAATGACGTGTACTATTGTTACATCCTAAATGATGCAAAATTAGCGTATTTTTTTCTGTGTACACAAGATTTTTTTTTAAATGCACTAATTTCCACAACACACAATAAAACAATACACAAAAAAGTTGTGTAAATTCAGAAGATATAATTTTGGAAGGTTTATTATTACCTCTTTTATGGTGTAATTTTACCTCAATTTAGACAGAAAAAAGTTACATTACACCATAAAAGTGGTAAAAATACACATTTGTTCTTACACAAAAGATGTATACCTTCCCAGATGTAATATTACCATGATTTTTTCGGTGTACAGTGCCATTTTTTTCAAAAATTTCTGTTTGCCAAAAATCAACGTCAATTTAAAAATTGTTCATTACTGTGTAAGGTTTTAGATTGATTTCGTCGTGTTGTCAAGAACGGGATAGCTCTGTACTTGTTTGGTAACTGGGCTGAGAAAATAAACCAAGTAAATTTCATAATCCACATTTCAGTTAATTTAGATTTAGTTTAACAAAAAATGACTTGAAATAACATACAAACTTAAAAAAAATTGTATTTAGTTTGATTTATTTTAGCAAGTATTAATTTAAAAAAAAACGTTACTTAATCCACCCTTAGGTGGTTGGCGCCTTCCTCACGTTTAAAGAGTGCTATCCAAAATGCAAAAAGTGCGTAAATAGCACTTAAGTACTTATAACTTTTGATAGGGTTGTCAGATCTTCATTGTTTTGGACGCGTTAGAAAGGTCTTTTGAATACCTATCCAACGATAGGTCGCATGAGAGATCCGGACAGCATTTTAATCAAAATATCTGAGATCCGGCCTCGAAAAAGTGCGTAAATAACACTTAAGAGCGAGTCCACGAACAAGGCATACCCCTTTGTATGGGACGTCGTTTGGACCTCACCAATCTGCCTGAAATTTTCAAGGGTTGTTTGTACATATAAAACTAGCATCTGGCCAAAATATGAGCACTCTAGGTCAACGGGAAGTGGGGCAAATCGGGACACTAAGTTTTGTGGTTCAAAAACGTCAAAAAATTTAAAAGGCTATAACTTAGGCAAAATTCAATTTAATTTCAAAATTCAAAATGCATCTGAAAGGGCTTAAAAATGCAACAAAATGCAGGAAAAAGAATCCCAATTGGTTGAATTTAAAGGGAGTTATTGGCATTTTAGTGAAAAAATAGCATAATTTTTTTGGTTGAATCTAAATTTGTTAAGCCCTTTCAGATGCATTTTGAATTTTGAAATTAAATCGAATTTGGCTTAAGTTATAGCCTTTTTAAGATTTTTGACGTTTTTGAACTACCAAACTTTGTGTCCCGATTTTCCCCACTTCCCGTTGACCTAGAGAGCTCATATTTTGGCCAGATGCTAGTTTTATATGTACAAACAACCCCTGAAAATTTCATGCAGATTGGTGAGGTCGATGCGAGATGGGTATGCTTTGCTCGTGGACTCGCTCTTAAGTGCTTATAACTTTTGATAGGGTTGTCAAATTTTCAATGTTTTGGGCGCATTGGAAAGCTCTTTTGAATACCTATCCAACGATAGGTCGCATGAGAGATCCGGACAACGTTTTCATCAACATATCTGAGATCCGGCATCCAAAAAGCGTATAACTAACACTTAAGTGCTTATAACTTTTGATAGATTTGTCAGATCTTCAATGTCTTGGACGCGTTGGAAAGGTCTTTTAAATACCTTTCTGAAAATGTATAGCATGACGGGTTTTCTTACAAAAACCACCCTTTTTACAATCTTCCGGACTTTTGTTAAAATCGTTTTTTTTAGCATAACTTTTGAAGTACTTAACTAAACTACATAATTTTTAATAGCGACTTATGGAACCCCAGGATGGATCGAATCAGGCCAAAACGGACAAAATCGGTTCAGCCAATGTCGAGATAATCGAGTGACAATTTTTTGATCAACATCCCACCACACTCACAGACATTTGCTCAGAATTTGATTCTGAGTCGATAGGTATACATGAAGGTGGGTCTAGGAGGTCTAATTGAGAAGTTCATTTTTCGAGTGATTTTATAGCCTTTCCTCAGTAAAGTGAGGAAGGCAAAAAAAGATAATTTTCATAAATAGTGTTTTTTTTTTCGAAAATTTCATGTTCATGATTATATCCATATTTCAAATTAAAATAAAATAGTATTTATAAAAAGGTCAGAGTTCCGCTCAGAAACAGCTTTTAAAACGTCACCCCAAACCAGCATGATATGTCCCAAGTGTCAACCAACCAACGATACCGGTGATGAGAGTAATTGAGAATCAATTTTTCACCCTCGAGGCTCGAGTGAAACCTTTGGCCAGCCAGCCATCCAGCGCGCTTTATCATACACGCGATGATCGGCACGGTTTCATGGCGATTTCTCACCCGGATTCCTAGTCACGAAACAAACAACAGATGGCCCTGTCCACTCTCTCTCTCTCTGTATCCCACATAGCTCGAGGACCTGTCCGGCAGAACGAACGTTCCGCTTTGTTCATCATTAGTTTAGGGAGAGGGGGTGATACGTGTGGGATGTTAGGGTGGTTCAGGATTGTGATCGTCGTAATTTTTACAGATTTATCGTTTAATCTGGCGCAATATATCGTAGCTTCTTGCAATTTTTTTTCTTTAATCTGATGAAGTTTAACCGTAAACAAATAAAACTTGTGCTAAGAAAGCATCTTAGAGAAATTTGTCGCAGAGAAGATATTGTAAACGGAATTAAATTCTCGGAATCAACAGAGTAGTAAGGATGCGTGGACATACCGCACAACATTGTGATCCACCCTAACTTATCTGCTCCGTTCCCTGCATCAGGCAATCATCCCATGCGAGATTATGAAAGCTGTTGATGACGGAAATGAAATACTCAATCATAATTCTAACGCCAGGATCCGATCGGTTCAACCAGTGCAACCTTCTCCCAAAGCATAATCAGCAGCTGGTGAAGCATATACACTTTTCCGCCCCGGATCCGATTCCAATCGTGATGCTGGGAAATTTCGGACACGTACGGCCCATTCGGTGCCCTCAATTTGACGAAAAACAAAATTAGTGTGTTCCTCCAATGGGTTCCGACTCCGGTGATGGTTCTGGTGAACTGGACTGTGACCCATGCGAGAAGACAATTAAATTCGCTTTATCTGGTTATGAATCGCCTTATAGCCGGAAAAGAATGACCATCCAGGACCATCCTGGTGCCTGGGAATCGTGCGTGATATCGGGGCGAGGACTTTTGTCCATCCAAGATGAGATAGAGAAAGAGCAGCACTCTGTTTATGACATTTCAATTAGGGGCGAAGTTGCGCCGCCAGGAACATGACCGAGTGACGTGAAGAATCTTAATTAAGAAACACACAGAGTGCCATCGGCGAGTACATAAAGTTGAAATGAGATTTTTCGGAGGGGAATGATGAATCGTTTGCGTTTTCCCGAAGAAGTGGGTCATCGGAAAATGCTGGTTTGTTTTGTCATTTTGGCATCGGGATTTGGACAGCATTATCACATTTCGTCGTTGATGATCTGACAACCCTGAAATTTTAAAGTTTTGGATAAGAAAAGTCTTGTTATATCCTCAAATGGTTGAAAATCATCTCAGATTGCCAACACTGGCTTTACGAAACACTGATTTACGCGCAATGACATTCCCCATTGTTGCTCAATTGAACCATAAAAGGCAGAATCCCTTCCGATCCAAATTCGTTCCAGTCGGCTTACCGTAGTAATCGATTCCTCTACCCCCAGATCCCCCAGATTGTGGTACCTTCCTTCACCCCCTTCCAAGTCTTCCCCAGCAAACTGTCACTGTCGTAACGTGACGCGTGAGATATTGTCATTTGATTAAATTTTATTCCACAGTCATTTATCACAATTGCACTGGCGACCAGCCCGGATCCGGATCCGGAATGTCTAGTCGGTGTCCTCTCGGCTCGCTGACTGGTTTAGGTGTCACCGGGGGGATCCACGCCCCCAGTAAAAAGCAATAACAAGCAACTTGATGACTTCCCCCACCACATTTGGCTGGACTTTGTCAGCATAGAGAAAAAAACGGGAAAGAAAGTCCTTAAAGTAAGGAGACGAAGAAATCACGAAATTAAATCAGGAAGACGCTAGCTGAAAATTGAAATCAAACGGGAAAATCGACTCCCCTCCCTCAATTTTCCACCCAGTCTGTTGCATCTCCCCTTTTAAGGTCGAAAAAAAGGAGCTGAATAAAAAGGATAAGGCAAAGTGTGAAAGTGGTTGATTTCGATGCTGTAGTGATTTTGCAGTCTCTTTAGCCCGACTGCCAAACAGCGGCAATAAAAGTTCAAATTGGAGGGAAATGCCCTCGTGATTGCCACCCACAGAGTGACGGCGCAGTAGCCGTCCCGTCCCAGTGCAGCCATGAAATGATTTTTATCTGCAATTTTTATTCACTCTAGTTTTGGGGATTTTGCTTTCGTTTTTTGTGCTCGATTTATTTTCATTGATTTTTTGTTGCTATTTTCTATGCGAATACTAACCTTCAAGGCCATTAACGATTTTGTTTTATTTTTAAAAGATTTTAGACTAACGTTAAACATCTAAATTGATAAGGGGTGAATGGGGTTATTTGGGCATCCTAAGGAGAGCAGTTCTCTCAGATTTCGGTCATTCGATTTTTTTTTTGTATTTTTTAATCCGACTGAAACTTTTTTGGTTCCTTCGGTATGCCCAAAGAAGCCATTTGGCATCATTAGTTTGTCCACATAATTATCCATACAAATTTGGCAGCTTTCTATACAAAAATGATGCATGAAAATTCAAAAATCTGTATCTTTACAAGTAATTTTTTGTTCGATTTGGTGTCTTCCGCAAAGTTGTAGGTATGAATATGGACTACACTGAAAAAAAATGATTCAAGGTAAAAAAAATGGTGATTTTTTATTGAACTTTTTGTGACTAAAACTTTATTTGCAAAAAACACTATTTTTAATTTTTTTTTTATATGTTTTAGAGGACATCAAATGCCAACTTTTCAGAAATTTCCAGGTTGTGCAAAAAATCTTTGACCGAGTTATGTATTTTTGAATCAATACTGTTTTTTTTTTCAAAAAATCGAAATATTGGCCGCAAATTTTTATCAACTTTATTTTTCGATGTAAAATCAAATTTGCAATCAAAAAGTACTGAAGTGAAATTTTGATAAAGTGCACCGTTTTCAAGTAAAATCCATTTTTATGTTTTCTAAGTCTCACCCAAACAACCCACCATTTTCTAATGTCGATATCTTAGCAACTAATGGTCCGATTTACAATGTTAAAATATGAAACATTCGTGAAATTTCGATAACTATATTTTCAAAATTTTTGAATCAAGACCAACATTTCAAAAGGGCCAAACATTCAATATTACGCCTTTTTAAAATTTTTGTCTAGTTTTAAAAATTTCGAAAAAAAAATTTTCGAAAAGATCGGAAAATTTTACGAATATTTCATATTTTAACATTGTAAATCGGACCATTATTTGCTGTGATATCGACATTGGGTTGTTTGGGTGAGAATTAGAATTTGGTGTGTTCAGCAAAGTTGTAGGTATGGATAAGGACTGCACTGAAAAAAAAATATACACGGTAAATTTTTTTGGTGATTTTAAATTTCACTTTTTGTCATTAAATCTTAATTTGCAAAAAAAAAACTATTTTTATTTTTTTTCTGATATGTTTTAGGGGACATTAAATGCCAACTTGCCAGAAATTTCCAGAACAAACAAAAAATCTTTGAATGAATTTTTGAATCAATACTGATTTTTTCAAAAATCGAAGTATAGTTCGCAAAAATCTTTCAACTTCAGTTTTCGATTGAAAAAGGATTTTGCGATTGCAAAAAGTACTTTTTTCTTTTTTCAAAGTAGTCGCAGTTATTCATTTTTAAAATTAATGCCCATGTTTGCCAATTTTTGAAGAGCTGAGAATATTCTCTTCATTTTGCGTTTTTGAACTTTGTTGATACGAACCTAATGTCGATATCTGAGCAACTAATGGTCCGATCTTTTTGATTTTTTTTTAAATCAAGACTTACGTTTCAAAAGAACGAAAAATTCAATATTATGCTCTTTTTTCGCACGAAAAAAAATCAATTTTTGATGATGTTCAACTTATGATAATAAATGATAATCGAATCACAATAAGTTGAATTTCCAAAATACGTTTTTAATTTTCAAAATGTTTAGATATGGTTAAGATTAAGCCTGTTGGTGAAAAATATCGTTTAGGAGATAAAAAAAAATCATATTATGAATTTTTGAACAAAATAATCGTTTTTTTATGTCAAAAACATGGACAAAAAATAATTGGAAATCATTTTTAAAGCTAATTTTCTATCGAAAAATACTTTTTTTATAAAATGTATCGTTTCCAAGTTAGAGCTACTTTTAGGTATAAGTTTTCTATTTCTTATCGAGATTTTGGATCCGATTTTGCTTTGAATATGTTTTTAATCATTTATTTATCCAGGTTTTGGATACCACATTGTATGAAGATATGTATGAAAAATTAATGATACAACTCAAATTAAAGAAGTTACCTGTACAAAGTTTCATCGAAATCAAAAATTAAAAATTAAAAAAATCGCGAAAAAATGAGAAATTGAGAGAATTCCTCAACTGTCGTGATAACCAGAAATGACATTTTTGGAGTAGATATCAATAAACGCTTCAATTTTGTTAAGAAATGATAGATTAGAGCTACTCTAATATTAAATTCCAGCCAATTTGGTCCGTTCCATCTCGAAATATAGTGGCACCCGTAAATCAACTAAGTGTTTAGAGAAAAACGTTTACAAAGTTTGACAGTTTGCTTTGCGCATGGCAAAATTCTGACCTTAAATCGTCTCTAACTCAGTTAAATCATGAAATATCTTCATGAAACTTTCAGGAGTGATTGAAATTCATCTTTTAAGTGGATTTAATCAACTTTCTGTTATATAAAATTTTGTGATTTTCTACGTGTATGTAGCCCCTTAAGCAACCTTGCGCATCCAAGTTTATCTTTGGTGGTAGCAAAAATAAGGGTGTGCACATTATTGCTCATTCATAGCATTTATATACAAATTTTCAATTTTATTTACTGGCAGGGAATTCACTAAAATTAAATTCTTTCGATTTCAGCGTGTTCAGAGAGTTCACATCTATCATAACTTGACGATACTTAAGCGTTAACAGATATCTTCTTTGAATTTGACGTATTGCGTAATTGATGATTTTCATATTTCGACTAAGATTTTTATCGTAAATCGTTATCAAAATAAATAACGATATAAAGAATACTTTGCTAAGGAATTTTTATAATGATCTTGAAAAAACATGCTTTCAGAGAAGCGCATCTTATACGTCAACTTGATAAGATCTACTAAACTATTCGGGATGTTCACGAAGTCAGGTTTTTTTTATGATGAAAGATAAGGTTTCATGTAAATATTGAAAACTGTAAATATTTTCCACATTTATTCGTAAAGAGCATATTAAAATTTCAACAAAACGTTACAAACACCATCTGCTGTAAATGATCTCTCCCACACCCTTCAACAATAGTCCACCCTTTCTCCATTCTAATCGAGATAAGCTTTATTGGGTAGTTTGGAGTAACATTTATGTTTATCAATCTCGTGTAGTAAAACATGACACACACGTCGTCGTCCGTCCCGTCACGTCGCTCGGGTGTTGTTATTGCTCGCCAAAGGAACGCAACCCAAATCCCCCCTCCCGCTTCTCCCACCGTCCACCAAAACAGCAGCAGTGTCGAAAGTCATTCTCGTAATCCAACGACTCCCTAAACTGTTTCCACATTCCGTATGTTCTGCGTCGTTCTATCGAGACAGATCACAGAGTTCAATTCCAGTAACTCCAAGGGACAGAGAGAGAAGGGTGAGTGGGAGATGCATCTTTGTATTGTAACAGTTAACTAACGGGCGGGGAAGGGACTTCCGTTTCGCTGATAGGAGGTTGGAAGTTTAAAGTGTGTGACACGGGTGGAGAAAATGGCTGTTTTTACAACGCCTGAAATTGCAAAGGAATGTTGTCTGTCTGTGCCGGTCGGTTGATGTTGGTGATTTTGAAACCTTCACCCCAAAACTATAAAGCACAGGAGCTGCCAACCACCCGAACGAACACTTTTCCTCCTTCGGAGGTGGTACGAAGCTCGAAATTGATTTTAAATTCAATTGACACAGATGTTAAATGGGACTTTCGAGGCTTCTAGTCGACTTGGGGTGCGGGAGAGCTGAGGAAAGGAGTCAACATGAAGCTTAATCGAAGTTGATTCCTTGGAAAATGGCCGCAAGGGTTAGAAGGGGGTGTCTTGGTGGGGGGAAGGGACAACGGGGAAGGGTTTAGGATATCTAATAAAGTGGGTTATCGGGGATTGTTTTGAAAGGGGTTAGTGCATGTTTGCAGTGGATCAATATTGACAGCCTGGGTTGGAAAGTTCATTGCTTGGAATGAAATGGGCTGTTGTGCTGACATGACACCGGAGGTATGTCCATATTTTGGGGCTAAAATTTGATGTTCTGACTATTGAAGAAAGAATTATGGTGTATTTTAAGTTGTTTTCCTGATTACATTAACATTCTTAGCATGACCAATGCATCATTGATACCTGTGCAAAAAAATTTGAAGAATTTTCGACAACTTTAAGATTTTTTCAAATAAACGAATTGCAAATCGGAATCTTATGAACATTCCAGATCCTCCTTATTTGATCACAAGAAAAGTCAATACTCTTCCCTGTAATCCCATGCTTCTGCTTCTTCCACACTTCACAACAAGAACATGCTTTTCAACAAATCTCGATATCCCGGCAAACTTTCCGCATGTCCGCGCAGCGCACGTGTCCATCTCTGAGCTCCCAGAACTTTTCCAGTGTTCTCGAGTACTCCCCCTCACCACTATCAAGAATCGCCTGGAAAACCTCGGAAAAGAACAGGAAAAACTGTGTGTGTGTGCGTTCGCCGAGACAATCCAAACCGTACACTAGCGTGTCTCAACGAGCTCAAGAACTTTGCCATTCTTTTTCTTCTTCTTTCTACCGCCGCACAAGATGTTTGGATCCACAACTACTTGTTCTGTTCCCCCACCTACCCTCCCCCAAATCCATTGTTCAACAACTCCAACCCCCACCTCAAACTCAGCACAAGTCTCCAGATTTCGTCAGCACTCGAGAATCTTGTCTACGTGATCAGAATTCTCTCTTGCTTTTCCCGGGCAAGACAACAATTCAAGAAGAAGAAGTCATAGCGGCGAAAAATTGTACACGCAGCAAAAGAACTTGGCCCCGGCGTCATACATCAACTGCCTCTTTGCCGCGCTGATTGTTAGCCAGATCACGACGACTGCTAACAGGCTTAATAGGGTCGTTGCTCGCTGGAATGTTCCTCCTAAGGGCGAGCCCCGCAGGACGATTTCATTCAGGAATGTGAAGTCCTGAAAGCATAACTACGTAAGCAGAGGTTTGCGGAGTTTGGGAATGAGTCACTGAATAGTAGAATTCGAAGCAAAATTGTGCCCAAGTTTTTTTTATGAATGGTTCCTTACCAAAATTTCTTGATATTTAGTTAAGAAATGGTTGCAGACTCCGTATGAAATTGTACAAAACATTCTTAAAAACTTTAGTAACCAAAGCATAAAGATTTTCTCTGAATATTTCACTAAAGTGAAAGAGGTATAATTTGAAGATGAATAAATTTATTTAATATATCATTAAAAATGTCATTTCATACTATATAAAGCAGTGTAAAATGCATTTCCTGGCCCTTGGGGAGCTGATGATCAAGCACATCTACAAAGGATAAAAAACTTTGATTTTGTTATAAGCTTTTTCTCTTTCTTTCCCCTTTGCTTTGCAATTTTAGCAATTTTTTTAAATTTTTCTTGCTCTTGTTAGTGCTTTAATTATAAAAAATATTTATTCCAAAATGGATTATGATGCAACACAGCTGAAAAAAACTCCAAAACTCTGTTATGAATTGCAAAAGAACTGATTGTATCTTGATTATTAACCAAAAAACCGAATTGAATTGAAAAAAATATAAAGCAGTGAAAATGGTGTGAATCCTTCATTTCAACACAAGTCTTATTTTTTTCCTTTTCCTTTCAATCCCAACATCTTACTGTGCAAACATTTCTCGTATAAATCGCCAAGTCTCGAGTGCAACGCAAACTTACAACTTTATCGTCTTGGAGCCTGGCGAAACAAGACACGTAAGTGCAAGTGCGCCGAACACTTTCTCCAGTCGACACCTCAACTCGACACATGGCCACAGATTCCGGTCTGTGAGGGGTAAGGCTGAGCCGGCTGCGGTCATAATGGTAAAGTGTGCCTTGAATTTACAATTCTCTCAACCAGCTCCTCCACTCTGGTCGGATATGTATCCGAGTCCGAGGAAACTGAGAAACTGGCAAATGTTTCCAACTTTCCAACTCTCGATTCCAGTGTGGTCCTGGCGGGGTCGGGACCACCAGACGTGACCAGTGTGTTGAAAAATGATCCTCCATCGTTTAAATCTGGCCAGAATCTGGGCCGGGAGGAAAAACCGAGAAGGAAAACCACAATCTACCCGAGAGAGCTCTTTAAAAGGGGTTGCGCTCCAAGCAAAATATCGCTTTCCAATCGTTCAATTTAATTAAAACATAAATCACTTGCTGATAAATAGCTGCTCCACATCCTTTTTCTTCTGCTAAACACAAACCTCAAACGGATTCGAGCTTTCACGCCAAAGCTCCCACGCATCGATCAAAGTCATTTGCAGCCACCTTTTTTTTGCCTCCAGCTCCTCCTTGGTAACACATTTTTCCCAGAAAACACGATTCTCATCATGGCATCAACTTAATGAGATTCATTCCGTACCAAATGGAGCATGGCAGCACTGCTGCCGCGTGGAGGTTGATGCTGCTGTGTATCGGATGGTGGGGTGTAATGGAAGTCCTGGAATCATCAACCTTTCCCAAAGCACTTCCGGAAGAAACGTAGATTCTGACGGATGGAGTTGGGTGGTGAGCGGGGGGCTGGGGGGAAATCAAAGAAATCTTCGAGGAAAGCTTTTGCTCAATAGAGATGTGAAATCGGATAAGGACTGTCGTCGCATTGAGGTGAAAGACGAGACAGACATGCTGCTGCCGTTGATGTTGCTTGGCTTTCATTTTGAACTTCATTGGATTCGGAAATTTGAATCAAAATAGAGAGTATCGATTTCCGTGGAAAAAAGGAAGGGAGTGCGCAAAAGAGGGAAGCACTTGGTTCGGAATTTTTGGAAGCTGGAAAAGAAAAATCGATCTGTCTTGGAATGATTTAAATGGATCACACTTTGATTAAAATTTAAAATCTATAGCTCTACGAATTGCAGCATTTATTGCTTTTAAAATGGCAACTTGATTTACACGGGAAAAATCGGTTGGAATTTGGAGCCATCGTAAACTCTGTTACAACCTATTGGTAAATTTAAGTCTTAACCTAATTACAAACCTGAAACTTTATAGAAATTGCTTGATTGATCATGCACAATAAAAAAATTGTGCTTATATTACATTTTTACATTTGGAAATTTGTATATTTTTTAACTTCGGAAAAAAATGTGTAACTTTACCTATTTAAAAAATATAATTTTAACTTCACTATTTGAGTATAAATTGAGATTTAATTTTAGGCTAAATCTGAAAAAATTAACTTTCCTGAGGACTATTCAGACAAAAAATGGTACACAAAAACTTGCTGATTTTTTCAATTTACTTTGTTCAACTTTGTTCAACAATACAATTTTGCAAAATCCATATTTTATAATTTTTTAAATTTTTAGTTGTGTTAAAGAAACAAAAACACCTGAACTATTGAGCAATAGAAAAGATTTTTTCAACGTTTTCATAATTGTTCATTCCTAAAAATATGTTTTCGTTAAAATAAAAACAATTTTCATTAAAATAGCTTAAAATTCAGTGAAGATTAGGAAGAATTTAAAATTAGGTAAAGAAAAATTTCTATGAGTGATCAAAAATCAAAAAAATGGACAGTTTCATCAAAAAATATATTATTGTTGCCTCTAAAAAACCTTTGCTGCATTTTACAATTTAAAAAATACATGCGAGTCTAATGATATTTTTTTAAATTAACATTTATCTTATCTTAGTTTATTTTATTTCATTCATCAGAAAATGAAATTTGTTGACCAATTATATCTCAGTGTTATTGAGAAAAAGACGATCCTTTGAGAGTACATATTTGAATCATTAGAGCTATTCCAGCCCAAAACAAGAGTTTTTAGGCAAATTTTTTTCTACCCGACCTATCCTAGGCATATATAAGCCATTTTTGTGTATATGGAGCCAGTTACACTCGATAATGACATTTGAGGAGGGCGTTTGTGTTTTAAATATTTGTGTATTTCGTAATTTAAATATTGCTGCATCTCGAAGCCGTTGCATTGTATCAAAAAGTGGTCAAAGACAAACTTGTAAGAAATTTGACGGGCTTTCCGAAAAAAACACTGAAAGAAAAAATACACTCCACTTTTAGGAGATTTTTTGATTTTAAATTTTAAAAGTCAAATGTAAAGATGAGCCCACGATTTTTTTCGTTCAATTTTTTTTGTGAAAATAGCCTAAGATGTTACAAAAAGACTCACAAAAAATGCAGGATGGAGCAAATCACCTAAAAAAATACAAAAATAATTTTCTGAAACAGTTTTTTTTTTTTTTTTAAAGTGCTCTAAACGTCAAAATGTTCAAAAAAAAAATGTTCACAAGAGTCGATTCTCCAGACAATTTTACTTAAAAGTCTCCATATTGACCGTTGACCCAAGTCCTATCCTTGTGAAGTTACAGCGGTTTTAAAAATAAAAATGTTGAAAAAAATAGGTGTTTTGACGGTTTTTGGCAATTTTTATGTGACAGACTTTATTTTTCAGTCTCAAAAATATTTTTACCGAAAATCTCTTCCAATTTCCCATAAGTTTGTCTTTGACCACATTTCAATTGGATGTATGGGCTTATAGATATAAGCTAATTACATTGGTCATAACTGAAAACATAATATTTTTTCAGTGTAGTATAGCAACCTAGATAGTAAATTAGCTTATATCTGTAAGCCCATACATCCAATTGAAATGTGGTCAAGGACAAACTTATGGGAAATCACTTTTCGGTAAAAATATTTTCGAGACTGAAAAATCAAGTCTGTCATATGGAAATTGCCAAAAACCATCAAAAAACCTATTTTTTCAACATTTTTATTTTTAAAACCGCTATAACTTCACAAGGATTGGACTTAGGACAACGGTTAATATGGAGACTTTTATGTAAAATTGTCTGGAGAATCGACTCTCGTGTTCGGTTTAAGAGAATTTTGATGTTTAGAATACTTTTGAAAAAAATAGTTTCAGAAAATGATTTTTGTATTTTTTTAAGGTGAGTTGCTCCATTCTGCATTTTTCGTGAGTATTTTTGCAACATCTTAGGCTATTTTCACAAAAATTTTGAACGAAAAAAAATCGTGGGCTCGTCTTCAAATTTTACTTTTAAACTTAAAAATAAAAAAATTTCAGTGGAGTGTTTTTTTTCATTCAGTGTATTTTTTTCGGAAAGTCCGTCAAATTTCCTTACTTTTTGATACGATGCAACGGCTTCGAGATACAGCAATATATAAATAACGAAATACACAAATATTTATAACACTTACGCCCTTCTCAAATGTCATTATCGAGTGTAACTGGCTCCATATACACAAAAATGGCTTATATAAGCGTAACATGTCTACAAAGTTTCATTGAAATCGGAGAGGGTCGGGTACAACCGATTCCCTATTTGACATGGAATTGCTCATTAGTATTTCATGTGTTTTATTTTAAGTATTGCTTTTTTATGTTTTTAAATTGTTTTTCCTGTATAAAATATACTTTATATTTGAATTTGTTTTGTCTTGCTTTTTGTCTATTTTAGAAATTGATATAAAGATATAATTTTTTGAAACAAGTTTTAATAATGTATAAACCTGCATGATTGATTTTTTTAATCTCAAACTTGTTTAAAATTATAAATTTCTATCGTTTTCAGTTGATGGCAAATTACGGTTCTTGAGGATTTAAAAACTCTTTGAAAATGAAATTATTATTTACTTTTTTATTATAATTATTAGAGGGGGAGGGGAAATTATTAACTACAACCAACTCTCTGTTTGTCGACATTTTGAACCGCGATATCCTTTTACTAACACAACTTAAATTTTATTTTTTGGTTTTTTTCAATTAAATGGTTATTAACAATCATGTTTTAGTCCTTTGTTAAACCCTAGAATCATTTTTTGAGTTTGCATATTTTTTTGGCTCAATGTTCTTCTACCTCATAGTCCGAACAAAATTGAAACATTAAAGGGCTCTCGTGTAAATTAAAAGAATGTTTATGTCCGGTAAATGTTATCTTTGTTTAAATTATTAGATAAACTATTAACACTTTTTTCAAGAATACCGTTATCTCATGCTTTTACTTGTAGTTTCTCAAATATCAAATTTTTTAATAATTGCTGCTTGGTCCTTGAACAATAAAGTTGAATCCATTACCTGTAAATAAATTAAGATAAATTCTTATAAATAATGTTTTAATTGGATAGGGATGTTGTAATATATGAACAAATTTGTTTATATTCGATTCAATTGAATTATTTCTTTACAATTTGTTACATGCGGCAAGCTCAAGACGTACCCGGGACCCCATTTACCTCCAAACAATATAAAATCAAACCGGCAATAAACTGCATTCTTGAAATGTCAACCATAAAGAAAGCCCCACAAAACTGTAATATAAAACCTTTCTTTGATCCTCCCACAAAATGACACAATCCCTTTGTTCCACCGCACCGCAAAGAAAGCCTTCGGAAACTCATCTTTCATATTTCGGTCAAATGTCAAAGCTCCCTCCTCAATACTACTGCGCTGCATTCCCCCATAGAAATAGCTTTTAATTTGTTTTGACATCTTCCGAGATAAGCTTTCCTGCAGCGCCCAGCTCGGAAGTCTCTTGATCTTTGATCACCGAGGAACGTCCGTGCTGCCTCCGACCTCGTCAAAAGTTGAGCCGAGAGGAAACAAACTGGGGCGGAAAATGTTCATTTTTCCGACCTGGATATCATCAGGCTGGCAGCAGCATCAAACGAACGGACGGACGAGGGGGGCCCAGAATCCCATTAGGCAAATTTTCACCAGTTGATGGTTGTAGAGTTGAACTAGTGCAACTACAAACTGCAACTACAAAGGGTTGGCCTGCAGCTCTTCGGAGTAGCTACTACCTGAAAGTGTCTTTGTTCATGCTGATAAGCCGAGGAGTCGAATCTGCTTGCGATACGCCCGTGCCGAACATTTCGCTAGACTTTTCATTTTTCATGTAATGCTACTTCAAGGAACACACACCCTGGGCAAAAGGATCACAGGGACGAGTTTGGCTTGTTTTTCGCTATTTTTATTTGCACCAGAGAGCAACTCAAAAGCCAAAGCCAACCAGCGTGGCGTAGAAAGCGAGATACCATTTCCATAAGAGCGAAAAAGACCAGGGCCAGAGAAAACTCAAACATGCTTTTCTGCAAAGCGCAAACATTTTTCCAGGGGAAAAGTGGATAAATATTTAGAGTAAAATGAAGTAGTCCGAAGCCCGGCAGTCAGCAGAGTGCAAGCGGAAGCCGGGATCCAGGGAAGAACCAGTTGATGATCTAGGAATTTTTCATTCATCTCTCGGTTGGTTTGCGATGCGAGTTCCACCGAGCAATGGGTTGGATTATGTGTGCGTTTCTTTGCGAGGGAACAGTTCTCTTTAAAAACATGCAGGCAACGATTTTTGGTTATTTTTTTATTATTTGATGAAATTTAGAATATTGTATTTTGTTTCAAACATAATTTTATCTATTTTTGTATTACTTTAAACATTTTCTTTGAATTAACGTATAGGGTAGGGTAGTCATCAATGAGACACTTTTGGTTTTCAACTTTCAAAGATTTTTCTCATTTTTTCATCAGCATGTTTTAATGAGCTTTTTGTTGCATTATCTTTCTTTTAATGTGTTCTAACATTGACCAAAATATGAGATCGATCCAACATCTACAGCCAGAGTTATTCAACTGTCTCATTGTAGACGCACTTGGCAGGAACAATGAAACAGCTGGGGAACAATGAGACACACTCCGAAAATCAAGATTTTTCTAGTAAAACATCATGTTTTTGTATTGTTCCATTGCAGGTTACTTGTCTTGAACATTTTAGAGCAATTTTACCAACATGAAACTTTAATTAACAAAAGTTATACTAAAAAGTATTTAAATTTAGTAAAATCCGTATATTTATACCAAATAACTTTGTATTTTTGGTTAAATGAAGTTAAAACTCTATAAATATGCCAAAAATCACTTTTAATTCATGTTTTGAAAGATTTCCAAAGATTTTGAAAAGATTATTGAAGAAAAATCAAAGTGTCGCATTGTTACCCATGAGCTGAAATGAGTGGGGAACAATGAGACAGTCCTGGATACTGGGTATATTCTAAATTTTGGCCAAACCTAATGAAAGGACATTGTAGCCCAACTCAATCCCTATAGAACATCGAAAGAAATTTGAAGAAATATTAGTTTTGGTGTTAATGGCAGCCTACGAGCGAAAAAATATTTTTTGTCGATAATTTACTTTTACACCCAAGAATCAAACATTGATGAATAACTTTTCAAGGGAGCGTCCATAGCCAAAGCCACTAATATGGCAGACGTGTATCCAGTAGACACATTTTTCCCCCAAATATGAGCCTGATTGGTTGAAACTACGACTTGTGAGAGCCATTTTATCATTGTTCCCCGTGTCTCATTGATGACTACTCTACCCTACTTATTTTCTAAAAAAATAAAACTACCTATTTAAATAAAAAATCCGTGGTAAGGAAACGATAATTGAAAAAAAAACTATCGATTTTTTAAGACGTTTTTTGACTGCTAAATTGTTTTCAAACGACTTTTAATTTGGCATTGTTTTTGAACAATATTATATCATTTTATGTACCGTAAACTGGGGTGCCTTTGATAGCCCGGGGTTACTTTGATAGGTTTTTCAAATGCCCGACAAATTAGTATCTAAACATTTTTGAGAATTTTAAGTATGTAAGCATTAAGGGATAGCTTATTATCGAACATATATGCAAAAATGTGACTGTTACATCGGATGTTTCAAAACTAGTGGCCAAATCAAATTTCTATCAATGTCACCGCGGGCTATCAAAGTCACCCCAGTTTACGGTACATCCAAATTATGCGTACCTTTTAGAGACATTTACAACAACGATAAACTTTAAGAGCTTATAGCTCTGTTTTTTTAAATATGGTGCATATTTTGAAAAAAGAATAAAATGCATTTGAAAATCTAATCAAGCTAAAATTTACACCAAAATTTGCGACTTATAAACATATTTTCCCAACCTTGAAAATATGGGTATTTAAAAACGGTTTTAGTGGAAATTTTTATTACACTTAATTTTTTTTTTCAATACCGTATTTTGTTGAAAAATAATACATTCTAATCTATTCTACTTTTTTCAATTGTGTGTTTTGATTCTCATAATTCCAATCACGAAAATTCGAGTAAGTTTTTCATTACGACATTATGTTAAAGTTTTAGAGAACTTACAATTTTTGATTTACTTTATTTTCAAAAAAAGTTATAGCTCACAGTTCTTAGTAGAATTTTGTCGAATACGTTCTTTTTAAGAAGGTACATTCAATAAGTTATTGCTTTGGAAATACACCATATTCTTGATTTACACAACGAAATGGGGGTGTTTAAATCGAGAATCGTTTAAAAAAAGAATGTCCATGACTTAAATCGATAATATGACTTAAATTAAGAATATATGGGATTACGTAATTTTTAGGAAAATTTTCAAAATGTGTCAATTGTATTTTATTGAGAAATGTTATTGAAACATTTTATCATGGTTTTGGAACACCTGGGATGTTCTAGTCCATCCGAAACTTCCGGAAATGTTGTGCAACAGGCTTATCAAAGAAACAAGTCGAACTTCAAGATTTTGACAACAGATCCTACCCAGACTGCTTCAGTGAGTGTAGTAAGCTACAGATCATTATTGTAACAACTTATTGGGATGATCTGGATCATCCAAGAATTCCCTGGAGTTAAGATCTTTGGGTCTACCGCCGTAACAAGCAAGAGGTCGACGGTTTTTGACCCCGAAACATACCCGCATAGCTTTAGTGAGTATGGGGGACTACTTTGCTGGGGTGTTGGGATGTGTATGGATGTTCTGGGTCATCCAAGGACTCCCTGGAGTTAAGACCTGTGAATCTACCGCCGTAACACGCAAGAGGTCGACGGTTTTTGACCCCGGAACATATCCGCATAGCTTCAGTGAGTATGATGGACTACTTTGCTGATGTTTAGGGATATTCTGGGACATCCAAGGACTCCCTGGAGTTAAGATCTGTAGGTCTACCGCCGTAACAAGCAAGAGGTCGACGGTTTTTGACCCCGAAACATATCCGCATAGCTTCAGTGATTATTGTAGACTAGTTTGCTGATGTGTTGGGATGTTATGGGACATCCAAGGACTACCTGGAGTTAAGATCTGTTGGTCTACCACCGTAACAAGCCCGAGGTCGACGGTTTTTGACCCCGGAACATATCCGCATAGCTTCAGTGGATACGGTAGACTAGTTTTCTGATGTTTTGAGATGTTCTGAGCAAGGGTCCTGATTTTCGGTTCAATGAACAGAAACCACTCACTCATCGCCTATCCATTCGTCGCATATTCCAACCCGCTAGCATTCATGAGCGAATGAGTCTCGCAAGCAGCCAGCGAGTGGCCCGAACTGTTCACTCAGCGAACAAATACATCGTGAAAATATTTGCCTACTCCGTCGCTCGACGACACTCACACACTACCATGCTCAGCGAAGAACCACTCTCACAAAATGCCAGCGCGGCAGTCTTTTTGTCTTCACGCCCTCAGTTTGCCATCAATTTGATTTTTTCTTGGTGGAAGTTTCTTTGAATGGTGTCTATAATGTTATGAAATCAAAATAAATGCACAATTTAATTAATAACATTGATTTTAGGCAACCCAAATCAATGAGTATAACGCAGCGCATCAGAGAAAAAATGTTTTCAGTTCAGAGTGATCGGAGACGATCGGCCTGTCTGAACCGTTCGGAGACTGAGCCGATCAGAGAGAGAGAAGAGTAGAAAAGAGAGTGTTCGGGAGCGAATAGTGATAGAGTGACAAATGGTAGGAATTCATCAGGGCAGTATAGCGTCGCCTGCTACTTGTGCTCGCGAATGGAGTGGTTGATTTTGAGCAATCAGGACCCTTGGTTCTGAGACATCTAAGAACTCCTTGGAGTTAATATCTGTGGGTCTACCGATGTAACAAACCAGAGGTCAACAGGTTTTGACCCCGCAACACATCCGCATAGCTTCAGTGAGTATGGTAGACTACTTTTCTGATATGATGGGATGTTCTGGGACATTCAAGAACTTCCTGGAGTTAAGATCTGTGGGTCAACTGACGTAAAACGCAAGAGGTCGACGTATTTGACCTTGGGAAATATCCGCAGAGCTTCAGTGAGTATGATAGACTTCTTTGCTGTTATGTCCCGTTCCAGAAAGTCCTTTTTACAGCCGTAGACCCTCGTGTTATAACTCAATGGAGTTCTTGGATGACCCAAGACAGGCCAATACATTAGCAAAGTAGTCAACCGTACTCACTAAAGCTATGCGAGTCTGTCCCAAGGTCAAAAACCGTTGACCTCTTGCTTGATACGGCGGTAGACTCATAGATCTTAACTCCAGGGAGTCCTTGGATGTCGCAGAACATCCCAACACATCATCATAGTAGTCTACCATACTCACTGAAGCTATGCGGGTATGTCTCGTAGTCAATAACTATTGACCACTTGCTCGTTAAAGCGGTGAACCCATGGGTCTTAACTCCAGGGAGTCCTTGGATGTCCCAGAACATCCCAACACAACAGCAAACTAGTCTACCATACTCATTGAAGCTATGCGGATATGTTCCGGGGTCAAAAACCGTTGACTTCTTGCTTTTTACGGTAGTAGATTCACAGATCTTAACTCTAAAGAGTCCTTGGATGACCCAGGACATCCAAACACATCCCAACCCCCCAGCAAACTAGTCTACCATACTCATTGAAGCTATGCGGATATGTTCCGGGGTCAAAAACCGTCGATTTCTTGCTTGTTACGGTGGTAGATTCACAGATCTTAACTCTAAAGAGTCCTTGGATGACCCAGGACATCCAAACACATCCCAACACCCCAGCAAAGTAGTCCACCATAATCACTGAAGCTATACAGGTATGTTACGGGTTCAAAAACCGTCGACCTCTTGCTTGTTACAGCGGTAGATTCACAGATCTTAACTCCAGGGAGTCCTTGGATGACCCAGGACATCCAAGCATATCCCAACACTCCAGCAAAGTAGTCCCCCATACTCACTGAAGCTATGCGGGTATGTTCCAAGTTCAAAAACCGTCGACCTCTTGCTTGTTACGGCGGTAGATTCAAAGATCTTAACTCCAGGTAGTCCTTGGATGACCCAGGGCATCCAAGCATATCCCAACACTCCAGCAAAGTAGTCCACCATACTCACTGAAGCTATGCGGATATGTTACGGGTTCAAAAACCGTCGACTTCTTGCTCGTTACGGCGGTAGAGTCACAGATCTTAACTCTAGGGAGTCCTTGGATGACCCAGAACATCCAAACACATCCCAACACCCCTGCAAAGTAGTCTACCATACTCACTGAAGCTGAAGCGGGTATGTTCCGGGTTCAAAAACCGTCGACATCTTGCTTGTTACGGCGGTAGATTCACAGATCTTAACTCCAGGGAGTTCTTGGATGACCCAGGACATCCCAATAAGTTCTTACAACAATGCTCTGTAGCCTACCACACTGACTAAAGTAGTCTGGGTAGGATCCGTAGTCAATATCTTGAAGTTTCGACTTGTTTCTTTGGTAAACCTCTTGCTCAAAATTTCCGGAAGTTTCGGATGGACTAGAACATCCCAGATGTTCCAAAACTATGCTTACATGTTTTAATATCATAACTTAATAACATACAATTCATACATTTTGAAAACTATCCGAAAAATTACGAATTCTCAAAGATTCTTAATTTAAGTCATATTCTCGATTTAAGTCATGGACATTCTTCTTTTAAGTCATGACTTAAAAAAAGTTGCGTAAATCGAGAATCGTTTAAAAAAAGGTGACTTAAAAAAAGAATATGGTGTACATGAATCGCAAAATGTTTACTCTTCCATTCTCAAATTTCAAGAAAACACCGTATTGTTCGCATTTTTTAAATTTCATAGTTGTTTTTTTCGATTTTTTTTTTTTAGTTTTTCAACAACATTTGAGTGAATAGTGTAAAATTACCAAATGCTCATGTTTTTCAATCATTAGTTTTCAAAAAATGTAGGATTTAACGAAAACTGAAAGTTTAACGAAAACAAATCTTTTTGCGGTACTGTGCAACGCTTTTTTTTTTAAATCAATAGAATTTTGAATAAAACTCAACATGTTTATAATGATTCTAAATACAAGGGAATGCATTATAAATTGATTTTTGCTGACTGCGCTTAAATTTTCATTGAAATTTAATTTTTTTTTTTGTAAATTTTTGCTCCCTTATTTTTCAGGCCGATTTTGAAGGGTAAAGGGTTATAAAAAAAATGGAAAATTTCATAAAATTGTGCTGAGATATTCCTTAAAAAAAAAAACAAAGTGTTTTAAATATATGTTATAACCTTCCTGGGATGTTAAGTTTAACTTACGTTAAAGGAGGACCCGATTTGGCCACTTTGATTCCTGGGAATCGATTCCAAAGGAACAAATTTTCCGGCAAACCTGCTCTCATAAGTTTTATTAGATTTAGCTATGGATTAATGCAAAATAAACTATATATAATCTATAAAATACGAGTCATACGCTTGGGAACAGGTTGCAGGTCATTTGAATCATATCTGGCCACTCTGGAACCGGTTTCGGATTACCCTGGAAGTGACCATTTTGGTAAAAGCCTATCGTGCGACATATCAATCTTCATGAAATTACAAGCCATGCACACTGGAACCAGCAAAAAGCCGATTGGACCATATCTGGCCACTTCGGAACCGGTTCCGGATACCCTGTAAGTGACCAAATGGATATTTTGGTAAAAGCCTTAAGTGTGGCATATCAAACTTCATGGAATTACAAGCCATGTATACTGGAACCAGCAAACAGTAATTTGGACCATATCTGGCCACTCCGAAACCGGTTCCGATACCCTGGAAGTGGCCAAATGACTATTTTGGTAAAAGCTTATCGTGTGGTATATCATCCTTCATAGAATTACAAACCATGCCCGCTGAAAAAAGTAAAAAGCATAGGACTATATCTGACCACGCCTTCCGTCGGACGGGGAAGTAAATGTTGGCCCTAGCCTATCCTAGAGGTTAGGTCGTTAGCTCAGTCCAGGTCGTCTCCCTGGATGTTGTCTCGGTAGCTGATCGGCAGCTGGATTCACAATTTAAAGGTCGTCAGTTTGAATCCCCGGGTGATTGTCTCACCGTTTCAACCCTTCGGACTCCTAGTCCGAGTAGGAATCTCACAATAGAGAACGCCAAGGCAATGCTGTACACAGAAAAAAAAATCATGGTAATATTACATCTGGGAAGGGGTACATTTTTTATGTCAGAAAAAAGGTGTAATTTTACCTCTGGAAATGTGTAATTTTACCACTTTTCTGGTGTAATGCCACTTTTGCAGTCTAAATTGAGGTAAAATTACATCATTAAAGATGTAATATTCAACCTTCCAAAATTAAAGCTTCCAAATTTACATTATTTTTTTCTGTGTAGTGCTAACAATTTGATATGATTTAAATAATCTTTTGATATTTTCCTGAATACTAAGTTAACTTTCAACTCTTAAAAATTGAAGAATCTTAGAATATGTCAATCATCATTTTCAAATTTTCAAAAATGATTAAAGCGTTTCAATTAAATTCCGCAATTTATAAATATTTCACTAAGATTCCTTCACGAACGAACATCAGTGATATGGTGCACACACACACACATCAACTCGAGAAAAAGTCCGGGGAACTATGACCGAGCTATGTTTACACCGAATTCCGTCCGAAACTGCTGCGAAAGCATCATCATCATCGTCGCACACTCTTGAAGTAGACCGACCCTGCCTGCCAGCCAGCACAAGTTCCAGTTGAGTATGTTCACATAGAGCCAAGCTCAACAACTTCCTTCAAAGCACCAGAATTCCATCTCAATTCACCGACATCAGTGCTGGCCTGGAGATGCAGCCAGATCATTCGTTGCTTTCGGTGGAAAATGTGTTGGCGGATAATGATGCGCTCGAGTTGACTGACAGCTGGACCACGGATGGAGGGGGGCTGACTAAGTGCCGGCTTGCACCGTGACTAACTGACTGACTGACTCCGAGTTGGAGTTGGAATTTTGTGGAAAGTGCATCTCCGCTTGGACCAGTAGAGCCAGGAGAGGCTGTACAAAGTTGCCGCTTCTGCCAGTGCTGAAGGCAGTCTTTGCTTTAGTGCACCATAAACAAAATGCTGGAAAATGGAAAACATTATCAAAGGTCGTATTTAATTAACTTAAGTTCCCGGGGAGGGAAAACTGCACACGTGCACACACACACACGAACGAAAATGTTTCACTTTGGGCAATGTGTGGTTGGACGTGTGTGAGTTTGTAGTTGTGTTTGAGTACTTGATGGGCTTCAGGGACTTCAATGAGAGCTACATAGTGGAAGAGAGGATACAATTTACTCTAGCTCAAGCAAAGTGTGTTGAGCAAAGATGGGAATTTTGTTGTTTCGTCTTTGTTTTTGCAGGAATCTTGAGATTGTGGACGCAAATGTTAGCTTGTAAGAAGCGAACGTTGAATATTTGAGGCTAAACCAAATTTATATTTAAAAAAAAAAACTAGACTTTGACTGAAGTCGAATTTGGTTCAAATAAGAATTGCAATTTTACTTCATTAGAGATGCAGTAACTGTCTTAAAAAGTGCAAAACTGCTCAGTCGTGCATCTATTTCAGTGACTTCGAATTTGACTCGACTCACGAGATCACGATTGATGAGATTTTAAAGGATTTTGTAAAAGATTGTTAAGTATTTATTTTTGAACATTTTTTTTTGAAATTCATCGCATATGAAAAAAAAATCAAATTCTGTATAATTTCTGTAAAATGAACTAACCATGATCTCTCGTTTCGGTGTCACTCTCAGTTTCAGGTCACTTATCTTCACGCAGCGGCGTCCTTCAGTCCTTAGCGAAACCTTGTCATACCGAGCCTTTCAAGCACGGTGGACAAAACCAACCATCAGCGGATCTACCACGAAGCCATATCGGGGGAACCACCACAAACGAGCTGCACAAAGAGCTTCTCAAATGAAATTTCATGTACTTAAGTTGATTAAATCATTGACTGGCACCACCAGCCATCCTACCAGAAGCATCACGCGTCAACGACGCCCGTCCAGATTCATCCTGTCTTGAGGTCGACCCTTAACAAAAGGCCCGGAAAGTGGTGCAGCCGACACAAGGACTTTCAACCACTTTACTCTCGTCAACCCTGTTAACCGCTGCATTGGTCTACTTTAGCGCCGGGTAGCAGCCAGTCAGTGTTGCCAAAGTTGGTCCTTTTGAAGGGGGTGGGGCCACTTTGCCAGCGGCTCGCGGATCAACTCTTCTTCCGCTCCCGTGAACGTTGCTTCCCAGAGTTTTATGCTATTTGACAGCTTTTTATCCCGGCGCAGCATGAAATAATTATGCCACAATTCAGGGATCTCTCTTGCTCTTTCTGGTGGGATTTTCAGGGTCTGGGGAGCTTGTTTCTTCATCGATGCGATTATGTTGAAGCTATATTTTGTACTAGTTGAAGCGGAGGGACTGTGTCACAGTGTGTTTTAAAACAAATATTCTTTGACCCAATAAAAAAGTTTTACTGTAATATTGGAAAATATAAAAATGTAAATAGGATCTAAATTATAATGCAGAACAAATTAATAATCCAAGCTAACAGTCGCGAACTTATTTAAAATTGAGTTTAATTTTCTCTCTAATTTCAGTAAAGCTCAGTTTGAGCAAATCTATAAAAATTATGCCATTTTGTCAAGTTCAAATGTGTGTGTATGTATGTGTGTGTTTTTTTTAATTTTGGCTCAAACGTTTTGGGTGCCTCCGGTGAGGCCAAAGAAGTCAACTTGTATCATCAGTTTGTCCATATCATTTTCTATACAAAAATTTTATGTGAAAATTAGATCGATTTGGTGTCTTCGGCAAAGTTGAAGGTATGCTATGCATGAGGACGACACTGAGAAAAATTAATTAAGTGAATCTTTAAAAAATGCTTATTTAAAATCACTTTAAGTTTCTTCAAATGAATTAAAAAAAATCATTTAATTTTTTTATAATTTGTATGGGACAAACGTACACTCTTTTTTAAAATTATTTAGTTATGATTCTTGAAAAACAACAGCAACATTTTTTTTTCATTTTATTGGTTTTTAAATTTAAATCAAGTAGCGGCCGTGGCTGACTGGTTACGGTGTTCGCTTTGTAAGCGAATGATTCTGGGTTCGATTCCCATCTGCTCCCAACGAGAAAGTTAAGAACACATAAATTTGAAATGTTGAATATGAACGAAAAATCAAAGTCGCTCAAGGCGGGGTTCGATCCCCCGTCCTTTGGGTTGGTATGCAAAAATGCTAACCACTAGGCCATGACGACTTGGTGAGCTTGGACTGGAATTAGGAAAAACTGTTACAGAGAGCGAGTTGTGGCGCTATAACCACGGCAAATAGTGTCCAGGGCATTCGTGGAAATACAATGTCCCATCCCAGAGGGTCCCGGAGTACCAAACCTTCTTAGCATGGTGCTCCCAACGAATACAACCAAATCTCGGAGCGTATGGTGGTGTGTCCCCACGCTTCTTCCTCCCCTGTCGATTCAGAATTGTGTTGTTGTTCGAACACTCAGTGCTCAAACTCAACCCAATTACGAGTCATCTCTGCGATACGGCTTTACGCAGTAGGCCTGGCCGCTTTAACACTTGTGATGTTTCAATGCATTTGATGCAATGGCGCACTGCAAATGTTAATAAATGACAAGAAGAGTGCTAGGCGTCATCTAACCTAAGGCACTCTCCAGGATCCCTTCGAAAGATTGGCTGCGCTAGGGTCTGATTAGATTAGATTAGATTATCGGTTTTTAAATTTAAATCAAAAAGTTTACAAGTAAAATTTTGATAAAGTGGGTCGTTTTCAAGTTAAAGCCATTCTTAGAAAACATTTGAAAAATTGCAGTATTTCTTTTTTTAAACAGTGCCCATGTTTGCCAATTTTCTAAAAAATATTTTCAAAGAGCTGAAAAATTCCAATGGTACCTTTTTTGAACAAAGATTAAAAACAAGAAAAAATAGATTTTCTCAGTGTTGCCCAATTCGCCCTCGTTTTTTTTAGGATCACCAATATCTCGGGAACAAATGGTCCGATTTGAAATGTTCAAAAATTAATATTTTTTGAAATTTTCTACACTTTTCAAACATTTTTTTAGAAACAAAGTAATTTGAAACTAAGTCCAACAATTAAAAACGTTACTTAATCCACCGGAAGGTGGTTGCTGCCTTCCTCCTAAAAGCCTTGCAACCACACACTACGAAAGCTTTGGCTAACGCTTACTTAGTAAAGACACTATACATCTGAGTGCTGCCATCTAGGTATGATAAATTTAATGAACCATTTGAAAGCACTGCAGTGTTTGTGTGCGTGCACTGAGCGTAAAGTTCCGACAGCTATCCGCCGGAGCTTTCAAATTATGTAAATAATGACCCTTTTTAGTATCAACCAAAACAGTTTTTCGAACATATCTTTTAAAGTACTGCACCAAGCCGGATGAAATTTAAAAAAAACTTAAAGAACCTGAAGGCAAATCCAAAAACATAGATCCGGACAAAATCGGTCGAGCCAGTTCCGAGAAAAGTGAGTGAGAAAAAAAAATTCTACGTCCATCCACACGCACAGACATTTGCTCAGAATTTGATTCTGAGTCGATATGTATACGTAAAGGTATATCTGGGAGGCTTATTTAAAAAGTTCAATTTTTGAGTGATTTTATAGCCTTGCCTCAGTGAGGTGAGGAAGGCAAAATGTATAAATAAGTGTTTTTCATCGATCCATCTATCAGACCCTTTCAAAATGTTACTCCTGATAAAACAATCGTTTTCAAAAACGACTTTTAAAATCTGCAAAATTCTGATCAGTGGGAGCCAACCATCCGTTCACTGTTTAACCTCTGAAGATCCCTACTTTATTAGTCAATACCGGCGCCCTCCCAAGAAGCCTGCAGTTCAACGAAAGGGAGGAATGTTAGTCCGATAGTTGAAGTTGCAGACTCATCAAGCACACAGTTTTTCGCTATATACTTGTTGATACCGCTTGAGACCGTTGAATCCACAGAATCCACAGTTGGGTTAGTAGGACAAGGTATTGGCTTTTCGATGCCTCCCGAGCTACGATGCTATGGGGAGGACTTTCATAACAGACCCGTCGGCGAGCCTTCCGATCAACGATGATATAGGAAGGGCTTTAAAAATCACAAAACAATTAATAAAGATCACAAAAAAAACACCAATTAATCAACGAAAATAACGCTCAAGACACAAATAACTCAGTAAGGCATGCTATTATTTGATTACCACAATCACTCACCCCAAACGAATAGCGACACAAAACCACACAAAAAAATTAACCTGCATAATCACGACTTCGCGTCCCCACTTCCAGCGCACCAATGATGCTATTATTCGATTACCACAATCACTCACCCCATACGAATAGCGACACAAAAGCACACCAAAAAAAATTAACCTGCATAATAACGACTTCGCGTCCCCACTTCCAGCGCACCAATGATGCTATTATTCGATTACCACAATCACTCACCCCATACGAAAAGCGACACAAAAGTACACCAAAAAAAAATTAACCTGCATAATCACGACTTCGCGTCCCCACTTCCAGCGCACCAATGATGCTATTATTCGATTACCACAATCACTCACCCCATACGAATAGCGACACAAAAGCACACCAAAAAAAATTAACCTGCATAATCACGACTTCGCGTCCCCACTTCCAGCGCACCAATGATGCTATTATTCGATTACCACAATCACTCACCCCATACGAATAGCGACACAAAAGCACACCAAAAAAAATTAACCTGCATAATCACGACTTCGCGTCCCCACTTCCAGCGCACCAATGATGCTATTATTCGATTACCACAATCACTCACCCCATACGAATAGCGACACAAAAGCACACCAAAAAAAAATTAACCTGCATAATCACGACTTCGCGTCCCCACTTCCAGCGCACCAATGATGCTATTATTCGATTACCACAATCACTCACCCCATACGAATAGCGACACAAAAGCACACCAAAAAAAATTAACCTGCATAATCACGACTTCGCGTCCCCACTTCCAGCGCACCAATGATGCTATTATTCGATTACCACAATCACTCACCCCATACGAAAAGCGACACAAAAGTACACCAAAAAAAAATTAACCTGCATAATCACGACTTCGCGTCCCCACTTCCAGCGCACCAATGATGCTATTATTCGATTACCACAATCACTCACCCCATACGAATAGCGACACAAAAGCACACCAAAAAAAATTAACCTGCATAATCACGACTTCGCGTCCCCACTTCCAGCGCACCAATGATGCTATTATTCGATTACCACAATCACTCACCCCATACGAATAGCGACACAAAAGCACACCAAAAAAAATTAACCTGCATAATCACGACTTCGCGTCCCCACTTCCAGCGCACCAATGATGCTATTATTCGATTACCACAATCACTCACCCCATACGAATAGCGACACAAAAGCACACCAAAAAAAATTAACCTGCATAATAACGACTTCGCGTCCCCACTTCCAGCGCACCAATGATGCTATTATTCGATTACCACAATCACTCACCCCATACGAATAGCGACACAAAAGCACACCAAAAAAAATTAACCTGCATAATCACGACTTCGCGTCCCCACTTCCAGCGCACCAATGATGCTATTATTCGATTACCACAATCACTCACCCCATACGAAAAGCGACACAAAAGTACACCAAAAAAAAATTAACCTGCATAATCACGACTTCGCGTCCCCACTTCCAGCGCACCAATGATGCTATTATTCGATTACCACAATCACTCACCCCATACGAATAGCGACACAAAAGCACACCAAAAAAAATTAACCTGCATAATCACGACTTCGCGTCCCCACTTCCAGCGCACCAATGATGCTATTATTCGATTACCACAATCACTCACCCCATACGAATAGCGACACAAAAGCACACCAAAAAAAATTAACCTGCATAATCACGACTTCGCGTCCCCACTTCCAGCGCACCAATGATGCTATTATTCGATTACCACAATCACTCACCCCATACGAAAAGCGACACAAAAGTACACCAAAAAAAAAAATTAACCTGCATAATCACGACTTCGCCATTATGTTATTCAGACATGAAAGCCACAAAAGTGGTAAAATGCCTATAATAAAACCAATTTTCATAATTGGTTATTCATAATAAGTCTCCCAAAAAAAGCTTAGTCATGAATTTTTAGAGCACATCCTAAAAAAAGATTTCTATAAAACATTCAAAGTAAGTAAGTACAATCAAAAACGTCTGAAAATATGACAGAACAGATTTTGCAACGTTCTATCAAAATGCTTATAATTTGTTTGTTTTGTTAAAATAACTTCAAATGATGTTTTATCCATGTTTTGAATTTGACTTTTAACGTTTATAAATTGATAAATAACTATTCTAAATTTTTCAAAGATTTATTACCCCTATGAATTTTGAAAAAAGTATTTTTTTGCAATTCCGTCGTGAAAAGTTCTACTTTTCAGCACTTGTGTCGAAAGGTAACACTTTTCAACATTTTTATGATTTAAACGATTTATTGAAGAAATACATGAAAATTTCACATAAAATTTCACTCAGTGTGTGTTTTTTGGAATTGCAAAAAATGTTGTATGGAACTCGTTGCAAAACTTGATTTTTTCAGCACTCTTCGTATTTATCCAACTCAGTGAACCTCGTTGGATAAATGTACGACCCGTGCTGAAAAAATCCTCTTTTTGCAACTTGTTGCATAAACTACTATTTTATAATTGTCCTTAAATCGTTTCAAAATTGCATCCAAATTCATCACATGGACAAAACATATTATTGAATCATAATTTTCAGTGATACCACATACATGTATAGATCACTTTCAAGTAGATCAGTAAACTCCACATTGAATGACCGCACTTCTTTTGATTTCTTTGTGAAAGGTTCTTTTTTAATTTTGATAACGATATTTCAAAAAGCGATTATTGATTAGTTAGTCGGAGGACTGGTTGTAATTAATTAAAATTCCACATTTGAATTTTTTTTTCTCACTTAAGAAAGGCTATAAAATTAATAGAGAAAAAGTATCTTTATCGAAAAAAAAAAATAAAAATCCATTATTTCTGTTAAGGATCTGCCTCTGCGATTGCAATGCATTGCAAAGAAATAAAAAAGTAAAAAAAATGAATTACAGGCCACGGTTTCAACATTTGAAAGAAAAAAGTGTTGTATTTTATATTACACATCTGTTCAGTTGTTTTGCAATCATAAGTTACCGAAATTTCTAAGCTGGGTGCTGAAAAAACAGAATGCGTAACGTGATTTTCGAAAGCTCCTCACTGCTCCCCACTAATACAGTTGCACTACAGCTGTTCACATAAACAAATAGAAGGGTATGTTCAAGCTCAAGCGTGACATATTTTTTGCTTCTAAATAGAATTGTTTTGAAACAGTTTTTGCTGAATTTAAGTGCCTCATACTTTTTTTGTTAGTAAACTAAACGATGGGTGAAAAAGGCTTTTTTTTGTTTTCCACGTGATGAAAATGTATCGAAAGTAGATGAAATTTTGTGAATCAGAAGAGCAATTGAATGTAAGTTCCGAGATTATGTATCTTTTAAGCGTAGTGATAATATCGGAGTAAAATTATTCAATATTTATTGGCACTTGCCAATCATAGTTCTTGATAGTTTATCGCTAAAAAAAAGCGTCATAAACATAGGTGTTGCATGAGACAAAGCGCTTATTGAAATGTTAGTGACAAATTATACCAATTTTGATTTCAACCCTCTTCTTAGGATGTGTTGACTTCGAATACCTAAAAAGCTCGTTTTTGCTTTTTTCTACAATGTATTTCTTATGGAGCGAACTGCTCGACTGCGGAGTGCGGGTGCTCCATTATCGATCGATTACAATACTTGCCACTACTTAGTAGCATTTTGCCAACAGTCAATTGATTCCACTTTGACAGTTCTAAATTTAGGCTGCTTTGCGAACCACTATTCTGCACCCAGTCTCTAAGTATTGACGAAAATCACTCAATGCAGAATTGGGTATTTAAAAATTGATTTCAGTTGATTAGACTTCTATTTCTATTGACATTTTCAAGTTTTTTGATATTGTTTTGGACCAATATTTGCAGCGGCCTTAAAATGTGATGAATAAGTAAATATTTAATGCTGAAAATTTAGGAATCTTTTAAGACAAATAAATCATTAAACATATTATTTTTTTCCTTCTAAAAACACCGTGAAATGCAGTCCCATTGACAAAACCCAGTCTGAGAAAACATGGGATAAAGCGCCTGCCAGAAAAGTAAAACATCACCCCGGAATACAGGCCAAGACCCCGAAAAACGAGTGCTTTCACTCTCTCCTCGGAGTAAAGTGTCTCCCGTGGAAAAAAGCAGACACCGGTAGGAAAACGCTTTTCAGATCGTATTATACTCAAGGAGTGTTTAATTTTTCCGTACAAGCACTTTCATTTCGGTGGCAGCTTCCCTTTGGTTGGCGTGGCGTGCTAAATGACTTTTCGCTGTTATTTTATTTTTATTTCACCCGGCTTTTTAAAGTGCCATCGCGGGTTGTTCCGGGGTTTGACTTCTGGGTTGGCACTTTGCCATTGGAAAAAGGGCACAGTGACAGCGCCGTGGTGGTGGTTTGTGCGGCAACATAAAAGAGTGAAGATTTTGTGTGGAATTTTTGGGCAATTATTTAGACAACGAGCTCGAGGAGATTGCGCCTTGATGGGCTTATTTCGAATGAATGAGCGGAACAAGGTTTACTGGAGTGAAATTGTTGCAATTGTTTTTTTTTAATCGTAAATTAACTACGTGTTACAAGTGGGTTATGTAATTTTTCGTTGACAGTATTTGTAGTTCGTTTTAACTTCAATGAATTGTCTCTGAACTCGTTTTTTCCCTTAGTTCTGAACTCCACCGACCATAATAATGAACAGGTTTATTTACGGCAGTAGCATAATATTTCTCCATTAAAAAACACTCACTGAAACTCTCAAGTGCAGCATATGCAGCGACAGCGTCAAAAACCATGAAACATGAGTTCAAGTAAGTGCAAAAATTTGAGCACCCACTTCTGGCCTTCTCACATACATGGAGTTGGAGGTGTTTGTTGGTATGAAAACCTCCACTGTTTGCATTCACCCAAAGCGGACTCCCGCTGAAAAGTTGTTTCGAGTTTTAATACTCTTGCAAAAGCTCAAGTGGCGCGCTTTTGAACTCTTTTGCACCTTTTTTTTTCGCGTCGCACTCCGCGTTGTTGTGCCCTCAAACACCAGAGCTTTTCCACCCACTTTCAGTCTATTGTGTGCGCCGTTGTTCTGTGAGCTGGCATTCACACCCTCAGCCTCTCTGAGAAGCACATTCCTTTCGCGCCTTCTGGTGGTTCCAAAACACAGTTGAAAATTTATTTCATAGTTTTAAACCAACTCGATCTATACTCAAAGTTGATTTTTCCCAGTGTCAAATCGCTGGAAAAGGACGTGTTTATTGTTGTGTGAACACTTGGGCGTTGTGGAAATGGGTAAGGCAAAGGGGTAGCGCCGGAAATGAAAATCTCACACGATTCAGCAGAGCTTTGAAGGCTGAGAGTATGCTAACCAGCAGCCAGGCGGAAGCTCTGTGTGGAGGAAGTGCCAACGAAGGCGTTTTGCCTTTTCTATTGTTCCGAGGCAACCGAGCTGACACAGAAGAGAGATGTTTTGTTGTAGCAGTAGTAGCAGCAGCAGCAGCAGTGCTTAATGTCTTCATCAGTGGAATGTCCTGTGAAATCCGAACGAGCTTATTGTGTTGGCAGAAGTAATGCGGAAGTCATTGCTGGAATTTAATGTAGTATGGATTTTTTGTTTAAAAAATAAAAATGATTTCAAAACACCACATATCAGATGAAAATGTTCGCTTAAAAAGTGCTTCATCATTTTCAAATTTCTTGCTCGTGCTTCACAAACATTAACAACTTTCATCTGAATGGCTCACGTAATCCATCCGACATTACACGATTGTGGGAGCCTGTTGCGTGACTGGTCGCCATAAAACAGAGCCCAATTCGAAAAAGTGCAGACAGGAGGCTTTTGTTTTCCAACATCTATGATTTCGTTGATATTTTTGCAACATTGTGTGTTTTGTGTTGAAACTGTGTGCTTGTTATGATGTAAATATGGAGTGTTTTATTGCTTTTTTAAGCTATGACATAAATAAGTGAAACGTAAGCTTTTTCTCTTTTCTATCATCTTTTACTTTAAGGATGCACACCGACAGCATAATTAGAAAAAAAAGTTCAAAATTACTATTTTTCAGGGGTTCCTTGGCAAGCAAAAAAAGACCTGTAATTTTTTTTTTTTTGCCTATTAGGGTAACCAACGCCGTGTTTGGGTGGTCAAAAAACGGCCATTTTCGTCGATTTTTGCAAAACCGATTTCAGCTGTCTCGAACGCTAACGAAAAGATTTTAAATAGGCTTTTAAGGAAAAATAGTTAGAAGTATCAAATATCTAGTCTAGCATTTGAAAAGGTAGAATTAAAATTTATAACACAGAATTTTTTTTTTAAATCGAAATACTGGTCACAAAAATTTTCCAACTTCATTTTTCGATGTAAAATCGAATTTGCAATCAAAAAGTACTTTAGTGAAATTTTGATAAAGTCCATCGTTTTCAAGTTAAATTCATTTTCAAGGAACTTTTATTGAAATAGTCGCAGTTTTTTTTTATTTTAAAAAATAAGTACCAAAGTTTGCCCTCGCTTAAAAAATATATTTTTGAAACACTGAGAAAATTCTCTGTATTTTGCTTTTTTGAACTTTGTTGATACGACCCTTAGTTGCTGAGATATTGCCATGTAAATACTCAAAATTTTCACAAAACTACGTCTTTTTGAAAAAAAAAACTCCAAATTTCAATTTTTACTATATGGTTATCAAACGATCTGGATTTTTTGATACATTTCGAATGTAATAACAACATTTTTAGAAAATACTCAAAATTTTCACAAAACTACGTATTTTCAAATAAAACTACGTATTTCCGAAAAAAATACTCCAAATTTCCGTTTTTTCAATGTTGGTATAAACGATCGGGATTTTTTCATAAATTTCGAATGTAATATCAATTTTTTTTGAAAATATTCAAAATTTTCACAAAACTACGTATTTTCGAAAAAATACTAAAAATTTCCGTTTTTACAATGTGGGTATCAAACGATCGAGATTTTTTCATACATTTCGAAAGTTATTAAAAAAATGAAAAAAACTCAAATCTTTCACAAAATAACGTATTTTTGAAAAAAAAATGATTTGATTATTTGTCACCCATATTGTAAAAACTGAAATTTTGAAAAGTTTTACAAAAATACGTAGTTTTGTGAAATTTTTGAGTATTTTCAAAAAAAAATGTTATAACATTCGAAATGTATGAAAAAATCCCGATCGTTTGATACCCATATTGTAAAAATTGAAATTTTAAGTATTTTTTTTTTCGAAAAAACGAGGTTTTGTGAACATTTGGAGTATTTTCTAACAATTTTGTTATTATATCCGAAATGTATGAAAAAATCTGATTATTTGAAACCCATATTCCAAAAACAATATATTTTTGGATTCTTTAGAGAAAAAAATGCATTTACAAAATACAGGAAAAATACGTATTTTTGTGAAAATTTTCATAAAATAATAATTTTAAGGGTTAACTGACATCATCCCGATTCCAAAACACTATGATTTTTTGATGTTTGCATGATTTTTCATACGATTAAAGCCAATGTCTCCCATATAGCCAAAAACCCATAAGCTCTGTGCTTCAGTTAAGCAATAGGCCGTGCTTAACCGAGGCAGCTGAACGGTGCAAAACCGGGGCAGTGCGAAACCGAGGCGTGCAAAACCAAGGCATGACTGTAGACATTAGAAAATAACTTTTTTTTTGGGTGAGACACAATTTTCCTTTTTTTAATCCTGCATGGCACTATCTCAGCAACAAAGGATCGTATCAACAAAGTTCAAAAAAGCAAAATATAGAGAATTTTCTTAGCTTTTCAAAAATATTTTTCAAAAAAGGGCAAACATGGGCACTTACTAAAAAAATTAAATAACTGCCACTATTTTCAAAAAAGTTACCTATAAATGGCTATAACTTAAAAATGGTGTACTTTGTCAAAATGTCACTTAAGTACTTTTTGATTGCATGTTCGATTTTACATCGAAAAATGAAGTTGAAATTTTTTTGCGACCAGTATTTCGATTTTTTCAAAAAATCGGTATTGATTCAAAAATTCATAACTCAGTCAAAGATTTTTTGCTCTTTCTGGAAATGTCTGAAAAGTTGGCATTGTCCCCTAAAACATATCAGAAAATGAAAAAAATAAAAAAAATTGAGTTTTTTTGCAAATCAAGTTTTAGTGACAAAAAATGAAATTTAAAATTACCAATAAATATATTTTTTTACTCTTTATCATTTTTTCAGTGTAGTCCATATCCAACCCTACAACTTTGCCGAAGATACAAAATCGATCAAAAAATTCCTTCAAAAGATACATGAAAATTGTTGTTTAGTAAAAATTCAAAGCACCCCAAAAATATTCTTGGAACTATTTTATAATCTTCCCTTCTAACTTAAGCCACGTTTGGGGCAACCCGCAAGACGGTGCAACGTTGCACCAGCCAGCCAGTACTCTCGAGTGCACTTGAGATTGTTGCCGACACACTAAGGCACAAGCCACAGTGTATGATGACCGTGGGGTGGAAAAGTGGAAAATAGTCCTCTTTTCGCGTGTGCACTTTGGTGAACCTGTTTGTTGTTCACGGGGGACCACCGCAGCCCTCAGAAGGTGACTTCCGGTAGTTGAGGAAAAGTGTCCTTCGAGGGAAGAAAACAAAAAAAAAACCTTGGAAAGGATAAGTCGCGATGCAATCGGAGAGTTTGCAGGGGGGAAATTTTCCTTTTTGTTACGAATGAGAAGCACACACAGAAAAAAACCCCTGCCGTGATGTTGTGTACGTAAGTGGACTCAAATTATGCTGAAGATCTCCGATGCGGGTGGGGTGACTCGTTAAGGACCTGGCCTGCCGGCAGGAAACGTTATAATTTAAGCTCATTATTACTGCGGATGCTGAAAATGGGTGGTTCGTGCTCGAGACACCGTTTTGCGTTTCAGGTGGAACGTTGAGAACAAAGGTAGTTTTTTTTCGTTTTTTAAACCCAAATCGTAAAAGAGATTTTGACATAAACACGTCAAGTCCATCATCTTTCAGTTTATTCCTAAAATGAATTGTACCATCACGAAAGTTGAGCCGTTCTGCAAATAAACAGACAAATCGTGAACTCCGGCAAGCTTTCGTGTGACTCTCCATGAGTGTGAACGTGCATTTGTTTGTTTATTCGTGCGATTTTCATAACTCCTCAGGGCACCACTACGGAGCACATTCACACTTTCATTAAAATACAGACAAAGTTTTGCCACTCCAGAAAACTATGCATAATACACATGTTCGCCATAGCTGCCGGCTGGCAGACAAGCCTCTGTCTGCCTGACAGTGCAGAAAAGCTGGCTGAGCCCGGGAAGGAAAATCGCATTCATGCATAGGCATTTGCATCCATAAATATTTAACACTAATGTGCATGTTGAGATCTTCCGTGATTTCGTGCTTTCCAGCAATTTATCGTTTCTGCTCACTCATTCGGTGGTCCTCGCACTTTCCACACAAAAGCGACGAGAAGGAAAACTTTTCCCAAGTTTTCCCCCGTACCAACCAGCTGGCGCGATGTTGTTGTGGTTAGTGCTTCTTTTTTTCGCTGCATTTTCCCGCCGGAAAATTAATGCATAGCGAAAATTGTTTTCCAAAAGTACACTCCCATTTTCGCTTCGCGGCGGCTAATCCATCCTTTCATTTTCCATTTTCCACCCGGGCCCAATTGTGGTGGTGCTGCAAGCAACCAGACTAGTGTGCCACCCGGAAAAGCGGATCTTCTTCTTATTGTTTTTTTCGGTGTTTCTCGTGATTCTTGGGAAATGCACGGTTGGGAAAACTTTGTCCATTAAATTTTGCCCCAGCAGACTGCTTACAATGCATACACTCACACTCGTACACAGAATGATGGAGCTTTTCCTGATGTTTTGCAAATAGAGCCTTCAGCAGCCTAGTTCACAATTGGCCCATAAATTCGAAGCCGCGGCCCAGCTGTACTTATACCCTGGAATTGCAATGGCATGGTGGAGAAATGTGATAGCGATCGTGTGTAAAAGTGTGGAAAATGTGGGCTGGAAACTCGGGTTTGGAATAGGTTATGGCTTGGGAAGGCGTTGGTCTAGTTTTATTTTATGTTTATGGTGTTGAGCAGGTGAGAAATTGATGCACGTAAAAGTTTGGACCTCAACTGGAATCAGAGATCATTTCGATTTATTTTGTATACAGTAAAGGCGGCCGGCATCGAAATTATGGGAAAGTATAGTATTGATTCAGACTCAACACAGCTATCTCAGTCCACAATCGGTATCCAAACCGATCCCAAAAACCCACAACATTCCGTTCCAGACGCCCCCCAAAAAAGTGAACATCGTCCGGAAATTGGTTTAATTTATCATAAAATGACTCCATCAATTCCCCAACAGCAGCAACAGCAGCCAGAGTAGTACCGGGAGCGCCACATTAATTTATAAAAACTCATGCTAACAGAGCGTGAAATTATATGAATACCCTCATCGTCGTCGTCCTACGAACCGTCGTGTGGCACCACAAGGGACTCTTTCCCGGATTGTCTAGCGAAGGCTCGAAGAAAAAATAGCTGACAAGGCGTGTGTATCCCCTCATATCCGACGGCGGACCGAAATCATACTTTACCTTCAGCCCACTTTTGGGCCCTTGTCTAGGTGGCGAGAAGCATAAGAGGGTGGAAGAAAATGAAGAGGGAAAAACAACGGAAAGAATCATAAAAAATACGAAAATCATGCGCCGACAACAATGACATACAGGTTCCATATCTTGTGCCTTTTTTTCTTTCCTCTCTTATGATGTTGGGACTGGGCTGTTGCTTCTGATAGTAAAAATATCCTTGGGCGAAGAGTCAGCGTTGAGGAAATGATGAGATTTATTGGGATACAATGAAATGTACAAATTATATCTATATGTTAAGAACACTTATGTTAAAATTGAAAATCTTCTGAAATGTCAAACGATGCACAGATAAAAAATCATATATATTGCAAACCCAAATTCCTAAAAAAAATCCCAAATTGTAGTCACGTTTAGCGGTGACTTGTCGGAAAAGTTGGGCCGATTTCCCATCTCAAGTTCCAGGCCGTGTCTTGATCTCTGTGAACCATTTACCCTGAGGTGCAACACGGTGCACAGTGGAACAGGCTGGCAAAAAATATATAAAAAAAATAAACATGACCTTTTTGTTACCGTCAGCAGGGGTAAATTTATAGAAATTTGAATGGCCCAATCGCAACCCTCAGACCCATTGTTATTCCTGCTGACATTATTCTTATTGTTAAATTACCAATTACCTTTTGATCATTTTTTTACAGACTATCATGATTTTCTAGAACAAGCACTGTTAAGTCAAGATAAAAAGAAGTTTTTCTTCGAAGGCCAATCTGCACAATTATACATTTTTTTCTGCCTTCAAATTTTTCCAAAACAAAAATCCTGAAACAAATTTAAAAATCTTGTACAATCATTTATAAACTATTAAGAACACATTCCCAAGTAACATTTTTTTCCAGGAGTTCTACAAGAGCTCTTTAAGATAGCTATAGCATAGCAGTTTGGACCGCGGTAGGATAAAACACTCTTCAAGTACTCTTCCAAACTCCTGAAGAAGTTTTGAAGAGAATTTTATCCTACCGCGGTCCAAACTGCTATGCTTGAAGAGCTCTTGTAGAACTCCTGGAAAAAAATGTTACTTGGGATTGCACAATGTTTATTCTTCCACATTATAGCAAATTAAACAAAAATATTTTCGGAAAGCTGAGAATTTTATTCTGGAACTTACAAAATCAACCCATAAGTTTCTGAGATACAGCCTCACAAAGAATTCGAATCGAAGAAAACGATTTTTTATGAATGTGACCTAACCATCCTGTCATTTTCAAGTGATGATATCTCGTAATATTAATCCGATTTTCAAAAGAAATTTCGGATAAAAATAGAAACGAAAAATGTTGGCGAATGTCACCAGGTGGGCATTTAGCTTATTTCAGGGATTTTTTTTTCTTATGATAGGTTAATCAAACGGCTATAACTCCAGAACCAAATAATGAATCTTAATTTGAATTTGGGAGGTTGCAGAGCTCGAAATTTTTTTGTAATAAATAAAAGATATGAAAATGAAAAAAAAAATACCACATTTTCAAGTGAAAACTGTGTAATTCGTTGAAAAGTCTTGCCACATCCGAAAACAGATGGATATTTCTAAATTCGACCTCAAAATGGTTCAGCACACCAGCTTTCAAATGTACTTGGAACAATCAAAATCGAAAATAGGAGAGCCGAGAACTTCGCGACACAAAATTTTGCTAAATTTTACCACACACGGACATCACTCGAGCTCCACGGAATTTATTATCTTCAAATTCTACGGCAGGAGAAAGGCGAGCTCTGTCAAGGTGAATCGATAAAGCGTCCAAAATCGAAGCAGTGTGATTTTTTTGCGATTTTTCCGATGAAAATTTATGCTGAATCGTCATATTTACGAAGATGAAAATATTTTTATTGGAGAGATTAGAAAATTTCATTTAATTTTCTAACATTTAAAATTAGGCCAATAGTTTCCGAGAAATCGTCAGTTGAAAATTATAGGCTTATTAGAAAACAATTATAAAAAAAACTCATTTTCGTCGTTAAGAATTCTTTGTTGGAAATTTTCCCAGCTCTTCAATAATATTGTTGAAGAGGTGCTTTTCTTTCAAGAAAAATTTTGAAAAGCAGAAAAAAATAAATGGGATCGAAACTTATACCAAAAAGTAGGTATGACTTGAAAACTGTACAATTTATGTACCAAATTGTAAAGTACTTTTCGAAAGCAAATTTAATTTTGATGATTTTTTTTTTGTCCAGGTTTTCGATATTTTACATAAAAAACACGATTTTTCAAAAATGCATATCTCTTAAACCATACTTTGCACAATCGCGCTAATTGTTAAAAATTTATTTATTGCCAATTATTGCACAATGTCCAATTATTGAAATAAAAAAAAAACACTTATTTTGGAAATTTAACTTTTAGTGATAAAAAGTTCTATAAAAAACGTTTTTTTTTTCGTGCACCGTTTTTATTAAAAGTTCTTACCGAAGATACGAAATCGATCAAAAAAATTTATATATTTTGTCTAACCAGTACTTTAAATTGTATGGAGACATTTATATAAAATTAATTATGCACAATGAATACTTTAGACATAGAAAATACATGGACAAGGTTTTATCCAAATAGAAAATGAAAGTTTTAAAATGGGGAAAAAAAATTGCGAAGTCGTAAAGAACTGCTCTTTTATAGAAATTTCAGCTTTTCACAATCAATAAGATATTTCCACACACATTCATTTATATAATAAGGACTCTAAAAATGACAAAATTTAGTTACAACGGGTTTAAAAATAATATTTTAATAACAAGGAGGATTTGTGGCTTTTGAGGCAATTTATCTGCAATTTTACTTACAAAGAATAGTAAACAAATATAAATGGGTCAAATCAATCAGACATTCTATATTATTTTCTAAAAGCAACGATTTTGTTAAATACTTTTGTTTTTTGTTGTTTGATAGTTTTGGTCACCGAGAAGTTTTGTTTGTTGGCTTTAGTTGATGTTTTTCGGTGAGAAACGTATTTTTGCTATTTTTAAATACTTTTGTATTGCCGTTACCATTTCCGTTCCAAGGAGCTCTAATCCAATTTCAAACAAGATCTGAGCACTTTTGATTTTTATGTTGTTCTTTCAACGTTTTTTTTTGTTTTCTGAAAAATATTAAATAAGTTTTGTATATAATTGGGAGATGACTGATATTAATATGTTTCTCGATTTAGCAATAAAAATTTAAAGCATCAAATAATTCAATTCACCAAAGGAGAATGGGGAGATTTGGTCCAAGGATGTACACGAACGGGAGAAACTTTATTCGAAAGATCTCGCCGAGACATGAAAAAAATCTTCTGGACGAACTCTCTAAAGCCCGGTGTTACGTCACTTGGACGTGCTACCGACGACAACAACACCTCCGAGGCAGGCACCCCTCGGATGAACGACTCGAAAGCAGAACTCAGAAACGCAGCCACACCCGAAGCTGGAGAAGGGATCGACGAACAAGCAGTGCAACGAAATAGAACCAATACCACCACCAGGAATAAAAGCAGCTAGGGACAATAGATGCACTTTTACTCTATAACTATTTTAGAGCACCTTCACGCAGGTACTAATGTGACATGAATTTATTGCGAAATTACTAATTATCAACATAACTCTAACTAGGTCGTAAGCACATTCTGTTGCCCAGAAAAAGCTCTACAAACTCTAGCGAATTCTATTATAATTAACTATTAAGCAAACCATCGATCAGGTAAAGCGTAATTTGCGATTATGAACTGCGGGAATCTAACATCTATGAATTCTACAGCGCACCGACTGACACGAACCGCATGTTGATCGTTCCGGCTTACGAGCGGACATAGGGCACTAAACGTAAGCGAACAAACTTATCTAGATAAGTTTCACTGAATTCCTTTACTGAATTACCTCTATTTTCCTTCCCAAACATGCATTTTAGGGAAAAATTCATACGTCGAAATAAAGTTGTACTTCTTACGCACAAAATTGAAGTCGATTCGCGTAACCATCTCACGTACAACGGAGCGTATTTGATTGTCTGGAAATCCTAAGCCTACGGTTACTTAGTAACACCCGGGGTTCAAAAGTTACAAGTTGTTGAAGTTTGAGTTAAAATGTAAAAAAAAATCGTATTTTTGCTTTTTTTAAATCACTCATAAAATACTTTTTTTATTATGGATTTCGATCATCTTGACTTCATTCGACGCGTATCAGCAAAAACTATTAGTTCTGATATGTTTTACTATGATTGAAACATGACTTCTCTTGTCAGGCCTGAAAGAAATAATCAATTTTATCATTGAAAAATCAGCACACGGATAAAATCATTTTAAAAAAAAGTAAGAACTTGGTAAAAAAAACCCAAATATTTTTTTTTCATGATCACAAACTAGCCGATTATAATCTGAACATTTATGTTGAATTACCCTTCTTTATAGTTGTCATCTAATTCAATGCATCTTTATTATTTCTTAGTTTTAAAATATTTCAGTACATACCGTGAGGAAGCTAGTCATTTATAAAATATATTTAGGCCGTCACACATATTTTTCAATGTTTATGTCGCCCTCCCCCTTTCAAAATAGGCTCTTCAAATCAGGGCAAATAAAATATTATTTAAGCAAAAACAAATTTTAAAATTTCAATAGAAATATGAGTCTAATCAACTGAAAACAATTTGAAATGTATTTCCCTGCGTTGAAAATCAAAATTAGCATGTTTGGGCACGTTAAAAAGTGTTTTGATATTTTGGCGAAATTTCGTTGCACAGTACCGCAAAATGTTTTTTTTTGCAAAAAAAATCGTCGTTTCTTGGATATTTTGAAAACCAATGCTTGCAAACAACTGAGCTGGTATAAAAGGCATTTAAACACTCTTTTCGTTCAAATGTTAATAGCATGGCTAGCAACTTCATTTTTTATACTTTTTTTATTCTGGTCATATGTACTTTGCAATATCATTTGAATATCTTTCATGTTATTTTATATGATAACCCTCCTTAAAAATTAAACTAGAAATTGAACAAAACCCGGCTTGAATCACCTTAAGGTTGTGATCTGGGACGCTTGCCCGTTGGCCATTAGAAGGTTTTCACTCGTTGAGTCAATTGATATAATGCTCGAAGATCCTTCTGATGCTTGCTTCTCACGGCGTGTTTTCTGGGCAACCTTAAGGAGAAAAAATAGTCATCACTACTTTCAAATGTGTGTTATAGGAAATTTTCTCAGCTTTCCAATGCTTCTAAGAGCGAAATGTTTCATCGGGAAATTTCTGAGATATCTCTATTTTAAGTTTTTTCTTTTAAAATCCTTGATTATTAATTGGACACTTTTAAATAACAGTCCAGGAAACTTGTCAAATTATGTGTTTCATGTGTCTTTTACTCATCAAAATGTGCAGAATAAGACAAGAAACAACTTTGTAGAAGGTTGCAAACCGCTAAACATTTTGAAAATTAAGTTTTAACCGAATTTTTTGATATGTGGGATTTATTCAAATATTAAAATAATAAAATCGTATTGAAATATTATTTTTAAAAGAACAAATTGATTATTACATAACTGATGTGTACAAATAACACCGGTCTGCTCTGATCCAGCTTGGAATTAGCTGATACAACCGAAATTTCTACAGTTTTGAGATTGATAGGGTATTACAAGATTTTTATGAATAAATATAATATTTCCTTAATCAAACACTAAACAGTTGCATGAATACAAAACATGTTTAATACTAGAAATTAAACTGCAAATTACTGTTGCGAGCTTTAGGAGAAATACTTTTCATTAGTATGAAATGATTGTTTTAGTTTTTTTGTATTAAATGATTAAATGATTAGCAATATTTAAGAAGTTTTTAAGACTCTCATCTTCAATCTCATCTATAAAAAAAATATATATATAGTTCTTGATTTTTTTTTTTTTTCAAATAGTTTGATAAGAAAGTATCTGTTTGTTTTTTTTTTGTTAAAATATTATTTAATTTTTGTTCAAACAAAAAAAAATGTTTGTGACGGTGTTTTCAGCATTCTGAATTGGAAGACTCGAGTTTAAGTGCTACTTTTAAGTGCATTTTCAACAGAAAACATTTTATGAAATTTAATTTTTATTTTATACTGATGAAAATATGACTTTTGAAGCTTGCTACAGTAATATGTAGTATATTTTCGATTTCAAATCATATTTGTATTTATGTTCCTGGTTAATGTTTGCTTAAGAAAATATCAAATTTATTCATTAAAATTCAATAATACCATTAACAATCACAAACCTGCCATAGCTTCGGTTGAACAAGCTAAATCAGAGTAAACACGTGTTATTTGTACACAAAAAAATGTAATTATCAAATAATTCTTGTACAAAATATATTTTTACACTGTTTTATGATTTTAATTTCTGAATAAATCCCATATATTCAAAAACTTAGACAAAACATGAGTTGCAAAATGTTTAGCGGTTTGCAACCTTCTACAAAGTTTTTTTGTGTCTTATTCTGCACATTTTGATGAGTAAAAGACACATGAAACACATCATTTGACAAGTTTCCTGGACTGTTATTTAAAAGTTTCCAATAAATAATAAAGGAATTTAAAACCAAAAACAATAAAATAGAGATATCTCAGGAATTTCCCGATGAAACATTTCGCTCTTAGAAGCATTGGAAAGCTGAGAAAATTTCCTATAAGACACATTTGAAAGTAGCGATGACTATTTTTTCCTGATAAGGTTGTTCTAGAAAACACGCCGTGATTCTACGTTTAGGCGCGGCCAGACAATGTCCAAAGAGCTGGGATATTCGTCGCCAGATTATCTGTCATTCTTAAATAAGTCATTAGAAGTAACACAAAGGCTTTCACCACCTAATTCCTAGAACTGAGATAAACTGGTTAAGCATATTTCAAGTCTGATACAAATTATACTTTCCTATAAGTTTGCTGCCGGCCAGCGGGTATTAGATTGGAAGCATACAGACACACAAAAACCTTGCAAATCCACAATATGGTGAGCACACAGTCGTAAATGATCGATTAGCAAATGATGTGTACAGTGGCTAAAATTGGAGCAGATTTGAGGTAAGAGAAGCTCTTCTTTTGTCAGCGTCGATCGGAAGGCACGCTGACGTTTTTGATTTACTAATTAAAATTTTAAACATTTTTATTTTCATTAGCTACATTATTAAGAAAATCATTTTAAAAATATGTGAAGGAATTTTGAAAAATTAAATTTGATGCAATTTTTACCATTTCTATCCCACCGTGCACCTTTACGTCAGCGGCAAAAAATGATGAAATTGCCCTCCAGAGTCACAGGTTCAACAGGCCCAGGCAAGGGAAACAAAATCGAGGCCACGCTCCGGCGAGCCCTGCCCAAGAATCTAATCTACTTTCGCTACCGCGACGACGACGACGTGTACTGCCGCCGTGCCAGGAATGGTGAAAATTCCAATTTTATTTATTTTCCACGCGCGTTTTCCCCACCATCATCATCGAGGAAAAATGAAACTGCCGGTGATGGTGCGTGTGTGTGCTGCGTAAGTTAAAGTATTTTCACTTGCTTGAAAAACTTGTGTGGAGGTCATGGAAGACAAAAGAAGGGGCTCCACTTTTATGATTCGGGAAAATTTCTGGAGGATAAAAAAACGTATTAATTTCACGCGCCTCCCACGAAAAACAGCAAAAGGCAATTTCAGTTTACTGACACTCGCATGGTTGAGTTGAAGATTTTTCTTCTTTTTTTAAGAAGAAGAAGGTTTTTCTCAAATTTTCCGCCTGGGAAAGTGGTTGGGGATGAAATGTGCGAAAATGGATGGGTGATGGTACGAGCAAACAAAGATCATATTTCGCAGAGTTGTGGCAATTTTTCTTCCAAGTCTAGGCCAAGAAGCTTTAAGGGGTGAGGTCATGTGATGATGGAGCCAGCTGGAAGGTTATTTCTGTTCTTTAATGGGTTTCCAAGAAAAGGTAAATGTGGAATAGGTATGCCGGAAGATGAGTTGCTGAATGTGATTAGGTTACTTGGAAGCAGATTGAAATTAAAAAAAAAAGTAGAATAGATCTTTTATAAAATATATCTGTTTAACTGATTAACTTTCCTTTGAAGTCCTCTCATTTACAACCTCCCTTCAAAAACATTTTCCAACCTTGCAACGCTTTTCCATGAACCCCAAAGGAAAATCAAATGCAACCCCGCTTTCCAATGAGTTTTTCCACCCCGGAAAAAAAAAATCGTGTGCACACACACACACAGAAAAATCAAAAGGCAACTCGGTTGAGGCAATCTGATGATGATTTACTGTCGTCGACGACGATTCCCCTACCGTTCCGTTGCTATTTTTCATTCATTTTGTTTTCCCGCGGCTCAGTCACTGTGTAATAAAATAATGAATGTTTAATCGGTAAATATTTGGTATCGATTTTTGCCTTGCCGGTTGTCGCTCTGGGGAGGCCTTTTTCCCTGTGACGAAAATATTTGCTCAAAGAAACGCGCAACACAGTTGACGAGGACGTTGAACTGGCAATTGAGTCTTTTCGGAAAAGTTGCTTGCGGGCACCGAACTTAAAGGGGATTAAAATGTACTTCTTTGAAGACTGATAATTTTGTAATTTTGTAAAAAAATATGAGTAAATTAGCGATTCAATTTCAAAAATAAAAAAAAAAGTAGAATTTCACACAAAATACCTAAATCAAATCAGTTCCCGGCACTTTTCTCGTCACAAATGAGCTACTTTCGCAAACAAAGCCCCCCCGTCACTGCGTCACAAAAATACGAAACTCATTATACGATATTCAATTACGGCCCTAATTCATCAAATGCATGACTCATTTACAATTCTAATTGTCCATTATCTCCCAATTTTCCCTCACCCTAGATTTTCCACACCCAACCCGTGCAACCCCACTGCTTTCCAACCCGATTCGCCATTATAAACCACTTATATTCATTTCCATGGTGGCGCGCCTCAGCACTTTCCGGCCCATTTTTCGATTTCCTCCCCCTTCCCAGCGCCAACGCAGCCTGAATTTTGAACCCCTAAAAAATTGGAAATCAAAATTTCATTGTTTCGCCGCGAAACACCCTCCGCGCACGTGGGCCTGCCTGTCAGTTGGAAACGCAACCTCACGCACATCGCGCGTTTCAACGCGAAACACCTGCATCAACCCCACCTCCAAGTGGGAGAAGGTGGGGGGGAGTGGTACCTTCTACCTTCTGAATATTTTTGTAGTAGCCAGATATCGATGACTCACAAGTCACTTCTGGTTTCTGGCGTACTTTGCAAGGTTATTCTTCAAATTCTTGACTTACAACTTCCAATACAAATATAAAAGTAATAGAATGGATTTTTGTTTAATGTTTCCAATTTTTAAATTGTTGATTACGTTCAATGGCGTAATCAACAATGTAAAAATTGGAAACATTAAACAAAAATCCATGATATTGCTATTACTATGATATTTTAAATTCAAGTAAAACTTGTAAAATTGATGGTAATTTTTTGATAACGTTATATAAAGATTATTTCAAATAAGCACTTTTTAAACGTTAAACTACGACAGTAACTAAAATTACAGTAGATACCATTATCATTTTTCGTATTGCTGTCATATCGTTCCTTTAATACAAATAAATTTGTTACGAATTATCTCAATATTTTTACAAATTTTTAATTCTGGGACGACAGATCGGTACAAAACTTTTGAGAAGTAAAACATTTAAGTAAATTGAATGGTATTTTGCAAGTTTTTGAAAGCGGTATGATTATAATGATGTTTAAAGCATTTTATGATATTTTTTGTTTCAAAATTTCAAACATCAGTCTTGATTATATGACAAATGCCTTCAAATTGTAGTCAAATTAATAAATAATGAGAAGGAGGCAAAAACATGAACGGAATTGATAAATAATTTAATAGTTTATTTTTGTTTTCTAATAAAGTAATAAAAATTACAAAAAATATAGAATAATTGAATTGAAAAAATAAAAAAAAATTATATTTTTAGGTCTAACAGAACCCAATACAAGTATGGAAGAATTCAACACTCAAAAACTAGGTGTACAAAATATGATTTAGGTATTTTAAATGAATTACGAGCTGCTTCAATTTGAACGACAGCAACAACACAAAACTAACAAAAATGAGTGAAAATAATGATAATCGAACAAAAGGAAGAAAACAATCTTTAAAAATCCTGAAAATTTATGAATATTTATTTAAATTTATTTAAAAAAAAACAGCTTTAAACTATGTACACGATTTGATTACTTAAAAATCTTTTTAGAAAATGTTTTTTTTTGTGTTGTTTATAACCGGTCAAAACTATTGTGATTCAAAATTAAAGTAAGTTAAGAAACATGGATTTTTGTTTTCAAACACTGTTTTTCGCAAGTATCATTAGTAGGGCTAGTGATTTTTCGCGGCTAACAAATTGAAATTCCACGGCATGCAAATTACAAAACATTGAAATTTCATGGCATTTTCACGGTATTCGAAAACCTGCTAGAAAAAAATGCAATAGAATGTTATTTTAGTATTTTTGTGTAGAGGAATATTACTTTGAGAATTAACTATAGTTAAAAAACAAAATATTATCCCCTGACACAAAATAATCTTTGCAATTTTTGTATGAGTTCATTTTTTTCCAATTTAACATCTGAAAGACTTTAAAATTTTAATATTAAAGTAATTGGCAAAAGTCTCTCCAACTGAAAACCATTCTTGATTCATCAAAAGTTCAATTTTAATATTTAATTATTTAGAATAAGATAAGGCAAGGCTCCATAGCCTCAAATTGTTTGGTGTTTTCTTTTATTGAATTTCACATTGTGTCCATGGCATCCATTAAGGTGGGCCTCATTTCCCCGCCCGAGGGAAAAAATCTGAACTTTTTTTCTTCCACTCGCAAAAACACTGCAATTTTTTCGAAAACCGCATTCCAAACATATAAGTCGGTGTAGCCAACATTCTAACGAAGACAATGATGTATAGCAATATATACGTTTTATATAAACTATTTGATTCTAGTACAAAATAAATGAAATTTTTAGAAAAATCGTCCATCAAAACTGGTCGCGACGACGACGACGACGACCAACCAAGCAGACACACACGGACACGGGTGGAAAGAGAGAACGAAAAATAACGGCAAAATTCGAATGATGTGCAATGCTGGCGAAAACAAAAGTTTCGGGATTATTATTTTACTGAGAATTATAAAGAGAATATTGGTAGAACCGACTTCTGAATAAACCGACCACATTGGAATCGGTTCCAGGGGTCCCCGGGGAATCCGGATCATGGTCAAATGGGAGATGGATTGCAAAAATAGTTGTGCTTGAAAGTGAAGAAAAACAAGCTCAATTTTGAAAAAGAATAATCATGGCATAATTCAGAATGGTGTTTCACTATATTGGCCACTTTGTAATCGATTCCTGGTGTCCCCGGGTAATCCGGATCATGACCAAAAGGAAGAATTTTTGAAATATTTCTGCTTGCAAAATGGAGATAAACAATCTCAAATTTGAAAAAGAATAAACATGGCATTGGCCAGAAAGACGATTGTCCGTATTGGTCACTTTGTAATCGATTCCGGGTTTCCCCGGATAATCCGGATCATGGTCAAAAAGGAGATTCATTTCAAAAATAGTTGTACTTGAAAAATGGAGATAATAGATCTCAATTTCGGAAAAGAATAATTGTGACATTTTTCAGAATAGTGCTGGTCCGTATTGGCCACTTTGGAATCGATTCCATGTGTCCCCGGGGAATCCGGATCATGGTCAAATGGGAGATGGATTGCAAAAATAGTTGTGCTTGAAAGTGAAGAAAAACAAGTTCAATTTTGAAAAAGAATAATCATGGCATAATTCAGAATGGTGTTTCACTATATTGGCCACTTTGTAATCGATTCCTGGTGTCCCCGGGTAATCCGGATCATGACCAAAAGGAAGAATTTTTGAAATATTTCTGCTTGCAAAATGGAGATAAACAATCTCAAATTTGAGAAAGAATAAACATGGCATTGGCCAGAAAGACGGTTGTCCGAATTGGCATCGATTCCATGTGTCCCCGGGGAATCCGGAACATGGTCAAAAGGAAAAACTTTTTTATAATTAATTGTGCTTGAAAAATGGATATAAACAATCTAAATTTTGAAGAGAATATGATGGCAATTTTCAGATGGTGTTTGTCCGTATTGGCCACTTTGGAATCGATTCCATGTGTTCCCAGAGAATCCGGAACATGGTCTAAAGGAAAACTTTTTGCAAAAATAATTGTGCTTGAAAAATGGAGAACAACAATCTTAATTTTAAAGAGAATATGATGGCATTTTTCAGATTGGTGTCGGTTCGTATTGGCCACTTTGGAATCGATTCCATGTGTCCCCGGGGAATCCGGATCATGGTCAAATGGGAGATGGATTGCAAAAATAGTTGTGCTTGAAAGTGAAGAAAAACAAGCTCAATTTTGAAAAAGAATAATCATGGCATAATTCAGAATGGTGTTTCACTATATTGGCCACTTTATAATCGATTCCTGGTGTCCCCGGGGAATCCGGATCATGACCAAAAGGAAGAATTTTTGAAATATTTCTGCTTGCAAAATGCAGATAAATAATCTCAATTTTGAAATAGAATAAACATGGCATTGGCCGGAAAGACGGTTGTCCGTATTGGCATCGATTCCATGTGTCCCCGGGGAATCCGGAACATGGTCAAAAGGAAAAACTTTTTTATAATTAATTGTGCTTGAAAAATGGATATAAACAATCTAAATTTTGAAGAGAATATGATGGCATTTTTCAGATGGTGTTTGTCCGTATTGGCCACTTTGAAATCGATTCCATGTATCCTCGGGGAATCCGGAACATGGTCAAATAGGAGATTCATTGCAAAACTAGTTGTGCTTTCAAAATGGAGATAAAATATCTCAATTTCGGAAAAGACTAATGTGCCGTATTGGCCACTTTGGAATCGTCCCAGTTTTCCTGAGAAATTTGAATCATGGCCAAACGTGAGATTTTTTACGAAAATAGGTGTGCCTACAAATTGAGGCCAAATCAACATTATTTTTAAAAGGATTATAGAGGATTTTATCAGAATGATGTATCAATTAGGCACATTGAATATAATAATATATTTTCAGTGCAACTTTTACATTACAAATCATTTATTGTAAGGAATATAAAGTCCTTTGTGATTTTTAACTAGGTGAATATTTTGAAATTAATTTCATTTTTGTAAAGTAATATTTAAAAAAATGGACGCACTTCCAAATGAACTTCAACCATTCTGCGTTATAATTCAAATATATGTTATCATATGATGCATCTTGCATCATCATGATCCAGATTTCAAAAGGACACCTGGTACCAATTGCAAAGTAGCCAATATGGACAAACTCCATTCTTAAAATGCATCAATAATCCTTTGATAAACTAATTTAGCACCAATAATCATCTGCCAATTGCAAGCAGAAAAAAATAAAATATTGTTTTCTAAAAGATCGGAAAATTACACGAATGCTTCATGTTTTAACATTGCAAATTGGACCATTCGTTACTGAGATATCGACATTAGAAAATTGTGGGTTGTTTGAGTGAGACTAAGAAAACATCAATTTTCCTGTTTATAATTCTTAGCATGGCAATATCTCAGCAACTAACGGTCGTATCAACAAAGTTCAAAAAAGCAAAATATAGATAATTTTCTCGACATTAAAATAAAAAAAAATTCCAAAGGTGGGCAAAATGGGCACCAATTTACAAACATGAATAACTGCGACAATTTTCAAAAAAGTTACTTAAAAATGGCTATTACTTGAAAACGGTCCTCATTATCAAAATTTCACTAAAGTACTTTTGGATTGCAAATTCAATTTCACATTGAAAAATGAAGTTAGAAATATTTTGCAACCTATATTTCGATTTTTTGGAAAGAAAAGTATTGATTCAAGAATTCATAAGTTGGTCAAAGATGTTTTGCCCATACTGGAAATTTCTGAAAAATAAGCATCATAAAATAAAAAAAATAAAAAAAAGTTTTTTTTTTGCAAATCAAGTTTTAGTGACAAAAAGTGAAATTAAAAACCACTTTAACATTTTTTTACCGTGTATAATTTTTTTCAGTACAGTCCTTATCCATACCTACAACTTTGCCGAAGACACCAAATCGATCAAAAAATTACTTCAAAAGGTACAGATTTTTGAATTTTCATATATCATTTTTGTATGGACAGCTGCCTATTTTGTATGGAAAATTATGTAGACAAACTAATGATGCAAAATGGCTTCTTTGGGCATCCGAAGGCACCAAAAAAGTTTCAGTCGAATTAAAAATACAACAAAAAAAAATGAATGACCGAAATCTCAAAGAATTGCTCAGTTGTATTTGAAAAATGGATATGAACAATCTAAATTTTGAAGAGAATATGATGGCATTTTTAAGATAGTGTTTGTCCGTATTGGGCACATTGGAATCGATACCAGGTGTCCCTATGGAATCCGGGTCATGATTAGGTCATTTTGTAAAAATAGTTGTGCTTGCAATTGGCAGATGATTATTGGCGCTAAATTAGTTTCTCAAAGGATTATTGATGCATTTTTAGAATGGAGTTTGTCCATATTGGCTACTTTGCAATTGGTACCAGGTGTCCTTTTGAAATCTGGATCATAATGATGCAAGATGCATCATATGATAACATATATCTCGATTAAATTTTCAAAAGGCCCTATCTGCATAGGAAACCCATGAGGGATAGGTTGTTTTGAAAATTTATTCTAGATATTTGAATTATAACGCAGAATGGTTGAAGTTCATTTGGAAGTGCGTTCTTTTTTTTAATATTACTATAGAAAAAGGAAATTAATTTCAAAATATCCACCTAGTTAAAAATCACAAAGGACTTTATATTCCTTACAATAAATGATTTGTAATGTAAAAGTTGCACTGAAAATATATTATTATATTCAATGTGCCTAATTGATACATCATTCTGATAAAATCCTCTATAATCCTTTTAAAAATAATGTTGATTTGGCCTCAATTTGTAGGCACACCTATTTTCGTAAAAAATCTCACGTTTGGCCATGATTCAAATTTCTCAGGAAAACTGGGACGATTCCAAAGTGGCCAATACGGCACATTAGTCTTTTCCGAAATTGAGATATTTTATCTCCATTTTGAAACCACAACTAGTTTTGCAATGAATCTCCTATTTGACCATGTTCCGGATTCCCCGAGGACACAGGAATCGATTCCAAAGTGACCAATACGGACAAACACCATCTGAAAAATGCCATCATATTCTCTTCAAAATTTAGATTGTTTATATCCATTTTTCAAGCACAATTAATTATAAAAAAGTTTTTCCTTTTGACCATGTTCCGGATTCCCCGGGGACACATGGAATCGATGCCAATTCGAACAATCGTCTTTCTGGCCAATGCCATGTTTATTCTTTTTCAAAATTGAGATTGTTTATCTCCATTTTGTAAGCAGAAATATTTCAAAAATTCTCCCTTTTGGTCATGATCCGGATTACCCGGGGACACCAGGAATCGATTACAAAGTGGCCAATATAGTCAAACACCATTCTGAATTATGCCATGATTATTCTTTTTCAAAATTGAGCTTGTTTATCTCCATTTTCAAGCACAACTATTTTTGCAATCAATCTCCCATTTGACCATGATCCGGATTACCCGGGGACACCAGGAATCGATTCCAAAGTGGCCAATACGGACAAGCACTATTCTGAAAAATGCCACAATTATTCTTTTCCGAAATTGAGATCTATTATCTCCATTTTTCAAGTACAACTATTTTTGAAATGAATCTCCTTTTTGACCATGATCCGGATTATCCGGGGAAACCCGGAATCGATTACAAAGTGACCAATACGGACAATCGTCTTTCTGGCCAATGCCATGTTTATTCTTTTTCAAATTTGAGATTGTTTATCTCCATTTTGCAAGCAGAAATATTTCAAAAATTCTTCCTTTTGGTCATGATCCGGATTACCCGGGGACACCAGGAATCGATTACAAAGTGGCCAATATAGTGAAACACCATTCTGAATTATGCCATGATTATTCTTTTTCAAAATTGAGCTTGTTTTTCTTCACTTTCAAGCACAACTATTTTTGCAATCCATCTCCCATTTGACCATGATCCGGATTCCCCGGGGACACATGGAATCGCCAATGCCATGTTTATTCTTTTTCAAATTTGAGATTGTTTATCTCCATTTTGCAAGCAGAAATATTTCAAAAATTCTTCCTTTTGGTCATGATCCGGATTCCCCGGGGACACCAGGAATCGATTACAAAGTGGCCAATATAATGAAACATCATTCTGAATTATGCCATGATTATTCTTTTTCAAAATTGAGCTTGTTTTTCTTCACTTTCAAGCACAACTATTTTTGCAATCCATCTCCCATTTGACCATGATCCGGATTCCCCGGGGACCCCTGGAACCGATTCCAATGTGGTCGGTTTATTCAGAAGTCGGTTCTACCAATATTCTCTTTATAATTCTCAGTAAAATAATAATCCCGAAACTTTTGTTTTCGCCAGCATTGCACATCATTCGAATTTTGCCGTTATTTTTCGTTCTCTCTTTCCACCCGTGTCCGTGTGTGTCTGCTTGGTTGGTCGTCGTCGTCGTCGTCGCGACCAGTTTTGATGGACGATTTTTCTAAAAATTTCATTTATTTTGTACTAGAATCAAATAGTTTATATAAAACGTATATATTGCTATACATCATTGTCTTCGTTAGAATGTTGGATACACCGACTTATATGTTTGGAATGCGGTTTTCGAAAAAATTGCAGTGTTTTTGCGAGTGGAAGAAAAAAAGTTCAGATTTTTTCCCTCGGGCGGGGAAATGAGGCCCACCTTAAATGTTCCTTGATTCAAGGATTGCTTAAGATTATTGTCAGTTTAAGTTAGTTTTAAATTAGGTTATGTTTTTTTTTATTTTCACATTGTACCTAGTTTTACAAAAAATATACACTTTTAAAGTTCTAAAAGTGAAGAGTTAAAATCACGAAAAGCAAATTATAGCTGAAGAGCAACAGCTGACCACTTATTTTAATAAAAAAAATGTAATGTAAATGTAATTATTATGACAAAGCTTCAATAAAGTATTTTAAATAAAAAAAAAACCATAGCATGTTGCAATCAAAGGTCATTTCACTGTATATTTAAATGTCAAAATCTATCTTTAAAAAATGAGATCTAATTTAACCATGCAATATTTTTAAAATTATTTCAACAACTGCTTCCAAAATTCTCTAGTTGTGATTTGTTTCAATTCAAAAATCAATTTTTCAAACACTGAGGAGCAATTTTTCAAGTGAATTTCGCGACATTTCACTGTGTTGACCAGATTTCACGGCCAAGGGCAAATTTCACGATTCCATGAAATCGCGAAAAATCACTAGCCCTAATCATTAGGATTTATGATATATATATTTATTTTGTTTCTTTTATATACATTGTTTTCAGAACTAATAAAAAATTCAACAAATTTTAAGTTTAATACCATAGCGGATTTTGATCACTAATGCTCAACATTATAAAGGAATTTATACAGAAATTAAAAGATTATTGAGCAGTTCTCAACGAAATTAATTAATTTCGACCATTTGTGACCAACTTTGTGGCAGTAGCATTGAATGTTTCGCCTTTTCAAAATGGTAGTTTTGATTCCAAACCTTCAAAAATATATTTTATTCGAAAAATCATAAAATTTCTCAAATGATTCATTCTTCAACATTGAAAATTGAACCATAAGTTGCTGAGATATTGGCACTTGGGAGCGTTTTTTTTATTACGTAACGCAATTGGTGTAGAGGGGGTTGAAGGGTGTGTTATGTTCCATATATTTTTTAATTTGTATGAAGATTTTGTTACAAAGAGGGGGGGGGGGAGGTCAAAAATCCAAAATTTTGTGTTACATAATAAAAGAATGCTCACTTCAAAACATAAAGTTTCTTGTTTATTTTTCTTTTCTTCTTTGTGTTTCAGCAATCAAAGGGTAAATATTATATGTCTCTTGGGCAATTTTTTGACATTTTTTTAAACATTTCGAAAAAAAAATATTTTTAGAAATGAACACTGATTTAAAAATTTGAAAACGGGTTTTTTATTAAAATTGAGTGACTCACCACACATAACCATCGCACACCTAGAAATGAGCAGAAACTTGCAACAGAGACCACAAAATACCCGGGGGTCGTTAAAGCAAAGCAATCCATGCTTTTAGTCGCTATATCTTGAAAATGGTTATATTAAAAAAAAAGTTTAGTACTTTTCGCTTGATAAATTGATTTTACATTTAAAATGGAAGGCCTAAAAAGGTTTTGTCTTAAATTTCTATTTTTCTCAAAAAACATAATTTAAAAGAAATCGCAACTCGGTGACAACAAATTTAAAAAATCAGAAATTTAAACATACGAATAAAAAAAAACATATTCATGTGCCATTTTTTCTGTGCTCATCATAACCTACAACTTTGCCGATGACACCAAATCCATTAGAAAATTCCTTCAAAAGTTACAGATTTTTGAATAAAAAAAAGTTACAGATTTTTGAACTGTTTTTGAATGGACAGCTGTCAAAATTGTATGGAGTCTTGTATGGGTGAACCAATGACACGAAATGGCTTTTTTGTTTATAGGAAAGGACCCCATAAAATTTGCACCAAATCAAAAATCTAAATAAAATCAATTTACAATTTTGATGGATCTTCTGTGAAATAAAAATCAAGTCCAACATCGCACCACTCTCCATTTTCAAGGTGCGTCTGCGACGCCCGTTGGAGCAACTTTTTGCCCGCGCATGCAATCACGCTGAAGAGTTTTGCGGCGTGGCAATCATCCAGGTTGGAAGTCGTCAGCGGACGCAACGAAAGACGGGGGAAAAAACTTCTTCTTTTTTTCCGCTCACTTCCTTGATACATTTCCCAACTCTCAACTTGACATGAAACTAACTAATTTCATCTAGCTTCTGACAGGTTGGAGCACCTCCTGCTCTAAGGTATTACACTTCGCAGTGACTGACTAGTTGGATCACTTTTGCGCACTCCTGCGGTAGAATATCTGCACCGTGGCAGGAAATTGGTAGAGGTGGGAGCAGCGGAAAAAAGTGATTGGAAAAGCGGGGAAAAGTTTTAGTTTTATACGCTTCGGTTAATGATGATGGAGTGTGTGCCAGTGCGCGCGAGACCTGGTGGAAAAACTTTTGCAGGTGGAATGGAAGTAGTTCAGCAGACTACCGTGTCAATCAACGCGTTCTGATGACTTGTTTAAGAAAGTCAGAGTTCAGGGTCGTTTTGGGTTGAGTGTGAATTCGGCTTGGCATGACTGACTTATCGCGATGAACCAAGTTTGGGGTTTTGTGTGTTGTTTTTGTTGTTAAAATTATCTTTAAAAAAATACCTTCATTATTTCTGAACTCCCCCACCCAATCCAATTCCATCCAAGAGCCTGTTGACTCCTATTATCCGCCTTCATCACCAGACATTTTGATTGGGGATTGATTCTTGCAAGACATAATCATCCAAAGTTTTCTCGTTATCATCTCTGGCACATAATCAATCTCATTTGTTCGCTGCCAGCCTCAAAAGCATCATTTGCATTTTTTTTCCCCAGACCAAACAAAATCTTGTTTTTCCTCGAGCATAACAAACCGCCTAATGAATCGATCCTGTGTTACAAGGAATCAACCTACGTCAGGAAACTACGAAATCTTTTTCTTTTTTCCCTAATTTGGATAATTTCTTTCCGAGTTGAGTCGAGTTGCACAAACTTTTCCCCTTTTTTCTGGTTCATCATCATCCTAAGCAAGCAAGCAACCCTCCAATCAAGACAGTCAGCACATTTATCTCTGGGCTCGAGTCGACTCCGCATTCATCATTTCCATCTTTTTGATGCGGACGAACTGTTTTTCCTGACTGTTTAACTTTCCCTTCGACCCTCCCGGAGCCGGGCCGATTCGATTTTCCCTTTGATGCGATTCCTCCCACTCTGTTGTGAGACCTAGACTGGCAGATGCTCACCCCCAAGCCTTGTTTGGTTCAGATTTATAAACACAAATTAATTATTTTTTTGTGCTGTCTGTCGTTCTTGGTCGGAGAAAAAGAGAGAGTTCCTATGGCAGCCTGTGAGTCTTCATTTTCCAGTCCTTTAGTCAAGTGGTTCATCGTCATCGTTTGCGGAAGTTGAGCCAAAGAAGAAAATCCCTGGCGATAAGACCGGTGCTGCCATTCTGGTGATCCTGGCGATAAGATTTCCCTTTCATTGCCAGCCCCTCGGAACGGACGGACTGAAAAGCGGGACAAGGTTCTCCGCCCCCGCACGTCCGGTGTTGAATGTCATCCTCTTTAACCCCACTCGACCACCACCGTCATCGGCAGTGAACTTTATCTCATTTGTCATATCGGGACACCGAAGTCCGGAGTCCGGTTTCGTCCGAGAGTAGTGTAGGAGTTTCTCAATTTGCCCTGTTTAGCAGTGTGACCCGCAGTGGTTAGAGACGTTATCTGGTGGAGTGGGGCCATTCATAACTAACGTAAGCGTTACTTGAAAAGGTATAAACATGTTTGGTATATATTTTTGACAAAAAGGAATATCCTATAATATTTTTTTTATAAAAAATACCAAACCATGGTCTCAACAATTGAATTGAAAAAGTGTTTTAAAGTGCATTTTACACCTGCCCAGATGTTTTGCAATCATTAGTTTTCAAAATATCAAAGTATTGAAGAGATTTGTTTTCGCCGAAAAAAAAATCCACAAAATCTACAAAAATATGTTTTATCGATTCCAACATGATTAATATGATTTTAAACACAGGAAAATGCATTTTTAATTGTTTTCAGTTGGTAAGACATCTATTCGCCTTCAAATTTTTAAGTTTTTTGAAAAAATATTTTTTGTCCCCTGATTTTTCGAACCGATTTTGAAAAGGGTCGGTGACATAAACTTTGAAAAATATTTGCAATGGCCTAAGAATGAAAAAAAAAAAAGTTTCAAACAAATTATACAAACAAAATTTAGGCTACAATAAATCGATAAAGCGTTAAGAGGAAACTTTCCAGCATATTTTTTTTTCCATATCTAATATACACTCCAAACTCCATAATCCAAAGCCTCCATTTTTGGAAGTTTCGATTATCCGAAGGTCTGTATGGAACTTCGGATAATCAAATCACGAACAAAACATTTTTTTTTTATTTTCCTACTTTAAATATTCAATTAATGTTCTGTGACCATATTTTAGTCAAATTTAAATTGTTGATTGCCTTTTAGTACTCTAAATGCCTTAAATACGTTCCCCCCAATTGCGCCTCCCCCGTTTTGCGCCCCCGAATAACGCTCTAATTGGCGTAAATCGGGGGAGCGTTATTGCGGGGTTTTGGCGTAAAATGGGGGTTCTTTTTAAATGTACTTAATTTACATATAAATGAAACATTTGTATAAGGGGTCATCCACAATACACGGCTAAGGGGCTATTCACAAATCTGGGTATCCAAGAACTCCCGGAAGTCATGCCCTAGATATCTACCTGATCATCGAGGGTCTATATGGGTGTATTAACCATCGGTATAGCTTCAGGTAGCTTCAGTAAACCACGATGGATACTCTAGGTACGTTGGATTGTTATGGGTCCTCCAGGAACTCCAGGGAGTTATGACCTGATGATCTTCCTGATCATCGGGGGTCTATATGGGTGTATTAACCATTGGTATAGCTTCCGGTACCATATAGTTCCCATATAGACCCGAAGGGAATCCATCGTGGTTCACTGAAGCTATCTGAAGCAATACCGATGGTTGATACACACATATAGACCCCCGTCGATCAGGTAGATTATCAGGTCATAACTCTCGGGATTTCCTGAAGGACCCATAACAATCCAACGTAACCCAGAATAACCATCGTGGTTCACTGAAGCTACCTGAAGCTATACCGATGGTTAATACACCCATGTAGACCCCCGATGATCAGGTAGATAGCTAGGGCATGACTTCCGGGAGTTCTTGGATACTCAGATTTGTGGATGGCTCCTTATCCGTGTTTTGTGGATGACCCCTTATACAACGGTTTCATTGATTGTATGTCAAAGTTTATGTCAACCCCCCCCCCCCCCCGCCCCCTGAAAGTTGGCCTGAAAAATCAAGGGGCAAAAAAATATTTTTTCGAAAAACTTCAAAATTTTAATGAAAATTTAAGCTTTACCAACTGAAAACCAGTTGAAATGCATTTTCGCGCGTTTATAAAAATATTTAGCATGTTTGAACTCCTTTGAAAGCATTTGAAATTTTCATGAAATACCAATATACAGTCCTGTAAAAAGCATTTTAAAGCACTTTTTTCATCCAAATGTTGAAACCTAGGCTAATAATAATTTAAATTTTTATATTTTTTCAAATGCGTTGTACACCTGTCCAGTTGGTTTGCAATTATTTAGTTTCCAAAATATCTAAATATTGGCGAAACATTTTTTTGTGAAAAAAAGTTATTACGGTGCTGTCATCACAATTTCATTAATTTCATAATATTTTTAAAACCACCCCAATCATGTTTTGTATGCTTATCAATGCAAAAAAAGTACTTTTATTTTCATTAAAATTTTGCTGTTTCATTTAAAAAAATATTTTTCCCCCTGATTTTTTTGGACCAATTTTGAACGACATAAACTTTGAAAAAAATTTGAAGATAAATAAATATTTTAAATTTATTTTGTTGCTTTGATATTTTTAAAAGTAAAAAAAAATATAGGATTTTTTCTTATTATGCCTGGTTTTAATGTGAAAAAATAACATAGTTTTCTCCTTATCAGGTATACTTGGCAATTTGTTACTGCTTTTGTTCTGCTTGCCCAAATTCAACGTCAAGTTTTAAATTGTTCATTATTGTGTAAAGTTTGAAACTCGACTTTAGAAATCACAACGCCTTTTGATAACTTTGAATAAAATAAAAGTCATAAAATTATTCTATACAAAGCATCTCAATTCTTCGAACAAACATTTCAAAATAAAATCTAGATTCTTTTAAATCCAATTCCTGAAAACAGGATTTGTTATTGTAAAAGAATTACTAATCTAAACATTGTAGTTCCTTAAACACAGTTTTTTATACGTCAGAAAATCTTAATAAAGCAGTAAACTCGTAGTTTATGAACAACCCCCCACTTGATTCAGGTCCTCAAATCATCTTGGGCAGTCTCCAGAGATGAGCTTTCTTTTTTCTAGCAAAAGAAGAAGTAGCTCCAAGAAGCTTCTCAACCGAACAGAAAAACGGAAAGAATACGCAAAAGACTAGCAATCGTCCAGTAGCGGGTCCTCCCCCGGTGGCACAGAGGACCGTCCTCAGACCTTTGGCCATCGCGGTAGTATCTAGGGCACGGTTCGCCAACGAGGAACACAATCCGTATTGAAAGGCAGACTGCGAAAAGGAGACTGCCCGGCAAACAATGAAAAATTGCTCGCCGTAATGAGATTTTATTCAATTCAATTTGAATTTTTTCCTTGGGAAAACCATTTTTCCACCGGGGGGTTTGCTTCCGAGGATTTTGCATGAAAGCCGCCGCACTGCGAAGAGAGGACGAGACTGCCTTTCAGGAGGCTCTCTCTTTATTTTCCAATATAAAATGGCAATGTTGTTACGGCGCTTCTTCCGGGAAAAGCCGCAACTGGATCGCCCAGTAGGGTAGGATGAAAAAGTAGAAATAATCAGGTGGTCCTGGTGAACTAAATTGGAGAATTGATTGCGAAATGGTTGATGTGTATAGTGGAGAAATAATAAGATGTTATTAAGGGCAATTCATTTCGCACTATCAGTTTACTGTAATTGCTGAAAGTTCAATATTAGCACGATATTAGTTTTGCAACAAAGAAAAATATTGACTTTTCCCGTTACGGATAAACAGCGTCCAACTAAATTAGCAAATACGCATATGTGAAAGCGTGTTTCTAAATCCAAACATTCCCCCGGCCAGACTGACGCAATATCGAATTCCAGCCTGCCCTCCTCATAGCACAAATATTGTAAAATCATCATCGCATCAAACATCAACATCAAACAGAACCAACCAGCCCCACGAATAGCGCAGTGCAGCATTAATACCGCAGAGAGAGGTGTCCTGTAGCGCGCACCGATAGTTCAGGAAGGGTGCTGGTGGTGCTGGCGGTTTGTCCTAAAATAACATCGCCCATGTTCGCCCAATTGAGTTGATGGGGTCGTCCCTGGCTACGGCAATCCACCCTATAGTTTCAAACCTCGATTTCTAATTATCATAAACCTTCGGCCGTGTTCACTCAACCAGGGGGACACCAACACCAACATCATCATCATCATGATCAGCACCCCTGGAGGGGATGAAGGCTCAACACTCTGTTCCGATTATCCCAACTCACTGGGTTAGACCGTACCAAAGTGCCAAAAGGGATGTTGTTTCAACGCATGCATTCATTTTGAACTCCACGGAGTACGTGAAGCTTTCCCGAGTTGCACACCTGGAGCTTTCATGGTGGGGTTCCGGGTTGAACAATTTTAAACCCGAAATTCTACGAGGTACCGCCGAGGGAGTCCTGAAGTGGAGTCATGTCCGTGCAATGTAGTGGTTTTCGAATGAAATTTGCCGTTTCTGGGTTTGAAATGTGAAATGTCACCTGCTGGTGCCGGTGGCGTTTGCAACAAATTTGATGAGCTGTGCACCACCGACCAATGAGTCGATGAGTTGATGATTTGGTTTCGGGTGCGCTGGTCACGGAACAAATCAGTGATTAACCTTGTGGTTAGTTATTGGTTTGGAGTTACGTGTTGAAACAGAGATAGTCAAATCGATGATGTCTGGAATGGTGTATCAGTAAAGCTGTTCAGTTTGTTATTTCGATTTAAATTTATTGAGAAGTTATCTCACAAAAAGACCCAGAATTTTGAACCGAATTAAACATACCAGTATTTCAAACGCTATAACCACCAACACCTCATAAATTCCCTCTAAAAATGACCATCCCACAAACCCATAATTATGTCACCAATTACCTGGTACACTTTCACTAAGTTCCAACGTGCCAAATATTACCCACTAAAATGGTTTTCTTGGCCATATTCATTGCCAAGCCCGCCTTGCCATTAATTTCATTCGCATTCCTTCTTACGAGGGACGGACGCGGGCTGGCATTAATTGGGCGAGTTTTGTACCACCCCTCTTCCAGCCACCGCCGGCCTAATTCATGACTCTCCTGGAAAGCACCCATCCCCCAGAAACTGGACAACAATGTTGTTTGTTGGTCACACAATTATGTGTACGCAGAGCTTCGAAGGAGAGAAAACGTGCCCCGATCACCAGCCGGGAGAGAAAGCGGGTGCTATTAGGAAAGGGGAGGATTTTTGAGTACCGGAAATAAGCAGTTTTGGAAGGAGATAATAATTTTACTTAAATTTCGCATGGTTTATTAACAGATTTTGAAATCTTCATTAACTTCAAATCATGTATTGTCTTCTATTTAAAATGATTTTAATGTTTTACGTGTAAAATAGACGGTTAGATTAGATTAGACAGACTGTTTTAGAAACTTTACCTTCCCAAAAATTTTGGTGAGTTTTATGTTTAGTTTTGAAAAATTTGTGGCTGTGTTAAGATAATGACCATTGTCTTATTCTAATTTTCAGTTTTGAGATATTCAGGAACTTTCATCTTCTTGACAAATTTAAATAAAAATATCCCCATTTTCGGCACGCTAAGCCAATTATCGAAACTTTTGCAGTTTTCCGCTATCAAAACACCGATAGGTACTCTTCAATGGTGTTATCCTTCGGAGATCTGGGAAAGACATACTTTTTTAAGGCCATACAAAGGCTATAAAAATAACATAACTTCATTTTCCAAGCTTAATTAGCAAAATATTGAGAGAAGAAGTTTTACAAACTGCTTTTATTTTATTTTTTGTTTTTACTTCTATTAAAGTTATGCTGTGGATTTTTTTTCAATACCAATGATTTTCAGATTTTTTTTAGTTATGTTCATATATTCGAAATAATTAAAACTTAACAATGTGCCTCGATTGAAGAAAAATTAGAAGATAAACATTACACAATTATACAGCGTAACTCATAATCTATTGTGCAATCTGTTTTCATTATTAACATTATTTTTTGCCTCATGATTTTAATGGAAAAAATACCAAATGGGGGACCAATAACTTGTAATAAAATTTGCATTGACCTTAGCTATCAAATTTAACAAATATCATAATTTTCACGTGTTAAGGAAATTTTGTGATGCAGAATGGGTATTAAGTACACAGCAAAAAATCCATCAGATCATGTTTTCAATAGGTTAAACTGATCTATTTCAGTCATAGCTAAATTCTGTAGATTTTATTTTAAAATAAAAGCTACATTTTCTCTTTAATAACTTACATTTTTTCAACAGTAGATAAATTTGACTGATGTTTTAAGAAAGCATTTGAGTTTTAAGCAATTTACACAAAAAAACTGCTTGTCCACAAAAACCAATTTGATCATTATTTGTTTTTTTTTTTAATATTTTTTGAAGTTTATGTCCCTAGGGTCTGACCAAAGTCGCGGGGGGGGGGGAGGGGCAAAAAAATAAACTTTGAAAAATATTTACAACGGCCTTATGTTTGTATAACAATAAACTTTTAAAAATAGTTGTACCAGCCTTAGAAGGTCAAAGTGAGCCGCGGTTGAAAGTGCGAAACGTCCAGTTTGGTGGAAACTGCGTTTGGAAATGTAAATAAACAAAAGCTGGTTGCCTAATTTTTTGAAATGTTGTTGTCAAAAGTGCGAGAAATAAGTGCGGGCAAAATCCAACTTACAGTGAAAGAGTCAATACAATTCAAGAAACTTTACTGCATCTTCAGGTATGCAGCAAAAAAAATCAAAGATTTTCAAGATAAAAATGTTAACAGCTTACATTTCTCCCATCAGCATAATAATTGAATCAGCAAAAATATTATTTTTTTAATTTTGTGGATTTAACATATCTTTATCCATGATTTTTAATTTTGTTTGTGTCAGACATTAAGTGTGTTTCAAAAAACAAATGCAAAATTACTTCGATCGAATTTGATCGAAAATTATTGTTTGTCTCGTTACTTTTTTTACTTTTTCAGTAAAATCGCTGTATCTCGCCACTAGTTCATTTTAGTTTGAGGTTTACATTGATTCTTATGTAAAATTGTCAGAGAAACACGATGGTGATAAAATAAATCAAATAAAAATATATGTAACAGGTCAAAACTGTATTTTTATACTTAAAACGTTACAATATAATATAAGTGTGCATTAAGGATTAAAATTTTCTTTTTATCAAATTCCTTGGACAATTTTCTATAAAATGCAACCTGTAGAAAGTCTTTTGCTCAAGTATTTGCAAAGTTATGATTAAAAGGAAAAAAAGTTTTTTAGATAATCGTCAAAAAAGAGGGCGGTGCCAAAAATAGAGAGATGGTCAGATCAGCACCATACTTGAAATTTCTGTTAACTATCAATAGATGAACGTTCCCTCCAAGTTTGGTCCAAATCGGAGAAGGTCGAGTCCAAAAGTGTACTCAGTTGAGATGGAATGACCCATACAGTCATCCCACATATTCGGAACACCCACAATAGCGTGGTTCACGTTTCTATGAAAAAGACAAAAGTTGTTATTTTGTCTTGCATCAACCGGAATTTCGTTCTTTTATGTCCCCAGAAGCACTCCTGAAAATTTGAGCCCATTTGGTAAGGTCTAGGAGCTCCAGTTTTAATTTGAAATTTATATGGGATTTTGATTTATTTTCCATGGGAAACTATCTTTTTTTACATTGTATAAGGATTTTTTTTTATAAGTCGATGAAATGACTTGATTCTTATACTAGGAGATAGGTTTTGAACTGGGGAACAACATTGTAGAACATACCAACAAGCTAGGAAGTGACCCTTTAAAGATACAGATACTTTTAGATGGTGGCTGGCCCCTTCAAAAGCCACCATCTAAAAGTATCTGTATCTTTAAAGGGTCACTTCCTAGCTTGTTGGTATGTTCTACAAAGTTGTTCCCCAGTTCAAAACCTATCTCCTACTATAAGAATCAAGTCATTTCATCGATTTATAAAAAAAAAATCCTAATACAATGTAAAAAAAGATAGTTTCCCATGGAAAATAAATCAAAATCCCATATAAATTTCAAATTAAAACTGGAGCTCCTAGACCTTACCAAATGGGCTCAAATTTTCAGGAGTGCTTCTGGGGACATAAAAGAACGAAATTCCGGTTGATGCAAGACAAAATAACAACTTTTGTCTTTTTCATAGAAACGTGAACCACGCTAACCCACAAGTTCGGAACACTTTTATGATAATTTGTCAATAGCATGCCAAAAGTAGCTTTTCTGCCGAACTTACTATTTTTAGAACCTTTATTTGGACATTATCTTGCTATTTCACTAGTAAAAGTAGTACTTTTTGAACAAAAAACTTCATTCCAAGACTATTTTGTTCAGAGCAGCAAAACACTGCCTCCAAATGACCTGTTTCATAAATGTGGGATGTTATTGTGCCTCCCACAATTGTGGAACACCTGAATTTAACTGATATTTTCACAAAAATGTTATCAAACCATGTATAAAACATCACTAAGCTTGAGTTTAATTGGTTTCAATGTGTGAAGTCATTATTAGAAAATTAATATGTACTCCTGGAGAGATCCAAAGTTTGTTTACATTCGTAAGAAAAAAGTGTTCCGAATTTGTGGATTTCAAGGGTCAAAGTAATTCTTCAAAATCTTCATATAAAAGTTAAAATTTGCAGATGTTCGATACAGCATTCGAAAGATCGCAAGAAAAGCTTTCAAATGAAGGTAAAAGCGAATCATTAAGTTCAATTATCGATTTGCTATGATTTTTTGAACATTGGCCGATCTGGAAACCGTTCCGAATATGTGGTATGACTGTATATTGGTTTAAAAAAATTGAGCTTGTGTGCTATCTTGTGGCAAGTATACTGTTAAACCGCAAAAAGACAATTGTCTTTACAAGACCCCGCGCGGCAAATAATAGCTGCTGGGAAGAGCTTGAAAAATGACACGAAAAAATTGTCACCGCGGTTCTAGCGATACATAGCGCACAAGGCACAAGGAATGGAGTTTACAGCATCTGGATGGAACAGCACTTTTCCTCTCAATAGGAACTGTGTTATAGATCTGGAAATGCTTAATATCAGTAAAAATGGGTAACACGATACAATAGTCCTTGTAATCAGGATTCCGTGTCTTAATACTCAAACAGAAAAAAAATACTGTAAGAATGTAAGACGTGTATCAAAGCTGTGCACAAGTCATGAAATACATTCGATGAACTGCCAAAAGACAAAGATTATAAAACAGCTTTGTTTTTTTTATGATAAATACGTTTTTTAGGAATTTTTAGTACGCTATAAAATCCAATTTTACATAAGAGCCCCTTTGACACTAAATTTCCAAAGCATGACCATTTCAGGCAGATTTAAAAAAAAACGCGTCGTGTTTGGAATGTTTTAAATTAAAGGGGTTGTATCGCCCCTCCGTCACGAGATATAGAAAAATGGATCTAGGATTCCTGATCAAGTATAGGACAAAGTTTCAAGCAAAATGGAAGAGGGTCGGGGCAACTGCTGTGTGTGCTGTCGGAAAATGTTCTAACTAGCAAAAATTCTTCGTTGATTTGGCGAAAAAAATCTTTTCTAAGGATAGATGAATTTCATTTTTAGAAAAAAATAAAACAATTTTCAATCAAAAAAACGGTGTTTAGACGCAATTAAAAAACAAGTTTTATCCAGTGCAGTTTCACAAACCCTCGAAAAATCCTCACTTACATTCCTGCTGGTACCCACACCAAACTGGCCACTGGCCGCCCATTAGAAGGGAGGGACAATATTATTCCCAAACCATTATGACTGTTTATGCGATGGACTTTATGTTTCCGGGTGTGCTTATTCATTCCGGTTTCTGCTGCTCCCTGTTCAAAGTGGAGAAGGAATTCGAGGGGGCGACGGCGGCGGCGGTCGGCTGGTCTATGTTTCTATTTTTCGGGAAAACCTCCCGATTGTTGGCTTTAATCGACACCCTCACACATAGACACACTTACATGAGAGAGTGTGTGTATGTGTGCGCTGGCGTTTCGAACACAAACAACAAAGAGCAAACACGTACACACGTGCCCGATTGTAGTCCCAGGACTTGGACCAGGAAAACCCACTTGGTGTTGTGGGCCCTTTCAGGGTTGTTGATGTCGCGGGCTAGTTAAATTAGAGTCAAACAAAAGTAATGTGTAAACAGAGGGAAATTTATGTTTCTGTGTGTGAGTGTGGTGATGTAGGAGGAAGGGACCACGTGGGATAATGCCCAATCCTAAATTGGGCAAGTGTAAACTGGACACTTTGCCCGGTTCGGCCGGACGTTTTGTGACCGGCCGAAGTGTTCCAATTAAGGATGACCATTTGGGACAACCCCGGAAGGCGAGAAAATCTAGGAGAAGGGCAAGGCGCTATTTTTGAGAGTGTTGCTTGAATTTGGGACGACGAATTTGGGGCCCACTTTGGGCGGATGAATTTTTCATGATGAAGGGCTGCTGCCGGTGCAAAAGGGATTTCGCTGAATTTTTGAGTGTTTTTGTGCGCTGGGAAGGAACGACTGTTGATTTAGAAAAGAAGCTTCGGAAGTCAAATGAAACATTTTATTCAAACTAAATCTAGATAAAATTTTGCATTGATATCTTATACATTTCCATCTATTCAAAACACAACATCAAAATCCTAAAACAACACGTTCATTCAAATTCACCTCATAAAAATCCCTTGCAGTTCACTGACTTCCGCACCCCTGCTACACTCTAAAAACACTCCCGCGGCGATGACTTCTCAAAAACTCCCATCCCTTAAAAAAAAAAACCCAAAAACCTGACTTTTTGTATCTTTTCCAACCTCTGCGTCAACAATTGCGTTTTTTGTCCTGCTCTCCTCAAGGGTACATTTTTCTTTTGCCCATTTTCCACTCTCTGATTTGTGGCACGCGCCTAAACTCACTTCCACGGGAAGAAATCCCCCGAGGGAAAATCGAGGAAAAACTCACCGCCGCCGTCGTCACGACACTTGAAGCAGGGAAAATTTGGCCGTTAGAGTTAAAGGCAGGAGAGTAATCACACTTTGCACACAATTTAGTTTTATTTGAACTGCTAATAACTGCCGGCGGCGTTTGTGAGGGGGTGCCGGCAATCATCGGATTATGTGATGTTTATGAGAGGTTGAGTTCAGTCAAGGTCGTCGAACCAGCTGGACGCTAATCGAACAGCCATTAGGGGTCATGTATTTTTTAGGTGCGGGGGTAGGGGGGTGTAAATTAGTCATAAATCGGAGCTGATTTTGTGACTTTATCAACTCGTGATGAGTTATGTTTGATGTCGGGCCAGCGACAGCGTTGATAGCAATAATTGAAAGCCGATTATTTATGCTAATTACCGTCGGGTGACAGGAAATCATGGCGGTATGATGCATTAAAAATGACACAATTGATGTGGGGTGAGCCGATTTATGAGACCAATCAGTGTGAATTGGGGATCATCATTATGGAAGTCGATTTTGCTATGAAAATGTAATGAAAGTGTCAATTGCCTAACGCCGAATCAAAGCTTATCTTAGTTGTACAATTACCAGTATGCAAATTATCGAGATCATAAGAAGTTTTTAAAGGAACTTTACATTACAACTTCAATACAAAGATACAAGCTGCCAAATTTTTAAACATTTGGTTATATCCAAAACCACTTACATTATTCTGTATTTTGGAACAAATGTTTTCAAAATCGACAAAAATATATTAAAATTTCAAGGATTCAGCTTTTGAAATTTATCAACATTGATTTGAAATCCTAATACGTAAGTTATACAAACAATAAAAAGAATCCCTGAAAAATTTATGTTTAATCTTAAGCCAATTGTTGCACTTTATTATCCATCTTAAGCTTTTTTGTGTCATTTTTAAATGGAAAAATGTTACAAAATGCTTTACAAACATTTTTAACCACAATATTTTATTGATAGTTATACAATTGTCACAGCAAATTTTAATTACTTCTGATTGATTTGTATGTGAAATTTCCACACTTTTGTTTTAATTATTAGTTTCAGTTTGAGAACGCTCAACAAATATTATAAATTTTTTAATGCTGATTAAAGATTGCAGAATTAGCTAAAATCCAAATAAGGAACGGTAAAAATCATAATTTTCATAATTTTAACTAAAATTTTCCTCATGCCATCAATTTGTTTGCATCAAAAATTAATCATGGAAAAAAAACTAATTTTCGAACGAATCTTAAAAAATATCCAAGGAAACTTCTTTACTAACTTACAACCAACAATTTTGACAAAATAAAAAAATGATGTTATTTTGAAAAGTTACAACACACGTTTTCAATCAATTTTATTTATTTATTTTTTACAAGTATTTTTATGAAATTTAAGTTAATCACCGTGCCTCCCTTTTTATTGAATTCATATAAAATAATATAATATTTCAAGCGAATCAAAAAGCCAAAAACACATGAACTTTTCAGCACTGTTAATTTTGAAGTTGAAAAGAAGACGGTTTTGTCATTCGAGAGTGACAAGATAAAAAGGTAGTTTTGCAACGGAAATAGGTAATTCTCCACCAACACACAAGAAATCGGAAAAAAGTTACTCCAACCTCTCTTCGATTTTTGTGAAACTTTGCTCTAAGGGGTAATTTTGGTTACTGATCACGAATCCGAAGTATATTTTTTGAACTGCTGTGTGAGTTGGCGGAGAATGAAGCAAATGCAAAAAATATCTTCCTCATAAAACTTGGACACTTTTCAACTCTCAGATCCTTTTGCCTTCCTCACTCAGTGAGGAAAGGCTATAAAATCACTCAAAAAATGAACTTCTTTATTCGACCTCGTAGACCCACCCTCACGTATACCTTTCGACTCAGAATCAAATTCTGAACAAATGTCTGTGCGTGTGTCTGGATGTGAGTCCGTGCACCGAAAAATATGCACACGATTATCTCCGAACTGGATGAACCGATTTAGACCGTTTTGGTCTCATTCGATCCGTCTTGGGGTCCCACAAGACCCTAGTTAATATTATGAAGCTTTTAAAGGACTTAGCATTAGCATTAGCATTAGCATTAGCATTTTAGGACGCCCTATCCACGGATGGCTCCACAACGCTTATCCCACTGTTTGGTCTGGTTGTGTTAGACCCTCATCCGGAACAATAATCCAACACGGGAGATACCATGTTTTCATCTTTTGATGAGTGTGTAATACAGCCCAGGGCATAAGGGGGTCCTCGCCGGGTCCAAGCTATCCTTTGGGGAACGGAAGGAACGTTAGTAAACACCTATCTAAAGTGCGCAAGGATCCCTACGACACCTTAGGGGTATAGATGTTTGTAGGGAGGTTTTGGACTCAATGTTAGTAGGATAAGGTAAACCCTAGGATACACCTCGAGAGGTATTGCGGGTTAGTTAGAAAAGAATTTAATTGTTTGTAATTTGGCAAGGTTTGCATCGATGTTACTTTTCTTCCATTAAACTTTTACAGCCGGCTGTAAAGTGCAAAAATAGGATTTATCATGTGTTCATTTGTGGTGTTTTAATCCATAGTAAAAATCAATATGTTATTTGTTAAAGAATTATATGCTGAAATATCAACATTTTAATGTGTGATTCGTTTTAGGGTCGGTTTCGCAAATTCGGATGATTTAAGGTTTTTAATTATTACGCGTTCGAAATTTGGATGCTCGAGATTTTTCAATATGTTGACTTTTTCCTGAAGTTGCGATAAGATAATATTTTTGAGAGAAATAAAAGAAGAGTTAGCGAAGAAAAATAAACCTTAACAAATTGAACATGCAACTAAGCGTTTTTTAAAGTTCCAAGATTCCCGTTTATCTGTTGTTTGATTAATCAATAGATGGCTCAATCTTAGACAGCCGGCTGTGGAAAGATAAAGCCAACATAGTATTAAAGAGTGATTTTGTATTCTTTGTTTGTTTTTCGGATTTAATGAGCTATATTGCAATTATGAGAGAAATTAAATCGCGAGATGAAACAAAACCGATCCGACGTAAACGCGTTGCAATTCATATTCAATTTTTCATTTGAGAGCAATAATGATGAAACAGATTTCCCGACCAGCGAAACGCGACAAACTGAAACCAACCTTGCGACGGTAATGTTTGAATAATTTGTACGCGCAACGAACCGCTCCCAAAGTCCACTCTTGAATTTTTATGTATCTGTAAGCTGAAATCCTTTTGTAACAAAGCAATAACATTAATAAATATAAACAGATACACTCGCACAAACATTCTCAATTAAGCCGAAACAATCTTTCTCAACACCCACAACTTGACTTCACCCAAAACATGGCACCGCTCCCCTAATTAAAAGTTATCTTGACAAGTTGTTTCGGCTCAATTTTAACCTCTCACCCACACACGCATAATCATTCACACATTTCAAAATAATGTTCTTATTGGAACTTGCTCACCCGCGTCTGCATGCAGCTGTCTCAAACGTCATCCGCAGGTCCGTCGGCCGCAAGGCCGCAAGACCCGGAAGAAACTTTGATCTCGAGCGTCGATCCTGGAGTACATCAATGCAATCCCGCGTCCTCTTCCACGACGGATTGTTGCAGCTGACGCAGCACCCAAAGCGTTAACTTAATGCTGCACACGGGTGAGAAGGCAGCTCCGTCTCACTTCTGCCAACACCAATCGGCCCACTTCCGTCTGAACCGCTCTCTACTTTCCACCCTCACGCCCCCGCACCACCACACCAAATACACACTACTTCCCTTCCTCTGTACATAGTCCGCCAAATCCACGATCAAAAGCTCTTCAGCAGCCTGCTACGATTTGCCTCGTAAAAGGAACTCCGTGAGCACGCACACAATAACACGATTCCTCTTTTAACAAATATCGAGCCATGTTGGTCATCGGCGAACCAAAAAAGCACAAACACTTATACACCGCTCTCCTCTCTTCTGTGCTCACTGAGAGAGAAAACCACCGAAAATGGCCGGATTTCTAATTTTGTTGTGCAGTACAAAATTAAAATCGATGAAACAACACTTATTATGCCCAAAAATGCTAAAAAATCACTATATGCGGATAGCCCGCCACTTCTTCGACAATTAGATGCACTTTTCCGATCCACAACATTTCAAAAACACCCGAAACCGGCCGAAAAATTCGCGACGATAAAAAACAGCGTCCGCACCGTCGCCATTACTTTCTCTCTCTCCATTATGAAGCTTTTAAAGGACTTCAAACGTTATGCCTAAAAACGATTTTAGCTAAATTTCGGAAGATTGTAAAAAGGGTGGTTTTTGTAAGAAAACCCATGATGCTATTTTAAAAAGGTATTTAAAAGACCTTTCCAACGAGCCCAAAACGAGCAGATCTGACAACCCTATCAAAAGTTATAACCACTTAAGTGTTATTCATACACGTTTTAGAGGACGGATATCACATATTTTGAAGAAAACATTGCCCGGTTTTACCATGCGACCTATCGTTGGATTGGTAATCAAGAGATCATTCCAAAGAGTCAAAAGATTGAAAATCTGACAACCCTATCAAAAGTTACAAGTACTTTATTGATTTTACTTTTTTAAAGCCGGATCTCAGATATTTTGATAAAAATAAGTGTTATTTATACACTTTTTTGAGGCTCTGTAGTGTATTCACTTTATGAATGTGAGGAAGGCACTACCCATTAAGCAACGTATTTAATTGACCAATCACAGAAAAAAAAGTGAAAAATGAAAAAAATAAAAATAATCGGTATACAGGATATTCAATTATACGATGTCAGCTATTAACAGCAACATTGGTTGTATCACAGCCGAGATAAATCTAAATGATGTAAGCAGTTTTAAAAACCGTGTGTTTCAATAAACAATATCTCAAAACTGCTTTGACTAAATAGCCTCAAACATTTTGTAGAGACCAGGTCTCATGTGCATGTAGAAGGCTGTATTATAAAATAGATAAACATATGAAAATGTTTTTCATAAGAGAAAAATATAAGTTTTTTATTACCAAAGTTAAAAAAATGATTCGGGCTTTATCATGCATTTATTTCGAAAACTCGAGAATCACTTTATACATGAAATATGTTCAAGAAACTTTCAGATATAATTCGAAATCATCATTTTAGCGGATTGAATAAATTTTCTTGTAAAATGAAATTTTGAGATATTTTACATGTATTGGATTAAGTCTTCCTTAATTTTAGAAAATGTTTTTTGAAAGGATAGGAGATCAAACAAACTTTTGCCTTCCTCAATGAGATTAGGCTGAAATCCTGCTCTAAAAATGAATTTTTCCTCAAACGCTTTGTCAAACCGGTTACATTTGACTCGGGTTAGGCTCCCAAATAAAAAAAAATCAATAGGTAGTTCAAAAGTTATATAACATATGTGTTTTCGTATAAATCCGGATGTCAGTTACGAACAAAGTCAATCTAGCAAAGAAGATCTAGGATCCCTATCTCAAGTTATGACCACTTGTGATCTTTATGTACATTTTTGAAGTCAGATCTCATGTGTTTGTACAGAATCCATTTCTGAATCCACCTATCTTTGGTTAGATATTTAAGTGACCTTCCAAATGAGTCTTAAAATTCGAAGATCTGGCAACTCTGTCAATACTTTTGAGACAAGGTCTCAATTGAACTCAGTTGGTCCATAACTAATACCTTGCTTTCTGTGCACTTTGTTTCTAAATCGTTTATAATCCAGATATAAATTATTTCCGAATCTTTTGTGTCTATATTTGGTTAGGAGTGAGGAAGGTTTTAACTACGTAGGCGGATAAAGTTAGTTTTTTGATTAGAGCGTCCAATTTCCCGTCCCGGGAAAAAAAAAATCCCGGGAATTCCCGGGATTTCCGAAAAAAAATTTTTCCCGTTTTCCAAAAATCAAGCGAAAGTATACATTTTCTTAACTTTTCAGTACATTTTTTTTAAACTTGCAAAAAATAATGATAGAACTAAGAAAGAACTCAATTTTATTGCATCAAATTCAATTTACTGGTCTTATTGAGCTTATTAGTTCGTCTGAAAATGCCATGTCAATATTTAGTTCAGATGGTATTAATTTCTGAAGCATTCACAACTGGGAATAGATCTTGTTTATTTGTAGGGCAACAAAAATTACGATATTTTGAAATGAAAATAAACTATTATAATTTTGGTAAGTTTTTTAAACAAAAATTGTTGTTACATTATTTGAAAATAAGGTACCTCTTCCCGCCAAGATCAAAATTGAGTTGTTTTTACGTTTGTTTACCATGACCAAATTGGAAGAAAATTGAATTGGTATCATTAAATGTTAATTTGCTTAAAAGTGTTCGAGAAATTACAGTTAAAAGTTGAAAATTTATAGAGCACTAGAGCTACCAAGGATGTTTTTGCTATGCAATTCTTTTAACCGAAGTCATTTATTAGGCCAAAGTACATCGTATTACATAAAGGTGCCCTTAAAATGCAAACATATTTCAAATACTCGCTCGAAACATTTTAAAACTTTGAGTTTTGATTACATAAGAATTGTATTTCAAGTGAATAGCACATTTTTAAGGTAAATTCAATGCTTATCTATTTATTCATGAGCTCAAACCAGTATGATTTGTTCTGGATAAAATATTTACCATGAAAAACATATTTTCTGTATTTTTAAGCAATTTTATCGTTTTGGAGCACGGATTCATTTTACTCACTTTCCAAATATGTGATTGAGAAAATAATACTTCTTATCAAAACAAAATACTAATCATTATTTTTTGATATTTTGAACGAATTGAAAGACTGCTTTTATATTTAGAAAATTTATATATTTTCTTGAAGTCGCATTTTTTACAGGCAGCCAAGGCAGTAATTGAACCTAACACTTATTTTTATCATTATAGTTGCTATTCTAAACAATTTTGTTGCAAAATATTGATCGAAACCAGGATCAGAACAATTTTCGATAAATTTCAAATTTCCCGGGAATTCCCGGGATTTCCCGGGAAATTTGTAGAAAATTTCCCGTTTCCCGGGAATTTTGTAACCCCGGGAAATTGGACGCTCTATTTTTTATGAAATTATGTTTTGCAGCGTAAATATTTTTTTTGCAGGAAAATATTCAGCTTTGATTGAATTGAACATCTGTTTGGTTTAATATCAAAATAATATTGATTTCCCGGTTCACGCAGCAAAATAATACAAATTTGAATCAACAAAACATTTTAATGATTTAAAAACTTAGATTTCTGTTGAACCAATGCTAAAAGTCATCATGCAAGTTTTTAGTAACAACAGAAAACTTTTATGGAACTGAGAAGATTTTGTTGAATTTATTGGATTTGCATTTCATTTATATCGAGTTAAATAAAACAGTTGGTTAACACTATGTAAATTGATGCTTGTCGATAACTCAAACAATGTCCTAACATTTCATCCCGCCAACTAATTGTAATCCAAACCAACACCGGCAGGAAAAAAAACCCGTCTGTCTATCTATTTGTCCCACCCAACAAATCATCCGCACCGCGGATCAAATTCCACCCGCGCTCGAAACCACGTCAATCAACCAAATCAAGTCCAAAGCTCGAACTCGATTCGATCAAATTAATTTATTTCCCTACTTCCTGACCCACCCCGTCGCTTCGTTCGGTCATCAAATATTTAATTACCTTCACTGTGCTGCAAAATCAGCAGCAACGCGATGATCAGCCTGATTCCGGCCGCCACCGGAACTGCTCTATCCATTTCCGGTGCGAGCTTTTCACAAAATTTGCAAATCGATTTTTTGCTTGGAAAAAGTTTCCAACTTTTTATTTTCCTCTCTGCCCACTCTGTGTGTTGTTAACACTTCACAAAAGGCGATGCGATTTTCCGCGCAGCTCAGTTTCACATTTTCTCAGCAATTGAAACAATAACAATTGGCACATTTTCCTCTAGCCGCGAGGGGGGCGGAAATTCCTTTCAAAAAAGGACGAACACCACTTGACGGTAATCACTGTGGGTAATTTCCATTTACTTTCCGCGAAGCCTCGTATTTTTTTGACGGCGGGGTTTTTCCTTTGTGTTTTCGCTGGGGAAATGGTCGAGCTATTCAACAGTGTAATATCATTAATTTTCCTTTTTTTCTCTGTGGCGGTGATCACGTTTTCGCGTCTTTGCGTTGGGAAATTTTGAAGAATTTTCCTCGCAGCTTCCTTTCGAGAAGGTCGCGCTCCGCAAATCACTTTCAATTAATCAAATTTTCCTCAGTTTCCACGCTCCATCATCGTATTCTTTACCCTGCTGCGGTTTTCCACACTGTTTGTAACGATTTTCCCGGTTGAGTTTTCCCCTTCCCCTTTTGAGGGTTCCTCAATTTTACGACTCACTTTCTGCCATTGTTATTTTCGGGACTTTTCCTTTTCTCCACAAACATCCGAGTAACTGACCCTCGATTTCCTTTTTTCCTCCTCGGGAAAGTGGCTTTTCCTTTAAGGGGTGCGACACGACAAACGTAAACAACACACAATCGAAATTCGTCAACACTGTCGCACGTGGTGCCAACCCCACCAAAGGTTAATGGAACTTCCTATGACGGGTTGAAACTGCTTAAGGGCAGACGAGAGGGGTTGTTTTTCTTTCGATTTTCCACTCTGTTTTCCGCGAAGAAACTTTTTTTCTCTTCAACACTTTTCACGCTCTCACCACAATATGGTTTCACGCACTTTAACGCCACCTTAAAGATTCGGCAGTAGGAGAAACCCTCTTGGACTATCCACGACCCAGAAGACTTATCAGTCCCGGAGAACCTGCCCTGACCGCTATCAACCACCTGTCCAGGGCGAAACGACCTGGCAATTAATCACACTCAGCGCTTCTTCCTCCTCACAAAAATCAGCCGGAATTCCCCCACAAAAATATCCTAGAAAAACGTCATTCGCGGACGACCCCCTGCGGCGCGGAAGAACAGAATCGCTCGGCTCGGCTGCCCAAACGGCACTGGTTTCGGTTTCGGTCCGACCCGGGGGGAATTTGGCTGGAGACACTCCACCAGTCGAGCACAACAGCTGCTCGGTCTGAAGGCATTTCTGATGGCCCAGGATGTTTATCCTGCCAGTTCGGCGACCAACGTTCGGGCCGAGTTTGCGCAGCACTGCTTCACGATTGGGGGACCCCTCGGTCGTCGGTTTCCACTCAGGACGTCACCAATACAGACGCAAGGCAAGGACGTCGCGCGGAACTGTCCCAGGTGATGGAACCGGCGCGACGACGGAGGGCGAACTATAAGCGAGAGAGGTTAAGGATATCGAACGGAATCTGGGCGAGGGGAGGGGCGGTTTGTTTTCATGTCCTTTTTGCGTGGCTGGTGCTGGGCAAGTTAGGAGCCGAGGGTGGTGGTGTTGTTGTGGAGGATAAGAATGTCTTTGGCCGTGGGCTAGAGTGCGTGGAAATAGTCGTTTGGCTGGTGGATTGCGTAAGGAGGGCATCGTGTACTGGAAGGAGGTAACGTCTGAAAAACTGTGGAATACAAGGAAAGGATGCCAAAGTGGGGGTGATAGTGGATCGTGTTCAAGGATGGAGCTGGTTTAGAGAGGAGATGTCTATTTTTAAACTGGAGTTTCTTCGAGTGTTTCGCAAGATGGTTTAAAATGGAGTTGAAGATTGAAGCGAATGTAGTTTCAAATAACGAGATTTTGGCGTAGTCCCTTGCCTTTTGTGTCCTAGTTATTCATAAAATTTGTTTGCAAGTTTTCTAGAAACTCCAATTGTTAAATCTCTGATACATTAAATTTTTATTTTTATTTTTTATGCAGACTTTTGAATTTTAAATTTGAGCAAAAAGTATAACAAAATGGAAAAAGAATGCTTTTTAATAAAATAGCTAAATCTAAACAATCCGTGAATTATTTTTTCATGATTTTTACGTTGTGTGGCAATTTTTTTTAAATAAAAATGTCTTGATTATTAAAAAATCG